>NW_027186296.1:43804136-43854265 GCF_028583685.1 Petaurus breviceps papuanus
TCTATCTATCTATCTATCTATCTATCTATCTATCTATCTATCTATCTCTGTCTGTCTATTTATCATCTGTCTGTGTCTGTCTATCTTTCCATATATCTGTCTATCTAATGAGCTTACACTTGCTACAGATGCTAAACACAGCAAAAAATGGTTTGTTTTTTAACTATATTTGGAGCAAGTGGAAGAATAGGTCTAGGGTAGATGAGATGATGATAATAGACAATTCTTAGAATTTAGAACAGGTCAAGTCTTATTTTGCTTCATTTCTTTCTGCCAAGCAGAATGTTTCGTATAATAGGAAGAATAGAAGAAGAGAGAAATTTAGTTAACAAGGAGTTGAAACCCAAGATAAATGAGGAGAAATTAAAAACAAAACAAAAAACTATCTTTCCACAATGAAGGGAGGGGCACAGAGGGGGAGGGAACAAAATTTCAGGGTACTTAAAAAACCAGTTCATGTAAGTACTAAGTTGCTATCACTGATCTTTGAAAGTTTTTGAGAATGGAAAAGGTTAAAGAAAGTCAAATGTATCAATAAGATAAAACAAAAAAATGAGAAAGTAACACCTTTAAATAAAAGTTTGTGTCTCATTCCTGGCATTATATTGTAATCCAATTATAATATTACAATGCAATTTACAATTCAAAGTATTACATTAATTACAATAAGATAGCAATTCAATTAATAAATGTAATTCAGAATGTGTTATTAAAGGGAAACTTTCATAATATTTAGAGAAAAAAAAACTGTGATCACCAAGAGTCAATATGGCCTCATCAAGAACAGGTCATTTCAATCTAACCTTATATCCTTTTTCAATAGAATCACTAGACAGGGAAATGTCATAGCCATAGTGTACCTGAATTTCATTAAAACATTTGCCAAAATCTTTCGTGCTGTCCTTGTGAACACAATAGGCAGTTATGGTGAATGAAGAAAATAAAGTAAGGGGACTGAGAACTGGTTGAATAACTGGACCCAAAGAATAGTTAACCTTGGGTTAATAATAACTTGAAAGGAGTTCTTTGTTGGAATTTCCCAATGATCTGTCCATAACATCTTTCTGCAAACCACTTTTATTAATGATTTTGATGAAGGCATAGATGATATGTTTATGAAATTATGGATGACACAAAGCAGTGAAGGATTGCGAACAAATGGAATGATAGGATCCAAAAAGATCCCAGCAGGTCAGAACAATGGACCAGATCTACTAAGGGAAAAAATATAAAATCTTATACTGAGGCTCAAAATGTAAATTTCATTAGAATAGGATAAATCGAATCTATAAATAAACATTAATTAAGCATTTCCTATGTGCCAGACACTATTTGGGGTGTGGTATATGAAAGTTTATATGAAAACAATATGCATGTTTTAAGAAACTGAGAGGTCAATATATACTAACACTGTGAAAAGCAACAAAATAAATAAAAAACCTTAAGGCAAATTCAGGGAACACACACTATTCATGAAGAGAGAGCCTAGGGCCTTCTTGTACCCTGTCCTATTCCAACCATATTTTGAGTAATATGTTAACCTAGGTAACACTTTTTAGGAAGAACATTGATAAGGTAGAGAGCTTCCACAGGACAACAACCAGAATGGTGAAGGAAGATTATTCCACACAATGACTTATTGAAATAAAATCATAATAATAAGTTGAAAATATTTGGCCAGGAAAAGAGAAAATCTAGAGGGATGGAATTATAATAGCTGCCTTTAAGTCCTGAAAGGGTTATTGTATGGGGGAAATCAAGTCCAGACAAGAAGCATTGCTTAAGGAGTCACTATGAGCCAGGCACCTTGCTAAACACTGAAGATACAAAGAAAGGCAAAAAATAGTTCCTGACCTTAAAGAGCTCATATTCCTAGCAGGGAAAACAATATACAAACCATTGTGTACAAACAGGGACAGCTAAATGGCACAATGAATAGAATCCCAGGCCTGGAGGCAGAAAGGTTCATCTTCCTGAATTCAAATTTGACCTCAAACACTTACTAGCTGTGTGACTTTGGACAAGTCAGTTAACTCTGCCTCAGTTTCCTCATCTGTAAAATGAGCTGGAGAAGGAAACAGCAAACCACTCCAGTATCTTTGTTAGGAAAACCCCAAATGGGGTCATGATGAATCTGACTCAAATGACTGAACAACAAACAAGTACAAATAAATTGGAGATAAACTCAAAGGGAAGGCATGAAGATTAAGTAAAATTGAGATGAGACGTCTGCTTGATCCAGAAGCCAGAATCTGGAGTAATGTATAGAAGTTACAAAGAGGCAGATTTGGGCTTAATATGAGGGGGAACTTCCTAACAATTAGAATTGTCAGAAAGTAAGTGTACTACCTGAGTAGGGAGTGTCTTCCACATCAATTGAGGTCTTCTGGCAGAGGTCAGAGGACCATTTGTTAGGGATACTGTAGACAGCATTTCTGTTTGGATAAGGGCTGAATTACAAGACTGCTGAGGTCCCTTGCAGCTTTGACAGTCTTCGATTCTAGATTTCATCTGCTACTATACTTAATCTCTTTAAACCACAGCTTCCTCATGTAGTCTCTCCTCATCTCTGCCTCACAGAATCATTTCAAGAATCCTAAGTACCACCTTATTCATGACACCTTTCCTGATCTCTACTACTGCTAGTTCCCTCCCTTCTTAATTACATTGCATTTATTCTCTCTCTCTCTCTCTCTCTCTCTCTCTCTCTCTCTCTCTCTCTCTCTCTCTCTCTCTCTCTCTCTCTCTCTCTCTCTCTCTCTCGCCTTTCTCTCTGTCTCTCTGTATCTCTCTCTTTCCTTTCTCTCTCTCATTCTCAATCTCTCTCTCTCTTCCCTTTCTCTCTCTCTCTCTCCCTCCCTCTGTCTCTCTCATTCTCTTTCTCTCTCCCTCTCCCCCCTCTCCTTCTCTCTCTTATTCACTCTCTCATTCTCTCTTTATATGTGTGTGTGCATACATACATATATGTGAATATGCTTATGTATGCACTTCTTGTCTCCTTCATTAGAATGTAAGGTCCTTGTGAGTAGGGATTGTTTTATTCTTATATTTGTATCAGCACCATCTAACTCAGCACTTAGTAGGAGCTTAAAAAATGCTCCATCCACTGGATGAGTGATTGATCTACAAAGATAATAAAACTTTCACTACCTAACCCACAGGGTTATTTTGAGGATAAAGTGATATAATGTATCTGATAGTATTGTCCTAGACTAGAGATAGAGCCATGAGCCCTACCTATGATACTGTGGTAGACCTTTGAATTCTATTTATAAATTATGTGGTTGTTGTGGGTTTTTTTTTATTTAGTTTGAGGATACTCCCTTAGGGAAGGCATCCTCTCTCCCTAGCTGAGGGTAAGGGAGAGATACTTGGTCTTTATTGGGCTTCAGCTGTGTCTATCAGCTAAATTCAGCCAATAGTATGAAATCTTAGGACCATACATTTAGAGCTGAAAGAGATCTAAAAGGTCATGTAATCCAACCCTCAGTTTAGAGATGAGTAAACTGAGGGTCAAAGAAGTTATATAACTTGCCTAAAGTCACACATGCTGTAAGAAACAAAGCAGGATTCAAACTCAGATCCTTTCACTCCCAAATCAATACTCTTTCCATTGGACCTTGCTAAGGGTAAGGTCAAGCTTACTTGTGAGTTCAGGTTCAGATCTGAAAAATATGTTGGCTTGGAACAAAGAGCCATAAAGAGAAGATGAGAAGGTGCTACTTGACAGGTGCCAAGGTTGGGGTGGAGGTGGAAGAAGCAGGAATAAAGACCTGGGTCACAAGATAAGGATCCCTCATGATATAGGTAGAAGAGCATTTTTATAAAGGACTGAGCCAGTCTGTTCCTCACACAAAGACACGCCATCTCTCAACTCTAGGCATTTTCATTGGCTATTTCTCATCCCTCTCCATATCTGTTTTCTGGCTTCCCTGGCTTCCTTCAAGTCCCAGTTAAAATCTCACCATCTGCAGGAATCCTGCCCTTACCCTTCCTAATTCCAATGCCTTCTCTCTATTGATTATTTCCAGTCTATCATGTATATAGCTTGTTCATACAGAGTTATTTGCATGTCGTTTCTCCCCATTGTACTGTGAGTTCTTTGATAGCAGGGATATATATATCTTTTCTTGTATTCCCAGCACTTGGCATATAGTAGGCACTTAATTCATGCTTATTGATTGATTCAGAACAAAGCAAAACAAAAAAACAAATAGCTTAAACTGGCTTCAAGAGATGCAAGACTTTAGGCAAAATGAAAACTTTACCTTAGATACCTGGAGAAGGAAATATAATGTCTTGCTGTGGATTTTAGTCATGGTTAGGGGAGGAAAAGATCATATGTACTTTATGTATCATATTTACTAGATCATATGTACTGGTGTAATAGATTAGGAGGACAGTATCAAAGATGTCCAAGATGGAAAACTGTTTTCAGAAAGTCACCACCTTGGTTTCAAAATCTTGAATTCCATATTGAAGACTGAAATAAATTTGAGAGGGCTGTGGAAGGAGCTGAGTTAGGTAATTCTTTGATGTTGAAACTGCAACTGAATTATTTTCAAGGGCTAGACTAAAAAAGAAGAAAGTTTGGCAGGAAGAAGCCAAGGAGAATGCGTAAATGTCCTAATAGTCTTATGTAAACCATGAACTATTCTTTCGTCTCTCAATATTACCCTCTGCACTTCTTTCTAAGTTCCCTTATACTTCATCTAAGTCCACTATAAATCACCCACAAAGCTGGTGTGCTGTAATGAGATTCAGGGGAAGAGTGAAGACAAAGAAAACTTTTGAATATTGCAAATCCATGTATGCTGGAGTAAATGGTGGCTGCCTTCAACTTTTTGTTGGGGAGGGGGGAGGAATAGTGTAGTTGTGGCAGAGATTCTTAACCATTTTTTTGTGTGCCCTAGAAACCTTAAGCAGCCTAGTAAAGCCTCTGAACCCTTCTCAAAATATTTTTTTGCTTTTTTTTTTTGGAGGGAGGAGGACAGGGCAATGGGGTTAAGTGACTTGCCCAAGGTCACACAGCTAGTAAGTGTTAAGTATCTGAGGCCAGATTTGAACTCTGGTCCTCCTGACTCCAGGGCTGGTGCTCTATTCACTGCACCACCTAGTCACTCCTCAAAATAACTTTTAAATGAATAAAATAAAATCCATGGGATTACCAAGGAAATAAATTATACCAAAATATACCCCCCAGAATTAAAGCTCATAGACTCCAAACTAAGAATCCCTGGGTTAAGAGGTACAGGGAATCTACTACACTTTATCCATGATTCTGTACTATATAAATGTAAGTTGTTATCATTGATCTTATTGTAATCATTATTATTTCAGTGTAAGCCATTCCAAGTGGCTTTATTAAGCCACCTGATTGCCCACAGCACCCCACAGCCAAATCTTTCCCTCCACTATAATGACTAACATTTATGTCATTCACTGGATCTTTCCTGACATCCTTCTTCCTGTCTCCATCACAATTTATCTTTCTTGTGCTCCATTCCTTTGATAGATAACTAACTCAGGTTGTTGTGTACATAGTGGATTGTAGCTTAATGTGTTGTCTACCCTTCCTAAATGCATTGGCCATGATGAGAAGGATCATTGGCTGCCTCATCCCAAAAGAGGAAATCATATAAAAGTTCCAGACATCAGGACAGAGAAGTGATGGGAGAAAGTGCTTACATCCCCCCTACCCTTTAATTATGCCACATTGATCACCAAAGGTAGCCAGCTACTGCATTTATAAATTAAGCCCAGTATGATATCTACTGACATAGAACTGTTCTAAAAAGTCTGTAAAATTTGCTACAGTTTCCTATGGTCACCTGTAAATATATAAGCCTGATCTCATAAGGCTTTCCTTTTTAGCCTTCACTAAACTATCTCCAGGGGTAGCCAGGTAGCAGAGTGGGTAGAGCACTGGGCCTGGCATCAGGACCCAAGTTCAAAATCCAGCCTCAGATACTTACCAGCTATGTGACCCTGGGCAAGTCAGTTAACCCTATTTGCCTCAGTTTCCTCATCTGTAAAAATGAGCTAGAGAAGGAAATGGCAAACCACTCTAGTATTTTTGCCAAGAAAACCCCTAATGGGTTCAGGAATAGTTGGACATGACTGAAAATGATTAACAATAACAATAATTTAGAAATTATGAGAATGGACAAGGCTTAGGAATCATGGAATCTAGAATTAGAGCTAGAAAAGAACTTATACACTATCAAGTCAAACTCCCCTATATTACAAAGAAAGTGAGACCCATGAAATTTAAGTGCTTTGTACAAGGTTATATAGTCAGTAAGTGTTAGAGGTTCTAGTTTGAAGCAGGTACTCTGAATCTAGAGCCAAGTAATTCTCCTAAGCTAACTTGGGGATTAGATGTCAGTCACAAATATGGATGCTAAAGTCAGATGGGGCTGGTGATAGCACCTAGGGTGAAGAAGGATGGGAGCCATAGGCTGGAGTTGTTGAGGAATACAGGAGGATGTCCTGGGGAAGTTGTCTGTACAGGACCTTTCACAGTGACAAGTGCAGTTATTTATTTGTAAAAGGGTCTCTGGTACCCCAACCACAATTAATATAGAGAACAAGCTACTAGCTCTAGGCACTGATACATTAGCAGGTGACAACTCCTCTTTACTGAGTTACAGAATCAATCAATCAAAGGTATTATATAGGTGTGAACAATTTCTAAGCACTTCTTTTGGATCAGTCAAAGACATAAAGGAAGTGCTAATAATATAGTTAATCAAGTTGGGAAAAGAGAGAAGTACTTCAGCCCATTAGATAAATTCAGATGATGACATGTATTGGGATTAAATGGAAGAATTAGACACATCTCTGGGCTTTATGTATACCAGAGAAGGAGATTTTATCAACTATTTTGAGAGGTCAGCTAACCTCGGAGAGCACTTTAAAGAACCATAGCCCAAGGCAGGGGTGGGGAACCTGAGGTTTAGAACTGTTTGAATTCAGTTAAAGGGCACACCTAAGAACCTAGAGTGTCCCAAGTAGGTTCCCCACCCCTGCCCTAAGGGAATCTAGCTCCCAGACCAGAGGAAATCCTTTTGACTTCCAAAGGTCAGAAAATTGAGATTCCCCTTTATTGATGCAGCAATGTCCACAGAGCAACAGGGGCTGACTGCACCATCAGGAGCCCAGGACAAATTACACATACTAAAGACAGGTTTCTACAAGGGCATTGACTCTGGAAGTCTAGGAGGGAACTATACCCATACTTCAGAGGAACTGAATGAGAACTTCATGTAAAGAGAACAGAATTTCTAACCTACCTACCAGGAGCTCAGAGTTAACCCCTCTGCCACATGTGCTCTTGAAAATTAAGTCAACTTCCCCACAGACTCTGTATATACTCGTGGGAATGTGGGTTCCAGACTTAAAAGAGGAACATTTTGTACCAATTTTTCTTACCACATTATCCGCCAAAATACTCCTTTTTAAAAAGCTGATTTACTCTGAATGGCTGTTAATCAGTGGAGGAGCATACCAGATAGAGGTCCTTGAGTAATGATAGTATTAGAAAACTCAAACCCTCAGGGTTATCCCCTAGAACTCAGTCCTAGAACAAAATATCCTGTGGGAACCCAACCTTCCTGTGCTTATGGGAGTTGGAAGATTGATTCCAGAGAGAGTGCTACACACTCATAAACTTTTAAAGTTTATGATACTTTTGTGATCAACTAGTCCAGTCTCCTCAATTTACAAAGGAGTAAACTGAGGCCCAGTGAGCTTAAGCAAGTTGCCCAAAGTTCAGTAGTATTTAAGGGCAGAGCAGGGGTAGACTAGACCTAAATCCTACTCCAATGCTTTTTTCTCTCCTCCATCACACTGTTTATAATAATTGTTGTGTTAAGATGATGGCATTATGTCCCCATGACTGTCACATTACCAGCCATATAAGAAGATCCCATTTTGGCAGGAATGGTAAGGAAAGGAGTTGCAGTAACACAAATATTGCTTTCACTGTTATGGCAATATATCTATGGAGAAGAAAATATTTTCAGATCTGACTTCTGGATGTAAGAAAGCTTCCTAAACTGAAATACTATTGACTCTATATAGATTCATACTCTAATAAATGTAACCAATATGTTCCTGTGACTCACTGGGAACAGGGATGTGTTTTTTTTCCTCTGATTGATATTTTTTGTTTGTTTTTCATGGATCCTTTCTCCCAAAATCTGCCTATGCATTGATAATTAACAGCAGCATTTTAGAATTTCAGTCACAAAATTAATAATTTGATTGGTTATTCAACATCTTGAGCTAGCTCACAACAGGAAATCAATTGAGGCAAAAAAAAAAAGTGAAAAATACTCGATATGCAATCTGAAGATTTCTTTTTCCTCTCCTTCCCACAAATGCGCTCCTCTCCAGTGGCCAGGCACCACAGTGGGAAGGGGAGATGTTTTTCTCTCTTACTACATCAAGAAAATCCCTGCAAGATCCAAAGGAGACAAGGGGCACCCTTGAGTGTTGCCTTCCTAGAGAAGGGTCTCTGACATTGCATATTCTATTTTAGCATTTCATCAGAAGATCAGGAGAGACGTCACGCTGAAAATTTTTATAAAATGAGATGAGAGATGTAGAAAATATTTGAATTTTTGAGACCAAAAATATTCAGACAGCTGAAAGTGACAAAAGCTTTGACAGAAAAGAGTGTTTTAAAAGGACCAGGGCTGTCTGTTTTTGCAATCAAACCTAGGTTCTACCTGACCAAAATAGGGCTGAGAACCACAGAATAGACTTTATAGGCCCTCTGAGAATCAAACTACAGTACTGTTTGCAACCTAGAGCTTTTTTAGAATCTCATAATGCCAAAAGACACAAGAAAGATTAAATCTTTCTCCCTATATGTATGCAAACAATATTAAAATAAATTAAAAGTGCAATAAATGTACATATTAGATATGTCTGCCTTATATGCATAAACAGGATATTCTAAATTCTAATCATAACCCAGCAGGATTCCAGGCTCCTGAAGGTTCTCCATAAAAGAAGGAACTTGGCAATTAGCACCCACTTACTATTTTCACTTTGAAGGTAGATAAGTAACAAACAGAAATAGGGTTTATTCATTTGGATTCAACTCCAGGAAAATCTCAAGTGATGCCTCCTTATGAATCTGACCTAAGGCTGCTCACTGAAGGGGACTGAAATTTCGTCTGACAGAATAATGTGCTTTAACTGTAAAAGGCCTTAAAAGAGGGACTCCTAAACTGACTAGCAATTGGGCCACCCAAGAGCAGTGAACATCATTTTATACAAAAAAAAAAAAAAAATGGGAAAAAAAGTTTTAGATCAGTGGCAACGTTGAGTGTAGAGACAGATCATCTATGGAATAAGATTATCTGCAAATACTATATGGACAGTCAGGTAGGGTCATTGATTTAGACCTGAAAGAGCAAGGGTTCTTAACCTGTGCTATGTGGTATTTGGGGGGTTGGGGAAATAGTCTAATAATTTTATTTTAATGTAATTGCTTTTCTTTGTAATCCTATACATTTCTAAATTTTAGTCCTTTAAGAACATTATCTGGATAAAGGGTCCATAGGATTCACTAGACTGCCAAAGAGATACGTAACTAAAAAAAAAAAAAAAAAGATTAGCACCTCCTAACCTAGCACAGCCCTCTCATTTTACAGAGAAGGAGAAATGAATACCTTAAAATTTGAAGCCATTTACTCAAGTTAGCACCTATAGCATGTTTGAACCAAGGCCCTCTAATCCAATATGCTTTCCACTCCTCCACCTTGAAAACATGAACATTTCTCCAGGCACAGGACAGGAGATCTCAGCTGAAACTATTCTTTAACAATTAAAAAAAAAAGTTTGGTCCATAATGCCTGGCTGTGGTGCAGATTTCTGGGAAGCTACAGTAATCTTTGTCACCCTTCTGATCTGTTAAGCAAAAAAAAAATGTTTCCTCCTGATTTCTTAGTCAGTTTCACACAGGCCCTCCATCAAAATATCTCTCTTCACCAGTGCAGAACAGGCATTCTGAATCATCAGTGCCTCAGGCTAACATAACGACTTTTTTTTTTCATTTTCAGAATTAACCCCAATCTTAAGCATGTGTGGAAGAAGGGGGGGGGAAACTGTCCCTGCAACTACCACTAGAATGAGAAGGGATATGTGATCCTAGCTATCTCCATGTTCCTTAAGTTATACTATGAATTTAATACTCTTGCTGCTAGCGTGAGTTTGGTGGTTCTATTATGAGTCACTTTCACAGTTCTGATTCTCAATAGTTAAACTGAATGTCCCTAGAACATATTTACTGGTAGACCTGTTGTGCACCCCAGGTGGTAGACCTATCCTCAAAGGCATAAAATGCCCTTTCAAAAATCATAGATAATTAGGAGGATTTATTTTTTAATTTGGTGAACTGGATTTTGGAAAGATAAATTCTTATTCTAGATAGGTTCATATGTGGGAACATGTCTGTATGCATAGGAATTTTAAATGGAGTCAGAGACATAGTTTCCATTTAATTGTTTTCCTAGAGCACAGATTCTTAGCCTAGGGTCTCTGGACCTTTTTTTTTTCATCTTATAGATATAATATTTTGATAACTATATTTTAATATGATGGGTTTATTTTGTAATCTTATGAATTTTATTTTATACATTTAAAAACATTATTCTGAGGTAGGGTCAGTAGCCTTCATCAGTCTGTCAAAGGGATTTATGATACCAAAAAAAGATCAAGAATCACAGGCATGGAAGGAAAATAAAAAGTTTCTTTAGGAAAACAAGCCACCACAAAGCAGACCCAGATTAGAAGCTGAGTAATAGTGCCCCAAATTGGGAATAGTAAACTACAGATGATGTCTAAGGTTCCTTCTATCTTAGACATTCTATGATTCATAATTCCAAGATTTAATATCTCTGGGAATGCACAACGGTTTTTCCAAATTACATGCCTGATGAAATGACAAGAAAGTCTCTAGGCACTAAGGAGATTGAGATAATTAAGAATATTTAGAATTAAACATGTTCCTGTCCTCAAGGAGCTTATTATCTTTCAGGGTAGGTAAGAGAGAAAAATAACAAGGTAGAATATGAAAATGGATTGAAAAAGTACCAAATTCAGAGAAAGTGGATCAAAAAAGTCTTTACAGAGGAAACATTTAAAGTCGGCCTTGAAGGATGTGCAAAAATTGGCAGTGGTGAGGGGGTAGGGAGGGATGCACATGGCAGCAGGGAACACCGATGGCACTTGGTAGCAAGGGAATGCATCTGATGAATGTTGAGTAGCACAGTTTCACTGTAACATGAAGCACACAGAGGCAGAGGGAGCCTCGCTTCATCAGAGTTTGGACAGAGTTTGATGCCTCATGCTCCACTAGGCTTGGTCCCTAAATTCAATGTTGTTTTTCTGACATTTGAGTGATATCAATTATCAAATGTGAGGCAACTCAAGAAGGAGGCATAATGCGTTCCCATCTCTTTATTTCTCTTCTCGAGGTATAGAGCCTGGATTTCAGAAGATGTCGTATAGAAGATTTGCTGTCTCTGAGGTGTAAAAAAAAAAGTTTGGGGGTTTTTTCTTGTTGTTGTTTTGCTTAAGTCAGTCCTAAACAGTTTCCCTGCTGTGGTCTTTTGCCTATTGGACAGAATAAGGTTATTCCATGCAATTCCATGAGTAAGAAAGGGAGTTCTATATCACTTTGCCACACTATATATACATATGATAGATTTCCTATTAATATCATAAGGTCACTGATTCATAAGATTTAGAGATGGAAGGAAATGGAGAGATCATTTGATCTAATCCCTTCATTTTATAGAAGGAGAAACGTAGGTCCAGAGCTTGGAAATGACTTGCCCAAGGCCATAAATCATTAGAGAAGCAAAGGCAGGAGTCAGATCAAAGTCCTCTGACTCTGTTTCCAATCCCTTTTCCTCTGTTCAACAAGCCAAGAAACATTCTAAGTAACTCCTTAGTCAGCCTAGTGTTGGTACTTCATAAGCACTTACTGAGTTGAATCAAACTGAATGAGTGTTATTGATAGCCAAGAGACCTTGGCTGAACCCTAGGCTGTTAGATGTTATAGTGGATAGAGGACTGGGCCTGGAAATAGGAAGAGTTGATTTTAAATATGGCCTCATAAACTTACTCATTGTATGATCCTAAGCAAATCACTTAAAACTGCTGTCTACCTCAGTTTCCCCATCTGTAAAATAAGGATAATAATAGCACCTACTTCTACTTATTGCTGTGAGGACCAAATGAGATAACATTAGTAAAGAAGATAGCACATAGTAGGCACTTAGCAAATGCTTATTCCCTTCTCTTTCTGTCTAGGCATTGACCTAGTCTTGGTGGCTACCGCTATAGAGTCAAGTGCGGGCCCCTGCATTTACTATGAAGCTGAAACTTCAGGTTTACTTGAGTCTTCTCTCATTCTATTTATAGAGGGCTCCACTGAATTTGTTGTTTGGGTGCTGCTGCTGGCTGCAAATCCTGCAGTAAAACCAAGCAACTCCAGAGCCTGAGGGCGGTGTTGCATTTTTATTTGTGTTCTGGATTCAGCATATGGCCTGGCTTCAGCTGCTTTCAGCTCTCTTGAAAGAGAGGAAACTTGTTGTCTGGGGACTTGGTTTTAATTTTCTCTTCCCTTTGTTCTTGGGCACATTGTAAAAGGCTCCATTATTCCAAGGAAATATTGTATATTTCCATCACCTTCATTCTGTCCTTCTTTCTTCTTTAATAATGCAAGGAAAATAATTTTGTAAAACACACACATATGTGTGTATGTAAATATATATATATATGCATATATATTTGTATGTATATTTGTATCCACAAGTTTTATCAACTCATAAATAATCTCTCCCAAGACTAATTTTGAATAATTGGAAGGTGAAATATTGGATTCTCTTTCCGACTCTACAATGTAGTCTGTGTATATGTGCTTGCCTGCATGTACATATGCATGCATGTTTGTATGTATATAGATGGACTGATAGAGACAGATGATAAATAGATGATTATCTTTCGATAGTCAATCAAGAAAAGGTTTTCTAAACCAGTGTGTCTCTGAGACAACATAGTAGTACAAAATAAGTGATCATTTGATGGCAAATTTAATGCCTTTAGTCAATCAGTAAATAACTGGCAAGAATCCCACCCAACTGAATGTTATAAAATCTTGAAACCCACAACAGAAATCAGGAAAATGTCAAAGGGACAAGAAACAAACATTTAAACTTAATCATTTTCCCCCCAGATTAAAAATACTTTGCCAAACCTGGTAACTCACACTTTAGTAACAATGATTGACAGCCAAGGAGTATATCTATCTCCATTTTATTTTTCCCTTGGGGAAGGCACTTGAGTTCCCAATTGTTTTAAATTGCAGAAGCCAGTAATTGTCTTAGAGAGTTAGGAGAAATGGCTTATTCCTAGCCAGAATCTATTCCTGGAGGGAATTCGGAATCTATCCTAAATTATTAAGGTCGCCAAGTCCATACTAGGAGTGGTAACCTGCCATGGTTACCAGACACCAGAGCATTAAAAGGAGGACAGCAAAGGTGGGAATCAAGGACACGAGAACAGATTTATTATATTATTATCATAGTGAAAAAAGTCATTAAACCGATCAATGAAAAACGCAGAGAACCATCAAATAGACACTTGCAAACAAAATTGTTATTTGTGAAACTGAGCACCATAAAATTGGAAATAATTTAGCATTAATTTTTTTTAAAGCCTTAAATAAAAGACTGGGCAATGTCAAGTATATTTTAAATGCAGACTAGACCAGAGGAAGTCTTTATTCTTATATAACATACACTGATATATTTGTTTATATAAAAAAATCCAAGTGTGACTAACTGTGAAAATTGCATCAAGGACACTAAATGAATAACCAACTGTAAATCATTTTGAAGACCCCTCTGGAGATCTATGCTTTGTTTGCTTTGGGGAAACCACAGACATGATTTGGGAATAAAGTGCAAAATCACTGGCATCATTTTTAGGTGCTAACAGACTGTTTGGAGCACTGTATCCTTGCAGAGACTGGATTTCTGTATTAGAACTTTCACATTTTATTTACATCACACTGGAAAGACCAGAGCACAGGTTTTGCTGGTTAACACACAGCACAAAGCAAACAGCATCTTGTATTTGAAATCCAACCAATATCAGTAACAGAAACCATGTGTGAAGTTTGGCATACGGAAGTTGCTCTTAGTCTATTATCTAACTGAAATTTTATTTTCCATTTTTTACAATGTCCTCACACCAGGAAACCAGGCGGGGGGGGGGGGGGGGGGGGGGGAGGGATATTTCCCAACCTTTCCTGCACCTCCTCCCATTCATGCCATTTTGTATTATATAACTGTGGGATAATAATGAACATAATAATAACAAGCATTTATATAGCACTTTAAGATTTTCGAAGCACTTTGCACGACTTATTTGATCCTTACTGAGATTCCATGAGAGGAGTGCTCTCCCTATCTCCTCTTTACAGATGAGGGAACTGAGATTGAGAAAGAGGTTAAGTGCTTGACCAGGGTCAGATTCAAACTCAGATGATGATGAGGACCTTAATGATTTTTTTTTAAATAAATTAAAGTGTAGGCTTTTGCACAAAGTGGGGGAGGGGTGAAGTGGGTAGTAGTATTTTATTAAAGTGATAATTAGTTGAAGGCTTACCTCAGTTTCTTCAGCAGTTAAGTGGAATGGTGGGTTGAACCTACCAGCTTGGAGGGATGATCTGAATCTTTCAGGTTGCCCAACCCCACCCCTGCTTTGGTCCTCCATGATGGCATTTGGCAGTACTCTTCACTGCTTAGTATATTGCTAGTATAGACCAGGTAGCCAGAAGAAAGGGAATAACTTTAGCAATTATCAGGCATATTCTTCATTCAGTAAATCAATAAAAATTTATTAAGCACTTACCCAGACCCTGACCCTAGGCAGTGTTGAGGATGTAAAGAAAAAGTGAAAGTCCCTGCCTTCAAGGAGCTTACATTCTAATAAAGGAGACAACTGGTAGAAATCATTAAATAAAGTTGCTAAATTGTAGTTGCTAAACATCTCTCTTACAGGTTTATATTGCCTGGTTAAGAGTTTTCACTTAATAACAAAAGGGCTGGGGGGGAGTTGACAATTAACAGCTTCTTGTAAGATGAAAGGGTAGATTTAATTATTTATGCTCTGATATTTCTTGGCTTTACCATTTACCAAGCAGGTAAAGGTTTTCTCTGTATGGGCCTATTAAGAAAAAAAGCATACAGAAAAAGGTGAGGAAATGCTTTGGGCCGTCCACATCTTGACCACAAAGTACAGTTAACCTCTCTGCTGGACCAGAAAAGTCCAACAAAGCATACCCCTTATTGGGGTCTGATCTAGGCAACGTTAAAAGCCCAGTGGCTGCCCCATCCCCCAATTCAGTCTAATCTGAAACTAAAGAGTGCCACCTCCTCCAATTCCCAACATTCATCTGAGTGTCATCCCGGTCCAGAAGCCCATTTCGTTCTTCTCTTGGCCTCGGGCACAACAAAAATCCTATCTGCCAACTTCTCCACTTGGGATCATCGGACTTTGCTCTTTCCAGGGTCTCAGACTGGAAGGGGATGGGAATTGAGTTGTGTTCCTGAGACTCTCAGAAGCACTCACAGAATCATCTTGCCAATTATAATTTGACGGAAGGGAAGGAGGAGAAAAGTATCCCCCTCCCCCCATTAGCTCCTTTCATTCTCTCATCTCCCCAAAATTTGCAGCCCGTTTATGGCTCTGTGTATGGGGTGCAGAGGGTGGGGTATGTGGAGTGTGGGGGATGGATGGAGAAGCTCTCGCTAGCGCTGCCTGTGGTCAAATCTGTTTTCAGTCCCATCTCCAGCGCGCACACACAGACACACACACATACAGACACACACACATACACACACACACCCGCTCTCGCTCCAGCTATCTTCTCCTCTCCCTCTCTCCCTCTCATTCCCTGTCTCCTTCTCCCTTTTTTTTTTTTTTTTTTTTTGGTACCATAGAGTTGCACTGAAAACAGAAGATAGAGGGAGTCTCGGAGCTCGCCATCTCCAGCGATCTCTACATTGGGAAAAAACATGGAGTCAGCTCCCGCAGCCCCCGACCCAGCCGCCAGCGAGCCGGGCAGCAGCGGCTCCGAAGCGGCCGCCGGCTCCAGGGAGACCCCGCTGAACCAGGAATCCGCCCGGAAAAGCGAGCCGCCTGCTCCAGTGCGCAGACAGAGCTATTCTAGCACCAGCAGAGGTAGGGAGGCTGGAGAGAGGAGGTTAAGGGGGGGTTGAGGGAAGAGTGAGGAGTGATGGGGGGAGGACAGCAGGGGGATGGCCCTGGAGGCCGGGGGCATGGGCTGGGGGGGAGGGTCGGGCTGCAGGGCACAGGCAGTCGGGGCGCTGGCAGCAGTACCCCGACGTCGGGGCACCCCACTGCCCGCCCCCCCATGCCCCCCACAAATGTTGCAAACTTTTGCAGCACGTTCCCTGGTTGCAGGAGGAGGTGGGCAGCTGAGAAGTGGGGAGCGGCAGGGTTGACAGCTAGCAGACTACCCCAGGGTTTACATATGTATTTATATATGTATGTGTATGTATTTTTTTCTGCAAAGAGAAGGAAAACTGCGTTGCCGAAATTAAATACGTTACAAAAAAATAAATAAATAAAAGAGGAGTGTGGGGACCGGGGACCGAAAGAAACTTTTAAAGTGGCAGTGTCCTTTTTAAAAAGAAAAAAAATATTGTCACCCCCGTCCCCTCCCCTTTACCTCCTTGTTCTTGACAAGTTTCCCTCTCCCCAGGCTATGTGTGTTGGGGTTTCTTTGGTGGGGGAGTGAGGGGGAGGAGTTAATGATCCATGAAGTCGGGGGGGCTAGGGAGGTTTCTGAGGTCTGGGTGCGTGTCTTCACTTTGAGACGCTTGTCAGTGATTTTTTTTTTTTTTTACTTTGGGGATGGTGTGTATGTATGTGTATGAGTGTGTATTCGGGAGTGCGTGTGTGAGTGGGGGGTAGGAGGTAGCACCAGAGATATTCCCACTAATTTGTTGAGCAGGCAACTGCCATAGTGGATACGCAAGTTTAAAGAACCAGGATAGCCCAACTCCCCCGCCCCGGGATGGAGTGCGTGTGCGTTTGTGTGTGCGCACGTTTGTGTGTATATGTGTCAGTGAGTGAGAGTGTGAGTCCCTCTTCATAGGAGATGGCATTAAAAAAAATCCAACGTTAAGAAAGGGGGAGGTGGGGGAGAGAAATCCAAACTTATTTCTGCTTAGAAAATTGCTTCCCTCCCCGCGGTTCATGGAGTGTTTCCGCCAGAGCCTGGGGATGGTCAGTGTAAGTTGAATGCTGGTTGGATGTTGAGATCAACACTCCCCCAACTCCCCCCACCCTCCCTCCGGCTTAGGGTGCTTCTTGAATTTTATTTTGACGTTCCGGGAGAGACCCGTCAACCCCCTCCTCTGCAACTCCCCACCCCCTATCCTCCTAAGGTTGCTAAGTAGAGTGGAGAGTGGCTAGGGGACCGCACTCCCCTCCCTCTGCCTGGGAGACGAGTAGCCAAACCTGGCTGCTGGAGGGCTGTACTTGGGCCGGGGATTGGGGGGTGGGGGGTGGGGTGATAGTGGTGGATTAGGGAATGTATTTATCTGAATGTGCCTAGAGTTTGCAAAGAAGAGAGGGAAGGTTCGGTTTTAATTACTGTCGTAAATAATTGATAAATCACGCCTGTCATTCAGAAGGAAGAGAGGGGGGGGGGGGGGGGGGGGCCCCCCCCCCCCCCCCCCCCCCGGGGCTTGGGTGCCGGAATCCTACCGCGGCCCTCATTCTGCACTCTGTGGTCCCTTTTCCCAGTTCCTGTCCGGGATCAGGAAGATCCCAGAGTGGGGGCCCCAGGCTGCGTTCCCACCCCCTTTGCTCTCTATTTTAGTTGGTGGGAGAAATATGGCTGATCATGTGTTGGCTGTTTTACAGTATCCCACCCCCACCCCCACCCTAACCCCCCTTTGGCCACACCCCCCCTGTCCAGGCGTCTTCCCATTCACGGAATCCAAGTACAGTAAAAGCCATCAAGATGACACACGCGAAAAAAAAAAAAAACATTTAATTAAAGGCGATTTCCGAAGAGTGACCGCGCCGAACTGCAGCAGCTTAAGTGGGGAGGGGGATGGTCAGGGGGGCTAGAGGTGAGGGGTGTTAGGGATCGGAGGCCCGGGGGCTCATTGCCAGCCGCTGGGTGAGTTTGAGTGCAGAAGGCTTTTGGCTGCAAAGAGTATATTTAGACCCTGAGACGGTGGATTTGGAATGCGAGCCGGTTATGTAACAGGGTTAATCAGAAACACTGGAGAAAATTCCCTTCATGTGTTTCGGAGACTTTTTTTTTTTTTTTGGAAGGAGAAGCACTAGCAGCGATAGTATTTAGAAAGCTCTGATACTTTCGGGCCCTGAGCTAACCCCCGCCCCTTTCCTCTTTCCCCTCTCCCTGGCTCTCCGCTCCAACCCCTACCCCCAAACCCTTTTGCTGCTAGCATCTTCAGGTGTCATCCTCGCCAGAAGGTGTTCTTGCAGGAGGAGGATGGGGTGGCAGGCAGCAGAACTGACTAGCAATTGGGTAACTTGCTGTTCTTGCAAATTACATAACGCCCGGGCAGTCGGCCCCCTCATGCACTGCTAAAAGAGACCAGGGGCCGAGCTGTCCCCAGAATCATAGGGCTGAGGCAGCAATTGGGTTCTGACACTGCTAACCTGCTGACCCACATCCCCCCCCAGTATCTCCTGCCCCCCTCCTTCTCCAATCTCTAATCTTTTCTATTATGATGTTTAATAAAGAGGGGAAAGAAAGTGGGGGGTTTGGGGTTGTCTTTTTTTTTTTTTAAACCAAAACACCCAACTCACATACTGCACGCAGGCTCTTGGTTATATAACAGTCTGAATGGAAAAAGGAAGGTCAGAGATGGAGGCATCCTTGTAGCTAACACAGCAGTAGTAAAAGCTTCTAGAAATTGTGTGCATTTGCAGACTTTAACCTCAGATGGAGCCTATGCTTCTCAGGGGTACTAATCTTGTGAGAGAGAGAGAGAGGGAGAGAGAGAGAGAGAGAGAGAGAGAGAGAGAGAGAGAGGGAGAGAGAGAGAGAGAGAGAGAGAGAGAGAGAGAGAGAGAGAGAGAGAGAGAGAGAGAGAGAGAGAGAGAGAGAGAGAGAGAGAGAGAGAGAGAGCATGTTTGCCTGGTGGAAGAGAGTGATTTGAAAATGGGAAATGTTTGGGTTTTCAGATGATGTAATGGAGTTGGCAGAATATTCAAGTCTGCTCTCTGAGTGTAAGCAGTAAGAAAATTGGAGCTGGCATTCACTATTAATGTTGCATTAATTACAATATCGAAAAGGAATTAACCTACATACTAGGTGATTATGCCTTTTTAATACTTAAAACATAAAGATGCACAAGTCTACAGCAAAAGCAAACATGGCCACTTTATTATAATTAATATTTTTAACTTCCTTGAGAGGAGGTTTTTGGCTTTGGGTGAGACAGGATGCTTTGTGATTAGAAGTTTTGTTGTTGTGGATTGTTTTCTTTCCAGAAGGAGTACCAACAGTAAATTTTGAGGCAGGCCACATCTGGAATCCAAGAAGGATGTGGAATTAAATCCTAATGACATTGAGGTGACCTTATGGGACATTACCAAGAATGGATTCAAGTAGGGAACAGTAATTGAATGTTGTTAAATTCCTAAGCCTCTGTGAATGAGTGAGGGTGGGCTGTGTACCATATTCCCTAAGCTTGAAGAGCCAGTGTTAGAATTTTTTTTTAAATCGGAAAGTACCCTACCTCTGTACCTCTACCCTCCCCTCCCCATACACATAAAAGTGCATAGAATACTAATGATTTTATTCAAACTGTTCAGTTTTCTAGGTGGTGTTAATCTTGGCTGGTGTGATATTGCCCCATCTTAAGCGTACAATGAAATTTAAAAAAAAAAAGAAGGCAACATGGGAAGCAAGAATGCAGCAGAAAAACCACAGTGAATCTTTAATTTAACAAGGCTTTCAGTGACTTCAGGGAGCTATGAGCATTGTGACATAACTGCTGTTAAAATCCTTTTTCAGGATCTCATTATTATATGCATGCCAGAAGCCTACATATTTTATTTCACTAAAGTTATCCTCGCAGGACTATATACAGTGCAGTCAGTTTACAACATACAGACTGATGGTTGAAGGCTTTTAGGGCAGGCCTACCCAAGGGAAAAAATTAAACCAAAAGATGGAATTAACACTCAAAAGCCTGACTAGATAAGACTTAACCCATCCAGAGTTCAGTTTAAATGGACTTAAAGTCAGTTAAGCAGGCATGTAGGACATTTACAGCCTAGTAGACCTCTAGAAAACTATATTGAAATCTACAGAAGGTCTTTGACTTTGAATGTACTTCTCCTTCCTCACCTCTCTCCCACCCCCACCCCAGCAAGCTATTGGAACTCTTTCTAGAGGCTAATTTTCAGATCAATGTTTCCCTCATGTGGACCTGATTCTCCATAGTAAACAAATAATGACCCCCATAGGTTGAGAGGATTCAAATCCCTCATCAGAGGGATGGAATGATTATTTTTTAAACCAGGCGACTTTAATTTTCCGGTAAATTGCTCTTAAAAACATTTATAATTATACCCTTTAAAATGTAATAGAATAATTTTAGAAATGTATTGGATGATAGTTATGATAACCTTTTCTAATGCTTCTCCCATTATTTCTGAAAAGAACTGAATTATTAATACAAAAACTGGGTTTCTGCTGGCTAAATACATTCACCTCAGGCTCTTTTTACGTGCATCACCTGCTACAATTTTCCAAATTCTACTGGTACCGTGAAGGATTTTTGGCATTAGAAAATTTCTCATTCTGAGACTGAACTTGGGTGTGCTTTGAAGTCTTCTCAGAGCAGTATCATAAGGTAACAGGGACAGGTAGGTCCTTTCAGGGAGCAGAAGGGATGTAGATATTCACAACATCTCCTTCTGATAAGCTTTATACCAGGCTTCTAAAGTCTGATGTGGAGAGACATAGAATTTTAATTTCAGTAGTCTACTCACACTACAGGATGGAAATATACGAAAGTTCTTTGGTGACACCTGAGCTGCTCTTGGAAGCAAAGAGTATAGCACCCTGCATGCACAGGTCTTTGGAAGGAGAGAAGTGTCAAACCAGTAGTTTGTTCCCTGCAAGTAACTAGTACTTCTCCTTTGTTACTTTTCTCGAAGATCATAGATCATATATTTAGAACTGAAAGCAGGGGCGGCCAGGTGGCTCAGTGAGTAAGCTCCAGCACCGGCTCCAGTGTCGGGATGACCTGGATCAAATCCGGGCTCAGATACTCAGCACCACACCCAGAAATAATAACTGGCTGTGTAACCTTGAGCAAGTTACTTAACTCCAATTGCTTAAAAAAAAAAAAAAGAACTGAAAGCAGTCTCAGAGGTCATTAATAAAACTAAGGCAAGGAGTGATTAAGTGAGTTGTTCAGAGTCACACAGCTATAAGTATCTGAGGCAGGATTTGAATTCAGAACTACCAGACTCCAATTCAGTACTCTTCCCAGTAAGTAATCTAGCTTTGTTTCCTCATCCCCTTGCTCTTCCTAGTCTGAAACTCTTTGATGTGATATCAGAGGGCATGGATAGGACACCTTCTTTTGGGAAATAAGATACCATTGGTGTGAATCTGCACCTACCAGATTGAATACTCAAGCCACCCACTTTCCCACGTATCTATCTATTCTGATAAATTTTGCTGCTTTATCAACTTGAAACATTATTTTTGTAACACATAAAACAAAACACAGACTTCATTTCAGGCCCCTTCATTTCAGTCTTCATCATAGCTGAGTATTTCCTTCAGCTATGGTTCTCCAAGGGGCTCAGAGACCCTTTTAGGCAGTCCAGGAGGTCAAAACTAATTTCATGATGATGTTAAGAAGTCTTGATGTCTGTATTCAGTTTTACTTTCTGTTCCAAATTGTCTCCTCTTCCCCTCTCCCACTAAGAAAACCTATTACAAATATGCAGAACACACTTGCATAGATGTTTTCATTTCTAATATGTGAGTATCAATAGCTATAACCCAAATAGACAAAACTCTTTGGGCAGGGTCTTAAATAATTTTTAAGAGTGTAAAGGAGTCCTGAGTTCAGTCAATCAGTCAATAAACATATTAAGCACTTATTTTGTGCCAGGTGCTTAGCGAAGCACCTGGCAATATAAATATAAGCTGAAAAGAGAGTCCCTGCCTTCAAGAACCTCACTTTATATTAGGGGAAATTGAGTAAAAGGAAGCTGAAAAGGGATGGGAAGGAGACCAGGAAGGTTCCTGGTACATAGGGTGGGATGGAAGTACAGCCTGAAGAGGAATAATGACAAGACTGGCCTGGGTACCATTTTTAAAATAGTGGTTCTGGGAGGAGCCATCCAATCAGAGGGAGTAGGCCCTTGGTAGGTATGGGGGTGGGGGTATGGGGATGGAAATATTTACTTTGTGTGAATTCCAGGGCTACAGCAGTTTCCATGAAGCAAAAGGTTTCTGAGGAATGATAGAATCCACAGTGCAGCCTGGAGAAGACCAAAAAGTTTCAGTTATAGTGTTGCATTTAATTTACAAGAAATTAATTTGCTGCTTTCTAAAGCCATAGGTCAGTCTTTTCATAAAGACCTTGTCTCCATGGGGCTATTAGAAAACTCTCCAATCTAAATTGACCCCTTTGATTCACTCTTTTAGTTGATTCCACTACACATAACACCCCTTCAAAAAACTGACATATTGTTTGTATCAAGCAGAAGTAGGCCAATTGGGAATGACTTCATCAAATTGTTAATCCAGCAGATATGATTGATCAGCCAGCCATTAGTTTAGATGTAGGAACCAAGCAACATCTGAGTTGCAGGGCATTTTTACCCAGAAAATTATTTTTCCCAAGTGATTTCATGCTCTGCTAACTCCTTGAAATATTTGCTTTATCATCCCCCAAATAATTAGTTATCACATCAGGCAAAATCTTTCAACATCCTTATCCTGCCCCACCTTCTCACTCTAGAAAGCTACTCAAATATTTGGTTACACATCACTATATTTTTTGATGATGGTGCACATCCATAGGTCAATGAAGAGAAATATGTTTGGGTGAGTGAGCTCCAAAAGTTAAATCAGTAGAGGAGAGAGAGTGAAGGGGGCATCTGTCCAAATTCAGCAAGAGCTTAGTAGTAAATGCCTCAGTAGCAAGATGAGCTCATCTTGACAAGGCCCTCAGTGATTAAGTCAACAGCCATCTAGAATATGAATCTGACTTTATTTTTATAACAGCTATTTATTTTTTATCATAATTCTGTAGCAAAAGTATAGTTTTTGCTTTTAGATTTGGTAAAGAACTCATTATAGAGAAGATCAGTTTAAAAATTCCCTGTAAATCAGCTTTGAACATAATTTATTAAAATATGTTCTGAGAAATGAGAAATATATGCTTTAACTCTGATCTTTTTAAAAAAATTAATTCTGTCAGTATATGTTAATATACAGTAGGATACTCAAGTAGTTCTAGTAGAGGTTCTAGTAAACTGATCTTTCTAGATAACTTAAGATAAAACAGGAATCTTTTTTTGTTTGAACACTTATTGAAAACATTTTTAAAGTATATGAGTTTAGTTTCCTACCTTAGCATACAAAGCACAGTCAATATAATTGAGTAGGTCATGATTTGACTTTGAGTTTCTTTCATTGCTGAAAAGTTGATTATTTTCTTTCCTGGGGAAAACAATCCATGTCTGATATCACTTTGTTCAATTGTAATTTTGTCTCTTTCTCTTCAGAGTGACATGCCAACTAAAACTTATTATTAATTATATTCTCTCATTTCATTTAATGTTTTACTGTATAAGAAAACTGAAGCTTAATAGTTTAGGGTCCTGGTTATACTTCCTCCTAATCTCTGCCTACTGGCTTCCTTTAAGTCCCAAATAAAATTCTACCTTCTAATCTACAGGAAGCCTTTCCCAACCCCTCTTCATTCTGGTGCTTTCCCTCTCTAAATTATTTCCTATTTATACTTGTATATAGCTTGTTTGTACATATTTGTCTGGTTGTTGTCTCCCCTATTAAATTGTTCCTTGAGGGTAGGGACCATTTTTTTTCTCTTTTGTTATCCCCATTGCTTAGCACACTGCTTGCCACATAGTACGTACTTAATAAACTATTGACTGACTGATTCTTCTCATAGAGCAATAATAAATGCAGGTTCTTTACTTAATACTCAAGCAAGATATTTAGCTTATTGGTAGGATAATGTGTTCAGTAGAATAGTGTACTTGTGGTGTGAATTTTCTTTTAGTAGAAATTCTAGTCTATAGTCCTTTCTTCTTCAAAGTGGCAGGTATTCATAATGGATATATTTCAAGTTCCTAGTGGGGCATTTTAAAGCCTGCAAGTTTATAAGCTTTATAAAGGAAAAAAAAAATTAGAGATCATCAGTTGTAAACAATTTCATTCCCAGCTCTGAAAAAAAAAATCAAAGTATAGGAAAGGTTCATTGGACTGATGTGGAGGGCACACCTGGAACTTTAAACTCTGGGAAAACTGAATTTTATTAGAATTGTCCCATTCACCTTCATGATTCTCTGTGGTTATCTTGACAAATCTTTGATGTTACCATCTCTATTATTCACCCCACGCTTCTTGGAGTTTTCTTGTGATGGTGCAATTATTTTTGCCTTTGGAGGAAGAAATAAAAGTGATTGTCTAAGGAAAGTGTAGAAGTCAGAAGTTTGGCATGATAAGGTCTAATGTGTCTCACTTAGCTAGTTTTTAGCAGCCACAATTTCAGCACCAGGTTTTTTTCCTTAATTTCAGGAAAAATGACAGCAGGGTTCCAGGTACCTCATGTTAATGCTGAAAGGAGGATTTAGTAATAATTCCCTTGTGTTGGTAAGAGAATAAGGATCTTTTTTTTTTAAAAGCAATTCACATCCTTAAATGACATTTTATCATTATACTCTGTTTTATTGCAACGACTTGCATGGCTCATTAGAAAATGCTATTCAGCAACAGTGAGGTGGAGTCTATTACCAGGTTGCTGTGTCCAAAATTCCCAGCATCCCAGGTCTGGGAGTTGTGATGTGTCAGATGCTGAAGCTTCAGCACACCAGCTATAGTGACCAGTTGGGTATCCTTCAATATCCTTCAATCACTTGTTGCTATAAGATCATAGGCTTCCCACCCCCTAATATGGGATAGTCCTCTACATTGTCAGCTAGAGTCCTTCATGCCACCATTGCCTTCTAGAAAGCTCAGTAAGGAAGTAGAGAATAAGAAGCAGATGTCACAACTTTATAGATGAGAGGACAGATACCCATAGAGGATAAGTGACAAGGAAAGTAAATAAATGGCTGAGACGGTATTTGAACAAAAGATCTTCTGATTTTTGTCAGTATTCTTTGTCCTGCACTGTTATTTACCTCCAATAAATTTCTTTTGATTAATGTGTTTTGTAAAACTCGAAGGGCTAAATGACATTATGTATCATGAGTGTCCTGCTGCAGTGGAAGTGCTGCTTTGGGAGTCAGAGGACTTGGGTTTGAATCCTAACTCTACCATTTACTGCCCACATGACTGTGGGACCCTCCCTTAATTGGTCTTGTCATCTATAAAATCAAAGTGTTGGATTGTATCAGTCATGTCAAACTCAAATAGAAATGGGGGTCACTAAAGCATATGTAGGGATCCCTGCAGGCTGAATATTGACTTAGTTTAAAAATGTAATATTATCTGTGTTTTATTGTTTTTTATTTATTTATTTTTATTTATATTTATTGCATTAACTGTTTCATAATTACATTTTAATCTGGTTTGGGCCGCATTGGGGATTGTTGTGGTCCAAAATCCAGCAGTGAGTTTGATACCTCTGGACCAGATGTCTTTTAAAGTCCATTTCAACTTGAAATCTATGAACTTTATTATTATTCATCTCATCTTTTTCAATGAAGTTCAGATAGAACTGGTCCTGGGACAAACCACTGTCATGCTATAATTATTTTATAAGGCACTGGGGACCCTCTGTGCAGGTGAATAAAGTGACAAATTTTTGTATGAATACAAGAATTAAGGTTTAGCTCACCTTCAGTAGGCTTACTCAAAGCATCTTTAGTGCACTTCAATAGCAAACAAAGTGAGAGGAATGATGATTTTTAAGATTTTATTTCAAAATGGGCATCAAGGTCTTTAAAGTGTGTGGTATATGTGACTTCACATGTATAACAAGTATCGTATTGTTTTCCTTCTCAATGGGTGGGGGAGTAGTGAGAGGGAGAGAGAGAATTTGACACTCAAAATTTTAAAAGGAATGTTTAAAAAGTTAATTAAAAAAACACTATGACAAGGGGTGGGGCAGGGGATTACTGAAAAATAGATTAAGTTTTCAGGAGCCTGGGGGTGGACAGGATTTCCTAAGTGATGCTCACTGTGTTATTTTGCCATCCAAAAGAGACAGTGTTGCTTTGGAGGATTTGACTGAATATTGATAAAGTTTATAAAAAAAAATACAGATACTTGTGCCCAAAGGACTATAAAAATGTGCAACCCTTTAACCCAGCAATACTGCTTCTAGGGCTGTATCCCAAAGAGATCACACAAATGGAAAAAGAACCCATAGGTACAAAAATATTTATAGCAGCTCTTTTAGTGGTGACAAAGAATTGGAAATCAAGGGGATGTATGATCATCAATTGGGGAATGGCTGAACAAGTTGTAGTATATGAATGTAATGGAATACTATTGTGCTATAAGAAATGAAGAACAAATGAACTTCATAATAACCTGGAGAGATTTATATAAACTGACGCTGAGTGAGGGGAGCAGAACCAGGAGAACATTGTACATAATTACAGACACACGGTATCTGTGTAGGACTAACTTTGATAGACTGGAGTCTTCTCTGTAATGCAAGGCTATAAGACAACTCCAAAAGTCTCGTGTTGCAAAAGGCTATCCACATCTAGAGAAAGAATTACAGAGTCGGAATGCAGATTGAAGTAAACTACTTGTTCTCTCTCTTTTTTGTTTTGTTTTGTCTTGTTTCCTCTTTCTCGTTGTTCATTCCATTGGTAATACTTCTTTACAACTTAACTAATGTTTAATGTGAAGGCATATGTAGAACCTATATTGTATTGCATGCTGCCATGGGGGGGAAGGGAGGGGAAGAGGGAGGGGGAGAAAATTTGGAACTCAAAAACTTGTGAAACTGAATGTTGTAAACTAAAAGTAAATAAATTTAAAAGAAAAGAAAAAGTTGAGATTCTTAAGTTGCTGATAGTAAATGATAGGATGGTTGGAAAGAAGTAAAATATTATATATATATATATATATGTATATATGTATATATGGCAAGAAAATCATGAGTATAAGAATGTTGTTGGGGTTGGTACTTAATGGAGAAAACTAAGCATTTAACATCTTATTGTTCCCCCCTCACTCAGCGCTTTTTATTTATTTAATTTATAATATTTATTTATTTCAACATTCTTTTCTTTTTAAATTCTGAGTTCCAAATTCTCTCCCTCCCTCCCCTACCAACTAAGAAGGCAAGCAAAATATCAATTATATATGTGAAAACATGCATAAGAGATTTCTATATTCGCTATATCTGACCAAAAAAAAGCACAAAAAAGAGAGAGGAAATCATACTTCAGTTTGCACTCAGAGCTCATCAATTCTCTCTCTGGAGGTGGATAGTATGCTTTTACCAAGACTCTTTTGGAATTGTATCAGACCATTGTGTTGATTGGAGTAGCTAAGTTTTTCACAGTTGATCATTATTAAAACGTTGCCGTTGTGCACAATGATCTTCTGGTTCTTCTAACTTCACTTTGCATCTTTTCACATAAGTCTTGCCATGTGTTTTCTGAAACCACCCCTTCATCATTTTTTATACTGCAATAGTATTTCATCACAATCATCTGACATAACTTGTTCAGCCATTCCCCAGTTTATGAGTAGCTCCTCAATTTACAAATTTTTGCCACCACAAAAAAAGCTGCTATAAATATTTTTGTACATATAGGTTCTTTTCCTTTTTTTAAAAATTTCTTTGGAGTTCAGAGCTACTAGTGGTATTGCTGGATCAAAATGTATGCACCATTTTATTGCCCTTTGGGTGTAGTTCCAGATTGTTCACCAAAACAGTTTGGACCAGTTCACTATTCCAACAGTTCATCCCCTCCAGCATTTGTAATTTCTGATAAGTGTGAGGTGGGGCCTTAGAGTTGTTTTAATTTGCCTTTAATCAATAGTGATTTAGAGCATTTTTCATATGACTATGTAGCTTTGATTTCTTCTTCTGAAAACTGCTTGTTCATATCCTTTGATCATTTAACAAATAGGGAATGACTCTTACTTTTACAAATTTGACTCAGTTCCCTGTATATTTGAGAAATAAGTCCCTCGTCAAAGACATTTCCTGTAAGAATTTTTGATATTACACTATTCTCTATGGTACTATTTAGCAAAATGTAGTTTCCCTGATTATGTCTTTGAATTAGACCTAGTTTTACTTTTGCTTTGTTTGAGATCATGATTTCTACCCCTGCCTTTACTTCAGCTGAAGCATAATAGATTCTGCTCCAGTCTATGTATATCTTTCTGTTTCAAGTATGTCTTTTGTTTACAACATATTGTTGGATTCTGGTTTCTAATCCATTCTGACATCTACTTCCATTTTGTGGGTTAACTCATCCCATTCAAATTCATAGTTATGATTATTAACTGCGTATTTCCCTCCATCCTGTTTTCTTCTATTTTTCCTTCTCTCTCTCTTTTTATACTCTTCCTCCTTAAAAATCTATTTTGCATCTCTCCACTGCCTTCCTTAATCAACCCTCCCTTTTGTCATCCCCCCTCCTCCATATCTCTTATCCCCTTGCCCTCCTATTTCTATGTTGTGTAAGATAAATTTCTATACCCAGTTGAGAATATGTTATATACTATACTATATGTACATATACATATATATTCTTCCTTCTTTGAACCAATTCTGATGAGAGTGAGGGTCAAGCATTGCCCTCCACCCTCCTATGTTAACCTCCACTAAAAAAGCTCTTCCTTACACACCTGTTTTATGTGAGAAATTTTTCCCCATTCTACCTTTCCCTTCTCCATTCTCACAGTGCATCCCTCTTTCTCACCCCTTAATTTTGTTTTGTTTTGTTTTTATATAATCCCAATGTAATTGACTCACATTTGTGCCCTCTGTCTTTGTAGACACCTAAATGCACTAATAATGATAAAATTCCTAAGAGTTACATGTATCATATTCCTATTCAGGAATATTAAACAGTTTAATTTTATTAAGGCCTTTATGTTTACTCTTTCTTGTTTACCTTCTTATATTTCTCTTGATTCTTGTATTTCAATGTGAAATTTTCTATTCAGCTCTGGTCTTTCCATCAGAAATGCTTGGAAGCCCTCTCTTTCATTAAATATCCATTTTTCCCCATGGAAGATTATACTCAGTTTTCCTGGGTACATTATTCTTGGTTGCAATCCTAACTTCTTTGCTTTCTAGAATAAATATTCAATCCCCCTATCGCTAAAGAGATAGATGGAGATTTAAAGAGATACATGGAAGTTGCTAAATGTTATGTGATCCTGACTATGACGCCATAATATTTGAGTTCTTTCTTTCTGGCTGCTTACAATATTTTCTTCTTGACCTAGAAGCCCTGGAATTTGGCTATAATATTCCTGGGAGTTTTCCTTGATAATTTCTTGAAATATGATGTCTAGGCTCTTTTTTTAATCATGGGTTTTTAGGTAATCCAATAATACTTGAATTGTCTTTCTGGATCTATTTTCCAGGTCAGCTATTTTTCCAGTGAGATATTTTACATTTTCTTCTGTTTTGTTCACTCTTTTGACTTTCTTTTATTGTTTCTTGAACTCTCATGGAGTCATTATCTTCTACTTATCCAGTTCTAATTTTTAAGGAATTGTTGTATTCAATGAGCTTTTGTGCCTCCTTTTTCATTTGACCAGTTCCGTTTTTCAAAGTGTTATTTTCTTCAGTACATTTTTTGAAAGGCATTTGGGGTTAAGTAACTTGCCCAAGGTTACATGGCTAGTTTTTTTGTGGGGGTGTTAAGTGTCTGAGGCCAGAACCAAACTCAGGTCCTCCTGACTCCAGGGCCAGCGCTTTACTCACTGCGCCACCTAGCCTCCCCTTCTTCAATACTTTTTGTTCCCTTTTTTCATAATTTTCTTTTTGTTTTTTTGCTCACATTTTATTTCCCAGTTTTTCCTCTATTTTTTTTTAACTCTTCCAGGAATTCTTACTGGTCTTGGGTCCAATTAGTATTTTTCTTTGAGGCTCTTGCTTGAAGCTGGTTTACATTATTGTCTTCAGAGTTTCTGTCTTGGTCTTCCCTGCCACCATAATAGTTTTTTTATGATCAAGTTCTTTTTGTTTGTTTGCTCATTTCTAGTCTGTTTCTTCACTTTGAATTGTGTGTTAAGGTTGGGCTCTGCTTACTGGGGGTGGGGAATCACTGTCCCAAGCTTCAGGCTTTTTCATGCTACTGTTTTTGGGGGTCTTCAAGTTTTTGGTACTTCCAAGATAGTTATCCTGGGAGAGTCATGGTCACTGCTGTCTTGATCTGCACTGTTCTTTCCCCAGGAAGGGCCCCTGCTACCCTGAAGTCAAAAGTATTAGTGTTCTTCTTGGACCTAGAAGTGTGATTAGGAGCTCTGCTAGCTTGTGATGGGTCACAAGTGCTCCTTTCTTTGCCACCCAGAATTGATTATAGATAATAGCATTGCCAATCAGTGCCAGGTACAGCCAGTGTACCTGTACAGCCAGTGTACAGCATAGGCTCCCCTGTAACGGTTTTTGACCAGTTGTCTTCGCCCTTTAATGTCTCTGGGCTGAGAGCTCCTGACCCTGCCGATGCTGTCTTAGACTGGAAAAAACAAAAACAAAAAACAAAACAACATGTCTGCCTCTGATCTTTTGGGGCATTTTTTTTTTTTTTTGCTTTTTGGAGGGCAGTTGGGGTTAAGTAACTTGCCCAAGCTCACACGGCTAGGTTTTTTGTGTGTGTGTGTGTGTTAAGTGTCTGAGGCCAGATCTGAACTCAAGTCCTCCTGGCTCCAGGGCCTGCGCTCTACTTACTGCGCCACCTAGCCGCCCCTGAGGCATTATTTTAAAGTTGTTGGGAGGGGAATGTTGGGAGAGTTCACCTGGGTCCCAGCTTATATACTGCCACTTGGCTCTGCTCCTTAATATCTTTTTTAAATTAGGTCTTGAGATTAAAGAAATAGTTTATTTTGCTTTGTTTTTAGTACACAGGTCAGAAAAAATAACAAAAGAGGAGCTGTTTCACAAGTTTCTGTTACTGGACTTAAGGTGAGACAGAATGAAAGAATAAATCAGATGAACACTTCAATTGGCTGTAAAACCTGATGACCACAACTCTGAATAATCCAATTTAATGTTTTAACTACTAAACCACTAAATGATCAATAACCAACTATCTGAAATCCAGTTTATAGGTTGCATGTAGGTAATGATGATCTTTAATGGAGAGAATGTAGCTTTTTAAAAGAAATATTAAATATTATATACTTTTATTCTTATCCTGCTTAATAGTTGCTTGTATTTGTCTTTCCTGAAGGGGACTTAAAACCTTTAGGCATAGATAATAATTTTCAGAATTAGAGTAAAGGAAAGAGAAACAGACCTAACTAATCTTAGAATAAAAATAATAATACTGAAGTCTATTGTGGTGATACTATTTAGAGGATATACTCTTAATATAAGAAGATCTCTTTACAAATATATATATTATATATGTATATGTTCAAGAATAGTCAAATAAGTAAGGGCATGGACTCCTCTGGTAGTCTGTGAAGTCTATGGACCCCTTCTCAGGATAACATTTTTAATTAAGAAAAATAAAATACAAAGGAAACAAATTATATGAAATAAATGTGGGTTATTTTTTTTCCCATTCCACCAACTGAGGTCTGTGAATCTCTGATTAAGAACACTTGCATTAGAAAGAAAACAACCTTGTTCACAAAAAAGGAAGAAAATGAATTTGATGATAATTCTGAAATGACTCAGGAAGTAAATTCCATATTTAAAATTATCTTTAACCAGCAAAGTGAAAAGGAGAAATTTAGGTCATTAAGAGGTAATGGTGAACTTGTCAAGAATGCCAATTGACAAAAAAAAAAAAAGCAGATAAGGGAATAGTTAGAAAAACAGAAAATCTAGAGATCTGAAGGTCAAGATGACATGTATCCTGGGGTGTTAAGGGAATTGGCTGGCATATTTATTGACTTCTTGAATTAGTTCTGAAGAATCATGAAGAATTGGATAAATATGGAGAAAAAGCAACCAGATGTGATTTTGACCTTCAAGAAAAATAGTCCCATCCCTATCCTATATGGTACCAAAAATGGGGTGAGAGGAGAAAAAGGGAAGTAGTTATCTAAGTATTAAGGAGAAAAAAGTATGCAAATATCTAGAATACCAAAAGAGAAAGGAGTAATAAGTATATCTTAAGTCTAAAATTTGGCAGATTAAATAGATTTATTTTTATAGAATTGCAAAATTAGTGAATAGGAAAATATGATGATGATGATAAATATTTGTAAGCATTAATTTAATTCTTCCAACATACTCCTGATGATATTGCATTAGAAGGAATGAGACATCCATGATACTAAACTGCAGGTATAACTCTCAGTTGTCTAGTAGGATAGAGTACTGAGCAAGAACGGACAAAAGAAAGCCAGAGGTGAGCAAAAAAATGTCTTATTTTAGCACTTCCAGCTATCTCTCTCACTAGTAGTATTTTCTGGACTGCTTACCAAGTATAAAAATTTACACAGTTGAGTTTCCCTTCTATTGAATTTTTATCCCTTATTTTTTTTTTTTGTTTAGTCATTTCATTCATATCTAGCTCTGATCCAATATCAAGTTTTCTTGGCTAAGATACTGGAGTGATTTGCTATTTCCTTCTCCAGCTCATTTTACAGATGAGGAAACTGAAGCAAACAGGATGAAGTGACTTGCCCAAGGTCACACAGCTAGTAAGTGTCTGAGACCAGATTTGAACTCAAGTTAGATGAGTCTTCCTGACTTCAACCCTGGCACTCAAGCTGCTGTACCACTTAGCTGCCCATCTGTTCCTTAACACCCAATTCAAATTCTCCTCCAGGAAGCCTTCCCCCATTCTTACAGTTATTGTGACGTTTTTCCCCCTTCACACTGTAATTAGCATTTTATTTGCACCTTTCTTTGTCACATATTAAGGTACTGAAGTCATTTGTGTTTGGGTCATATTCTCTTATTAGATTATAAATTCCTTGATATCAAGGACTAGATTTTATCTCAACTCTGAATCTTCTCTGTTAGGATTAGCAGTGTGTGCTTTGCACACAGATTAAATATTTTGTTAGTTGAAGTAAACAGAACTGAATTAAGTTTATCTTTTCTTCTCCATTCCCTCTGTTGGCAAGAGTATAAATGAAAAAAATAAGGATTCATAGCAAAGGATTGTAGATTTAGAGCGGATAGGGACCTTGGGGATCACCTCATTCAGTGATGTTTAACCTGGAGGCTGTGAACTTTTTATAAAAAATATTTTAATAGCGATTTCAATTTAATTGGTTTCTCCTGTAAGATTATGTATTATATTTCACGCACTTAAAATCTTTGTTCTGAGGATACATGCAAAGTGTATGGCATACAGAAAAGATGAAGAATTTGTGATTTAATCTAATTCCCTCATTTTACACGTAAGGAAACTAAGGCCCAGGGAGGTCCAAGTGAATAATTTGAACTCAGGCCTTATTCCTCTAGATCTAGTATTCAGATCTATGAACTCTCTGATTAGTCCCTAAATATTTCATTTTGTGTGTGTGTGTGTGTGTGTGTGTGTGTGTGTGTGTGTGTGTGTGTTTTAAGGCTTAGGTACTAAAGAAGAAGATACAGTGATTTTTCTCAAGGACAGACTAGAATCTTAACCTCTTGACTTACAATTCAACCTCTACTCATTAAATCAGTGGTATTCAGTAGGAAATTGATGCTTGTCAACCTTGTAGTCTCTGGTCATCATGGCCGATGGAGCTGAAGAACTGTAAAACTGAAAGGAAAACTTAGGGATTGTAGCCAACCCCTCCATTTTACTGAGGCCCACTGACATTAAATGACCTGACTCCACTCACTCATCTAGTGAGTAGAAGAGCCCGGACAAGAGCCAAGGACCTCAAGCTTCCTATCCTAGAATTCTTTACATTACAACATGCTTCACAGTGGGAGGTGAAAAGAAGTATAAGAGATGGTCCCTTACCTTCCAGAGCTTTCAGTAATCTTGGGAGAAGACATGTACATAAATAAGCACTGATGTCAGGAAGATATGATTCAAGTCACAAGTGGCAATAATGAGCTGGGAAAATGGATGGATTTAGCGACCCTTTCTCAATCAATGTTATTTTTCCTTGTATGACAATGTTTATTAATAAAAAATGTATAAATTATAGTAATTAACTATTGTGTACATGAGTAAAGCAATTTTTTAAGGTTCAACACACATCATGTTTGTATCTCATTGATAATCATACAGTATCTTTCTGCAGTATGTAATGTTTAGCATATGGAGTTATGTGTCAAAATATGGGGATATTATCAAAGCAGAGAATATTCATTCCAGAACCTTGCTCTGGGATGTAGGCTCTTGATAAATATTTCCCACCATGGCAGTCATTCTGTTTGTGAAACACTGCTGTCCCCAAGTTGCCCAGTGACAAAACGACACTTGAGGCCCTTTTCTTACACCCTTTGGAGAATTTGAAGTTCTCAATGTTAGGACTGCTCCAGGTGAAGAATTTCCCATTTTCTCACTATTCTTACAAATGTGAAGTAGCTCAGTGTGAGCTAAGCATCTGTTATTATTGATGTTTTGAGAAGTGCATGGCCTGCCTAGATGGTGATGAGTTAAGCAACAAGTTTTACATAGTTCTTTGATCAGGAATAATTGAATAAAACTTGCAACAGAGAAAGTTTAGATTAAATTTTAAAAGATGCTGCCTGATATGGAGAGCTCTTGGCTGATGAAAGCATTTCTCAGGGTATCTGGGCAAAAATTCTTGAAAAGTTATTGGAGAGAGTGTTTCCACAGTAACTGTCTACTTTGTCAAGTACCAGGTGTTATTCGTTATGATTTTGGAGAGGAGGTGGGGGATGAAAAATAATGTAAATACTTATTATTTATAATCACACAGTATCTTTCTGCCACTTTTAGCACATATTCATTAATGTCTTATTACATTTAGTCCTGCATCTGGCATGCTTGTCTGCTATAGAATGTAAATTCTTGGTGGGCAGGTAATATTTTTCTGTTTGAGGAGTTGATGGTATTTTGATTACTTATCTAAATCTAATTGTTTTTCTATTGATGACCCCATAGCTTCTCACTAAATACTTTCTAAGGCTGTTACTAAAACATTCCTTGTACTTTCTTTATGTTTGTACATTCTGAGCTGCCATCCTGGAATGCCCTCCCTCCCTCTCTCCTCACCACTTAAGGAAATCTTATCTAATGTTCAAGGGACAGCTTAGATCCTAAGTCCATCCTGATGCCTTCTCTGACCACCCCAGGCCCTAAGTGGACCCTTCCTGCCTCTGATCTCTCTCTCTCTATCTCTCCCCCTCTCTCCACACACATATGTATCACACATGTGCTATACACACTTATATGAAATGTGCATATGTATATATACACACATACTTATATATACACATATCACATGTGATATATACACACATATGAAATGTGTATATGTATATATACACACATATATACATATATAAGCTACATTATCTTATGTGTTTGTGTATTTTCCATTTATACATGTATTCCCTTTCCAAGTAGACTATAGGCTCCTGTAAGGCAAAGATTCTATCTTACTTTTTTTTTTTTTAATCATTCTTTACACCCTTTCTCCAGCCCTGTGTCTACCCCACCTTCCCCGACCCTCCCTCTCGGTGCCTTGAACATGGCAGAAGCTCCACGAATGTTTGGCAAACATGATGAAAGTAGCTTTAACATATTAATGCAACAAGGGCCCCCTTTTCGACCTTTACTGAATCTACTCAAGGCAGCAGGGACCCTATTGCTTCTGGCTGGGAAGCAGGACTTGGGCCCAGAAGTCCAGCCTCTTGTATCTTGAAGACCTAAAACTCCATTCTCTTTCCCTCATTCTCTCCTCCCTGCCAAAAATCACGTCAAAGAAGCTTGTCTGTGAGTGTTCCATTTAACTTGTTTTACATTAATGCACCACTATGGTGACCCACTGCTGAGTCTTTTTCACTTGTAATGTAATCTAATAATTTACATGCACTTCGCAAGCAATACACTAGGAAACTCACCATTTGTTTGAAATTGCTTTGCTTTTTCAGTATTCGAGCTGATGTGATAGTAGCCTAAGAGATAGGATACAATAAAGTCAAATGAGTGAATATGGCCAAGTAAAATTCAGTGTGGGCACACAGTGAAGATATGCTTTTGGATTAGAAGAACATCCCTTGGAGAATCATATTAAACCTTCATATATACATATATAGTTTATGCACACACACACACACACACACACACACACATATATATATATATATATATATATATACATATACACACGCACATATATTACAGAATTTATTGGCACATTATCTTCTTTTCCCACTTAAACATGTTGGGAGCTAATTCTTATATGCAGCCCCCAATTAAAATGGAGTAATGCCATAATTGTTTTAATTATAAAGTAGATGTCAACTTGAAACATAATTTTTTTTACTTTATTTTATATTGTGTTGGTATGTCTAGCTAAGTAGCTTTCTCTCTATCCATATATAAGTATATGATGATAATAATAATAATCATAGCTCATATTTATATAGTACTTTAAGATTTCCAAAGTGCTTTGCATATACTATTTCATTTTATCCACACTGACCCTATGTGGTAGGTATTATTATTATTGTACCCATTTTATAAATAAGGAGACTAAGATTGAGAGTTTAAATTGCTTGCTAGGAGCTAGAAGCTAGAAGCTAAGCAGCTAGAAGGCATAAAAAACAGGTTTCTATCTCAGAACTTCATGAATCTAAGACCAGTCCCCTCTACGTGCCTCTTAATAGAGATATGTATTCCCTTGAGGCAGGAAATCTTTATAAATAGTTCCCTTTTCAAAAGTGTTGTGGCTTTAATATTAAGAAACTGATGAATACCTTGAAGGACCTGTGATTTCCCCACTAGAGAAACCTCCTAATGTGGAAATTCCTTCTAACAATAAAGATCAGAACATAGCCATAGCTTAGTAGAAACATCACAGAGGCACGTAAGGATTAAGTCATTTGTCCAGGGTCTCACAGCTAGAAAGTATCACAGGTAGAATTTGATCCAATGTTCCCTGAGCCCAAGCCCAAAATTCAGTATATTATACCATATTGCCTGTGTGGTCAATGAGTATTATTTTTTATTCAGTTATTTTTCAATTATGTCTGACTCTTCATGACCCCATTTGAGGTTTTCTTGGCTAAGCTGCTAGAGTGGTTTGCCATTTCCTTCTGCAGCTTATTTTACAGATGAGGAAACTGAGGTAATCAGGGTTAAGTGATTTGCCCAGGGTCACACATCTAGTAAGTGTTGGAGGCCAGATTTGAACTCAGGAAGATGAGTCTTCCTGACTCCTGGCCCAGTCCTCTGTCTACTGCATCAATTTTTTAAATGGTTAATTTATACAGCTGCTCTGATACGAAAGCAGAGCAAGAGAAAGATTTATGAGCACTGAAGATAAACATTTGACATGTTATCTTTTCACAAGAAGCCATTAAACCAAATTTTAAGGCCAGGGTTTGTTACGAAGGTTTTGGGGTTGGGGTTTTGTTTTGTTTTGGTTTTTTTTTTGCATGTCCAATACTTTATTTTTTTTAATTTTAACATATTTTATTTATTTTGTTGAACATTTCACAATTACATTTAATTTTTTTAATATTCATTTTTTAAAATTTTGAATTTTAAATTCTCTTCCTCCAGCCCTTCTCCCCCTCTTGAGAAGGCAAGCAATATGATGTTTATTACAGATGTAATCTTGCAAAAAATTTCCCATATTATCCGTATTGCAAAAGGAACCCCCCCCCCCAAAAAAAAAAGAAACAAAAGTAGAAGAATGCTCAGAGTTCATCAGTTCTCTTTTTGGAGGTGGATCCCATTTTTCATCCATGGGTTCTTCAGAATTGTCTTGGATTGTTGTATTGATCAGAGTAGCTAAGTCATACACGTGTGATTGTGGTTATAGTATTGCTGTTACTGTGCACAATGTTCTCCTGGTTCTGCTTACATCACTCTGTATCGCTTCATATACATAAGACCCCATTTAAAATGGCATTTCTCCATTTGAATTGGGGATAGGAGAAGAACAGTTGTTGCAATATGGTGGAAGGAAGTCATTGCCATCGTATGATATTTGTCTTTGGTAAAGCAGATTCTTTCATCACAGATTTCATATATAGATCCATCCATCCATATCCATATGCATATATTATATATACACACATGTAGAAATTAGCATGTTTTCATGGCTTAAGTTTTAGTTTTGCCTCTGAAAGAAACTGGTAAGAAAGATTCAAGCATAGCTGCTGTGTATAATTCACATAAATGTAAAGGCATTTAAGAATTTGATATATACTCAGTATGGTAATGCCTTTTTTTCCCTTCCATATGGATGTGTTACAGGGATGGATTAATAGTTTAGATCCTCAGTAATTACATTGGGATTTGGAGCTTGGATCCCTTTGTGGTAAATAAAGTTGTAACATGGTTTTGCCATCTCTACAGTTTGCCTTGAATTTCTATTGAAGAGGGAATCACAGGGATTCCATTGTTGGAATATTAGCAGCACCCTTGTCACAAGTCAATAGTATAGAAGAAAGAACACTGACCTAGAGAGTCAAAAGACTGTCAGCTACTAGTAGTATGACCTTGGGAAAGTTGCATAATCTCATTTTCCCCATCTGTTACAGGGGTATAATAGACTCTACTCTAACTTGTGTTTGTCCTTCATTTTCGAAGAGGACCATGACATCAGAGAATGATGACATGACTTGCAGTTGACTTGGATTTGAGTGAGGGAGGGCTGTACAAGGTCACCAGCCTCATTTTCTCCTCCAGAGCCATCTGGGTCCAGTGACCTGATATTCATCAGGACTATAGGAGATAGGCCCAGATGTAATGGGAGACGCTGGCCCTTTTAGGCTAAAGTCTTTTTAGGTTTTCACTTTGAGTGAGGTAACACCCATTAGGCTGCTTTAAGAAGTGAGTCAAGGGATGGCCCCTTTAATACAAAAAAAATCAAACTGGGAGGGGAAGACCTTCAGGGTTGTTGGTCAAAAGGAAACTGGTTACTATTTATTATTTACCTGTACTCTGTGCTTAGAGGGCAGGAACCTGTTGTTGTCTAATCTAAGAGCTCCAGAGTAAGTTGGGTTTTAAGGCTTGGTTTTTGAGAAAGAAATCTAGCCATTAAACCCCAAGTTAATGAGGCAGCTTTCAGCCTACAATGTACTTTCTTTGGGCAGAGCCCCCTCTGGTGAAGTTCCTTCTACTCTGATTAGTTCACAGGCTGTTGTAAGGATCTAATAAGATAATGTGTGTAAAGTAGTTGAATTCTAAAGAGTTATAAATATATTCATGTGACATGCTATATAAATATAACACATTAATATAAATTATTTTTATTAGTATGATATAATCTCTTTGAAGAAAGGAGCTGTTGAATTTATGGCTTTGTGAATGGAACTCCTGGTATAGTGCTGGACACATAGTAGGTGTTTGTTGATTGATTCGATAATTATAACCACCATCCCCCCCTACCACTCTTTAGTCTCATATAGTCTGGGAAAATGAAAAGGAGCTCCTCCTTACCTCAGTGAAGGAGTCCTTTACATTAGTTGGTTGAGGTATAATATTCTTTAACTTTAAAAGCCTCTTTCCAAAGGTTCAGGAATTGATTCCATTTGGAATACATTCCAAGTTTGCTAGGCTTAGTGTCTAAAGTGTTGTTGAAATACCTTTGGAATGAAATAGAAAGTGAAATTTTGCTTCAGAAACAGTCTTTCTCCCAGATCTCACCTAGAATTACAAAATGAGTCCATCTAGTCCAATCTGTGCCTGAACAAGAAATCATTCCTTGAAAATCTCAACTAGTGGTCATCCAATCTTTACTTAATGATCTCTAATGAAGGCAAATCCACTACCTCCTCTGAGCAGCCCATGTCTGCTTTTGGACAGCTCTCATTGTTAGGAAGTTTTTCCTTATGATGAGCTGAAATCTGCCTCTCTGAAGCTACCACCTATTAATAACTTCTAGTTTTGCCCTCTGGGGCCAAAAAGAACAAATCTAATCTTACTTCCATATCTTTTGAGAGGGTGATGTAGAATTAAAGCAATATTAATTTCAAGCTATTCATAACATAGTGTGTGTGAGGGGAGAGAGGAGGACTGTGAGGAATCAATAGCCATCCCATTGTCAAAGAATACATGCAGGATAAATATGTTTACGTGCAAGCTATGAAGAGAATTATCCTAAGCACCAAACAAAAAGCAAGTCCTAATGAAAAATTGTTTCAGGTGCTTGACAACATCCTTTGTTAACTGATGTTCTTCTTTATTACTGTCTCAGCAGTAAGTAATCAATGTAGCCACATGTGGGATCACTTGTATTCCTTATTGAATTCACATTTTGCAACCTCAACTATATTCCTCTGTCTTCTTCCCTCCCAGGCTTTAACTCTGATGTTCTGTCCACTACTTATCTGCCTCACCCTCGGGTGCTAAATAGGAGTGGTTTCATTCAGTTGAGAATCACTGTAGATAGAAAAGCCAACTGAAGGGTGGGAATGGGAATAATTGGATGAGCTAAGAGAAGATAGATACTATGGCTAAAGAGTTTGGAGATGTATGTGGACCTTTCAGATTAAAACAACAACAACCAAAAAGAATATTCGATATAAAGGTTTTTTTTGTTTCTATTGCTAAGATGAAGGGGTGGGCTGTTTGGGCAATGAGGAGCTCTTTGGAAAATTGGCATGAATGGATGTCCTTTTTCAGATTCTGCAACAAAGTAATGGGGTCCCTTTGAGAGCTAGCCATGAGTTGCTATGCTGGTAGGGGATAGATGAAAAGATGCAGTTTTTCCTATTTTTAAAAATGTTTCATGAGTTTATATAACTCCTCTGGTTGGTTTTTAAAGCTTTTCACAATCTGGTCTCTCTACCTTTCCAATCTTCTTGCACATTCTTCCCCTCCGTGCTCTCTTAGTCTAGTCATATTGACATCCTTAATGTCTCTCACATATGATGCTCCATCTCTCATCTCTGTGTCTTTGCATTGTCTGTCCCCCATGCCTCCGCTCCTCACCTTTCCTGTTTGGAAACCTTGGTTTTTTTCAAAACTCAGATCAAGCGCTCCCTTCTATATGAGGTGTTTCCTGACTATCCCAGCTACCAGTGCTCTTCTTACCCAAATTATTTCATATTCATTTTGTATTTATTCTTCATATATGTGTTATTCCCCTCTCCCCCCACCCCCCATGTATGCTTCTTGAGGTCAAGAACCTATTCACTTGTTTTTATATTCCCAGTACTGACCATAGTGCCAAGCAAATAGTAGACACTCAATGGATGCTTGTTGATAAGATGTAGGTTTTAATCAGATTACCTAGTAATCTCAGGAGAGGATGAATCTCTAAGAAAACAGAAGTCATGGAAAGCTACTGGACTCAGAGCAACTAGGGTTACTGTACAACCTTAGGCAAGTTATCTTAGTTCTCTGGACCCCTATAACCTCATCTATAAAGAGAGGAGGGTTGAGATAGATGACCTTCAGGATGCTTTGCTACATCTTAGAAGGTTCTGAAGTGGCTTCCTCTAGCTACTGAGGGACCCTGGTGGAGGTGGGTGGGGAGTGGAGATTGTGGAGATTCAGACACATGCCCTGCCTATGCTCAGGAGAAATAGGAGCTTCAAGATGAGGATTGAGCCATGCCCTTTGGGTCTTTAGATTTGAGGTGTTCCCCTCAGTCACCTTCTTATTGAAAAAAAATATTCTCTTAATCATGATTGGCTGGATCAAATAATTTTAAAATTTCTAAGAGTCCAGTCCCATTTTGACCTATTTGAAAACATTTGTGTTATTGATTCATCCTTGTTCCCAAAGGGACCCAGCCTCATATTTGACAGTGTTTCAGAGAAAGAAGAAATCAGGTGAATAATAGTTCTGTAAGGTCTAAAAGTTCCGGCAACACTGAGACAATAAAGGCTGAATGGGAACGGGGACTGAAGGGGGGGTTGGGTGAGAGAGAGCTTGAAAGGAAGGCCAGGAAAGGGTATGAGAGCTTCATTGGGTTGGTCTAAGCATGAGAAACTAAGAGAAAGATTAAAAAAAATGGGAGGGAAAAGATCATTCCAGTGGGGAGTGAGGGGGAGACTCGTGGATAGTAACAGAGAGCCATAGATGCGCTGTTTTGAAAGGGTCAGAAAGAACTTGAGAATATTGCAGTCGGAGGAGAAAGTAGAGAGCTATGTAATGATGGTGACCCATGGACTTTGAACAACTCTCATTTTGATAGGATGACCTTGTCTTTGCTTCGTTGAAGTGAAACTGAGAGGGGCTTAGCACTACATGAATATCCAACCCTTTGCTTTTCCAAGCAGTTGCTTAACCCCCTATTGTTTCCAGTGAGCTAGGACTAAATGCTTTCAGTGTAGATAGTCTGCTAATGTGTCATATGAATTATTTGTGTTATCTCTGTGCTGTGAAATTAGAGGCCTTTACCCAGTGTGGTAAGGAGATTAAAATGAAAGTCTGTGGGTTGTTTTTTTTAATGGTATGGGGGAACCAGGAGAAATATATGGGATGTGTGTGTGTGTGTGTGTGTGTATGTGTGTGTGTGTGTGTGTGTGTGATCTAACAGTAGGGAGGCTTTCTGAAACCAGTGCCTTCTGTAACCTGAAAGCTGAGATCAGACCCAAGGTTTCTTCAAAGAGGTTTGTATTTTATTCTCTGGCACTTCTTAAGGGGGTTGGGATTGGGGAATGGGAGGGAGTGGGGAGGAAGGCTTGGAGTGGGTGATCCTCTGATTCCTTTTTTTTTTTCATCTTGGTCTTTTTAACTTTGTGGAAAGCAGTTCCAGTTTGATGGTCAGACCCTTTTCAGGAGGTTAAGGCCCAAACAGTCCCCTTTTGTTAAACAGGTCTCCTATTTTTGTTTCTCTTGAAAGGTGCCCTTCAGTACAGCAGCTCCTTTATTTGGGCTGTTTATAATAGGGCCCTAAAAAAAAACCTAAACAGAAATCAGACTGAACCCCAGTCAAGTGACTCCTCTGCCCAAGCAAAGTGGAACCCAGACAAGATGAAATCTTGTTACCTGAGCACTGCCTTAGGTTTGCAAGCCTTGGCTTATCTTGCCTACCTCACTTTTCTGGGAGCCAGTGGAGTCCAGGTTAGGAAATGCCTGTGTGTGCAGTAAAAGTGAATGAGAATAGAGGTCTCAGTGATTTGAGTTGCATTCGTATTTATCAGACTGATAGACTGCTTATTAAGGGATAGTGAGCTATAAACCTAGGAATAAAATCAGGGCAAAATCATACTGATTTTAAGCTTTCAGCTTACTTATTTTCTCCCACAACAGGATAAAACTAGTTAGTTTAGTTAGGAAAGTCAGGGTCAAAGGGAAATAGGACATATGCTTAAAGGAGCTATGATTTACACTTATTTAGGAAAAAGGCAGAATGGCATAGTGGGTAGAAGGCTAACCTTATATCCAGAAAGACCTAGATTCAAATCCTGCTGTTGATACAGACAGTGTGAGGTAACTTGGAACTGTAGCCAGGTCATATCACCCCTAGTTAGAAATGTAGAGTCAATTCTCGTGAGTTACCTGAGGACTGTTTCCGTGGAGGGAATTTCCCACACAAGGAGTACCCACACTAATAAAAACTTCTGGATTAATAAAAACCTTTAAACAAACCTAGTATACTCTCAACAAATACAAATATATATGGAGTGAATTCTCAAAATTGGGACTATTTTTACCTTTTGAACAGGAAGACAATGTAAAGCAACAAAAGCAGTTCATGTGTCCTGCCTGGGTTTCACTGTGAAATCAGACTAGGTTTATGTGAACAATGGAAAACCCTATTGGTTAGAAACAAACTAATTTCCAACCTAGGCTCTGGCTCATTTTGTCACTAAAAGTCTTCTTAAAGGTCTTCTACATATATGTTTAGGTTTTCTCTTCTTCTTCCTCCATCAGTTGGGCAGTTAGGCAGGTCTTAGGTTTTGCTGTGGAATGAAGCACTGGTTTGCTCCTTTCTTGAGTATGCACAGACAATGATGTTTTAAAATATTAGACCCTGAAGCAAGAAAAAAGATGCAAGAAAGGGCCTGCTCATCTTTGGTTAAATGCAAAATGAATACATCTTCAAGGCAGGGGGAAAAGGGGCCTTCTCCATCTGTGAGACATCCAGCAATGTAAGGACTCTGTGAATACAGAGCAGTCACAAAGTGAGAAACTTCTTGGGGTAGGCATTGATTTTATCCCGAAGTCATGAGTTTTGGGAAGTCAGGGCTTAATTCTGTGGCAGAAAAAAATGAGCTAAATATGCAATTCTATTTTAATTTTCACTTTGTGCCAAGGAAGAGGCATTGGGAGACAGACTATAAATGTATAAGTACATAGTTGCAGGAATAGCCCCATACAAAAGTAGAGGGAGTAGATTCTGCAGAGAATAAATATTTTATCATGTTTTGTAATGAATGTGAATGGTGCTTTAACTTTCCTTGACAGAATTCCTCTGTAGAGGCTGTTCTCTTAATGAGCCGACCTTGATTTCTTGTTGATAATCACTGCATTTTGAATGTATGCATGTTTCAGTAACTGAAATTTCAGAATTAGGCTGAGACTTTAAAGTATGAATATGCTAATGTTTCTTAGGGTGGTCAATGTATCTCCAAGTAGCTGCTAAAATTCTTGACTTCCAGGTTTGTTTGTTTACACATGGTCTTGTTTTTATCTGTGTGTTTTATCCCAAGCAGGAGTGTAGTGTCTCTAATCACTTTGCATTCATTGCACCGTGAATATAGCCCAAGGTAGTTAAGTACATGGCATCATTTTTAAAAATGTGTGTTGTTGTTTTTTAAGTAAAGCAGATCCTTCCATACTCAAATGGATGTGTAATCTCCTTGAAATGGATGTTGCTTCCCACAGTGAACATCACCTTTCATCCAGACCTGCCAATCCCGCGGGACTCTTGTCCACACCTTCCCATAAGTTCACCTTGGGAGCCTACCCAAAGTGCTCGGGGGCCTTCCTAGATTTCTCCTGACATCCTGAGGATACTGGTAGAGCAGCCTGGCTCTCCACCTGTTATGCTTGGCTTTCTCCACTTGACTAGTCTATGTCCTTTTTCCATCATGCATTTCCTTGGAAACACATCTTATTCCATATCTTCATATTTCTTAATTGTTATCCTACTCACACCCACCATAAACTTCATTTTTAATTCTCTGGATACTGCACTATTCCATTACTGAAAGTCATAGAACAACACTGCTAGAATATTGCTATTAAGCAGGAAGGACCTTCGTTTTGGGGGAGAAATTTGTGGTCACTAAAGGAGTTTCCCTAATGACAATCTAATTCACTCTTCCCTTGTTTAATTCTAGGGGTGAGTTCCTTGTGTAGGAGGACTCTGTCCAAAACATGTTTATAGGTTGTTCATTCTTCACGTTATAATCTGGACAATAGATCTTTATCCATTTGGGAAGTTTTTTCATATGTTTAATTTTGTGGCAAATAAGGGTCTCTTTTTCTTTTTTTGTTTTTTGTTTGTTTCTTTGTTTGTTTTAGAAAGACCATTGAGTCTGAACTACTTCAACTTCTGTGTGGGCATCTCTCTTGCCTTTGGTGATCAAGACATATTGAATTGGGTTCAGGCAGCAATTTACTAAAGAACTGGGTGGCCTAAGCCTTATTATGGTCACTGCATCTGCTAAAAGTTCTCCTGGGAACAGCTTATATATTAATAGGAATTATCTTATTCATTGTCTTTGTATTCTCAGCATCTAGCAGAATGCCTAGTGCATAGTAGGCATTTAATAAATAATTGTTGATTGATTGAAGGCACTTAAATACTTATTGATGGATTGATGGAAAAATTCTTCCTCACTCTATTTGAGAAAATCACACATATCTACTTTCCACATAGTTGAAACAAATGTGAGAAGACAGGAAATGGAAACATATAGCTAGCCAACTCTCAATTATTTATACAAATGGAAGGGTACAGAGGCACAAATAATCCAAAACAACAAATAATTTAAAGCTCACTTATATTTGACATAAATGCAAGTTCTTATGCTTTTTTTTTTAAATATGGGTATAGTAAATGTTCTGGGAATCTGCTTCAAACAAAACATGAAACCAAATCATGATGACCAGCTAAGGAAACTGTCCAGTATCCTTAACCTGACACTCTGTTCTAGCCTTCCCTGCAACCCACTGCAGACTGGGAATTGAGAACCTTCAGACTAAGGCAAGGTTTACTCTTTCATACTTTCCCTAGAGTAGGGAGTGTTTGTTTCAAAGAATTTCTCCCTATGTCACATTTATGGAGGGCATTCATAGGATCACAGAGAAGCCTTGGAGACCATGTAGTACAGAGCCTACATTTGACTGATGAAGGACTGAGGCTGAAAACGTTCATTTGACTTGCCCAATGTCACACACTATCTAAATCAGGATTTACTCCCAAGTTTGACCCCAAACCCTGTGCTGCATTGCAACGTACTAAATGTATTAAAACAAAACAAAACACAACTGCAATTGATAGACATAAGCTTGAAAGTCATTGATTGCAGTTGCTTTTGGATGCTTTAGAATTACTAACACATTTGAGGTATGCCACATTAGGGACCTTGATTCAAAAGTATTCCCAATGACAGCCTGCCCGTTGTTTGCATTTAGCAGTCATGTGATGGAATTGTTGAAGCTAGAGCTGCTGATGCTTCAGGGCAAACTTGGTAACATCACATCCAGCTTTCTCTCAACAGAATCATTGTGGATGGGGAAAACAGGAAAACCTTTTCAAAGAAATTCATTGCACTGTTATTCAAATGGAAATCACCAAGCACTCTGAATTTAATTGCTAATGAAAGGTGAACACAGACTTCTAGGGCTTGGTTAAATCCTTGATTTGCCTCTTCCTGATTACCTTTTGGGAAAGCTATAATCAACTCAGTCTTAATTCTTTCCAGAGGTTCTTTGTGATGCAGGTTAAAGGCCTAAGGTTCTCTTCCTTTCTTTTAGACCTCTTTTTGGTCCATTATGGAATGGCAGAGGAGAGGAAGCCTAAAGAAGTATATAGAGAACAGGTCTTGGAGTCTCTGACAATAACAAATTGTGACCTTGGGTTTGTTAGGGACCTAGGTGACTCTTGAAGACAAATTACAGACCAGTTGCTGATCACCCCTTGGTGAAGGGAGAGTCTTATACTAGGGGTCAGGAACATGCAGCCTTGAGGCCACATGTGATCCTCTAGGTCCTTAGGTGTGGCCTTTTGACTGAGTCCAAGTCTAACAGAACAAATTCCTTTATTAAGAGGATTTGTTCTGTGAAGTTTGGATTTAGTCCAAGGGATACAGTTGAGAAACTAGAGGGCCATATGTGGCTTCTAGGCCACAGGTTCCTCACCCACGCCTTATACTAAAGAACTCACAGATACAAGAAAATAAAATTGATGCTAGTCAAGTCAACCAGCATTTTTTTACTTACCTACCACTATGCTAAGCCTTATAAATACAAAAAAAAAAGGCAAAATTTTTAAGTCCCTGCCCCCAAGGAACTCATAATCTAACACAGGAGACCACATATAAACGAGATATATACAAGATAAATTAGAGATAATCTCAGAGGGAAGGCACAAAGTAAGATGCAGGAGGACTGGGAAAGGTTTCATGCAGAAGGTATGGGACTTATTCTAGGACATGGAGGAAGCCAGAGAAGCCAGAAGATGGAAATTAAAAGAGAGTGTTCCAGGCATGGGGAACAGCCTGCAAAAATGCCAAGAGTTGGGAAATGGACTGTGCTGTTTAAGGAATAGCAAGGGAGATTAGAGTCACTGTATCATAGGTGATATAAACGGGAACAATCTGGAAGAAGAGTGGAAAAGTAGAAAGGGGCCATATTATGAAAGGCTTTATAAACCAAAGAGAGGACTTTATATTAGATCCTGGATATATTAGGGAGTTAGTGGAGTTTATTAAATGATTTGGAGGTAGGAAATCACATGATCAGTCCTGTGATTTAGGAAGATTGGTTTGTCTGAATGGAGGATGGACTGGAATAGGGAGATATTTGATGTAGGGAGGATGACCAGCATGCTAGTGCCATCATCCAGACTTGAAGCAATGAGGGCCTGCACCAGGGAAATGGCAGTATCAGAGGAGGATGCTTACACCCCTATATCCCTCTTCCTGTTCTGCAAGTTTCTGGTTTAAGGCCTACCAATGGAAATATAGTTGCTGTTCTGTGTCCTTCTGACTTTATGCAATGGATCCCTGAATTTGGAAGCAGAGAACCTGGGTTCAAATCCAAGCTCTGCTGCTTACAATCTGTATGAGTCTGGGCAAGTAACTTAATTTCCCTAGGCCTCGGTTTCACCAAGCAAAAATGAGGGAGTTGGACTAGGTGACCTCTGGTGTCCTTCCAACTGTAAATCTATGGTCCTATAATCTCTTCACTTTCCTATAATCCATAGTTGTCCCATTATCATGGATGAGGAATAAAAAACATCAGTGTCCTTCCAATTCTCTTATTCACTCAGTGGGCATGACTCAGTAAATCCTCTATTTTCTAAATTTGAGAAAAGTGGGTGCAAAGAAGTGGTGAAACCCTCTTCACAGTATAAATACATAGAGACCTATGAAATCTAGCAGCTTGAATACATTATATTTAGCAAGCTAATTATAAAAAGTATCAGTAACATCTTCTGAAATTTAGAAGTTAGATTGTTTACTATTCACAGAGATGGAGATGCCAATTTAGAGCATTGCACCCTAGGGATTACTGCCTCTGGGCATGACTAGAAAGGCTGAGCTTTGGCTGTGGACAGCAGATGGATGGTCCTTCAGCAAAACAAACCTGAAAATTCCTCTGTCAATTCCAGAGAAATCAAATCCAGGTCATGCCTTAGATAGTGACTGACCAAGAAAACACAGTTTGTAAACTATCAGGGTTCATAGGCCATTGTAGAATTCTTAGGAAGAGTTAGACTATAGATGGCTTAGAACAGGAATTCTTGGCCTTTTTTGTGTCATGGACCCTTTTGGCAGTCTGGTAAAATCTGTGGACTCCCTTCTCAGAATGATGCTTTTCAACATATTTTTATTTTCTAAAATACATAGATTCCTAAGAAACCAATTATATTGAAACAGAGTTATCAAAAAAACATTTTTTTTTTCAGTTCAGGACCCCCAGTCAAAAAGCCTTTGCTTAGAAGATCCCCAAATAAGTACATATATACATTGCAGTATGTTCTAACAGTAGCCCCAAAAGGACTTTTCCCCTCTTTCTTTGAAGGAAACTTGTAGAAGAAAAAATGGAATCGCAACATTTTATGTGTGTCTTTGTGGTTAGACTGGTGGCACCTCATCCCCTACTGGAAAAGAATAAGGGATGATCTTCTTCTACAGTACAAGTGATCATGGATTGATGAGTTGTTTGATTTTCTAATAACATCTCTAAGGTCCCTTTTAGCTCTAAAATCCCTTGATCCTAAGCAAGTAATACCGGAGAGAAAGAAAGACAGAGAGAGACAGACAGACAGACAGAGACACAGAGAGAGACAGAGACAGAGAGGCAGAGACAGAGACAGAGAGAGAGAGAGAATAAGAATAAGAATATGAACAGCTGTTGGTGCCCACCACTTCTTTCACACCCTTCCCCAATGTTCCTTCTGTTGTGCC
>NW_027186296.1:43854275-43870919 GCF_028583685.1 Petaurus breviceps papuanus
CAATTCTTTATGACCCCTGAGGTAGTAGCCTGGGGAACCCCTAATTATTTCCAAGAAATCTTAATTCACACCTTCCCTTTGCTAGATATCACCGCCATATTAGATTTAGCCATGGATTCCCTTCTCCTTTGCTTTGCAGGAAAAGAATTTTTTTTCCCCCGGTACCCTAGTCCTTTATGCTTGTTTTCTTGTTCTTCTGGGTTGCCCAATTTTCTTTTCACTTGAGTATCTTGTTGCTCTTTGGGCCAAATGCTTGTGCCAGGGAGCTCCTTCAGACTGAACTCTCCCCTCCAGTTCCTAGTGGACTTGAACTTCCGGCTGGCTAGACAATGGTAAACTCTGAGCTCCTTGGAGAAATTCCTGCATGTGATTTTGACAAGTAACTTTAACTGATTGTTAAAAGCAGCTTATGATTCTAGGTTGGCAGGCACATGTGTTATAGACTCAGAATATTAAAGATGCAAAGTTTAAAGCTGAAGGGGGAAGAAAAAAAAGCCCCCTACTCCAAAACAAAACTCCCTGTCTCCAACAGGAGCTGGTAAAACAGTATCTGTTGAAAGTCATATTAGCTGTGGAAGTGCCTTTTTTTTTTGGACTATAATTTATTGGTTAATCCTCCTTACTTCCCGTTTTCTGGAGACCATCCATATAGAGAAAGCCCATATTGTGACATTTCACAATTGTGTGATGATTCAGTAGTTTTCTTCCTCCTTTATACTACCTCTCCTTCCTTATTAGGAATGCATTCCTTATTTGCAGGTTCCTTTTGTAAAACTAAATTTAATATTATTCTGTTTACCTTAAGTGTGGATACTGAGTAACTGAATCTGGATTTGATGGTGCATTATCACTGTGGACCCTTCTTGGTCACACTGGTTTTACAAGAAAGGTGAAAAGTCTGCACCTCATAAAAATAAGCACTTTGTGTAAAGGCCAAGTCCTCTTAGACATTGGGAGTTACAGGTTGGTATTTCAAGGCAGGATTTAGTCCCAGTATAAATGGAGTACAGCAACTTCATGACCTGCAGATTGATGTTTTTGGAGGGAAAAGCCAATAGACTGGGCAGCTGGATTTAGGCATTCGTTATTTTTGTCTGTTGTTCAGTCATTTCAGTTGTGTCCAGTTTTTCATGTCCCTGTTTGGAATTTTCTGAGCAAAGGTACTGGGGTGGTTTGCCATTTTCTTCAGCTCATTTTACAGATGAGGAAACTGAGGCAAACAGGGTTAAGTGACTTGCCCACAGATGTATTGCTTTATTTTATCTCTGCTCTGAGCTTGGGCATCTTTGAAAACACATCCATTACAAGATTTCCATCACCAAGCTTTCACATTTAGCTCTAGATCTGGACTAGGTAGTAGTTGCTGTTTGTTTTGTTTTGTTTTTTTTGTTTGGGGGAAGTGGAGAGGGGAGGGAAGAGAGACTGGGTCTTCCTGTCTGGCCTGGGTTAGAAGTACAGTAGCCACTCACTGGCTGATCTGCACAAAAGCTTTGACCTGCTTGTTTCCCACCTGGATGAGCTGCCCTTTCCACAGGAAGCTTGGAGGTCCCTCCAATCCCAGAGGCTCACCACATTAATGTAGGACAGGGAAATTATTGGCATCACTTTAGCCCTATTGCTGTTCAGAACTCCCAGATTTAAGCAATTTATTGTCCTCCGCCTCCCCAGCAGCAAGGACTACCATGCCTATCTGTTTACTTGATTTTTAATGCTTGGGGTCAAATCCCCAAGCTGAACCTCATACAACTTACAGGATGACACTAGCCACATTTGTCTTAGTCAATGCCAAGATCTTCAAAGGCACATTGGTGTTTATTTCAAACATAGTTCCTAGGGACTTCTCTCCATACAAGGACTCCATAGTACACTTGACACAGAAGCATCTATTGAGAGCCAAGAACCTTATCTTCAGGAGACATATTGATTAATGTTATGAGGGATGGGATGCTATTCTGAAATATATGAGTGAAGCTGCTCCAGTCAAGGCATTCTTAAGCCAGAGAGTCTGTGAACTTTTATAGATAGATAGATAGATAGATAGATAGATAGATAGATAGATAGATAATTGTATTTCAATATAATTGATTACCTTTGTCATTTTTTAAAATTTTATGCATTTAAAATCATTATTATTTGAGAAGAGTTCATAGGCTTTACCAGAAGACCAAAGGAGTCCATGACACAAAAAAGTAAAAAATCCATGCTCTAGCCACACATCTCAGTGGCTGTGCCCAGTCACGAATGGTCTTTGAAGTTAGTTTGAACAGTGACTTTATGAACTAAGGGGCATTGCATCTTTGTTCATGTTTATCAAGTCTAAATTGATAGGGCTCCATCTTTTTGTGATCATGATGAGGTTGTCTGCAGTGTCTTAGCTCAGCATCTTGTCCTTTTGCCTAATGAGGGAGGGGAAAAAATAATTTCTCCCTTGACACTATTTTCCTGTGTCCCTGATCCCCCTCCCCTTGCCCACCTGATTTTTAATGTTAATGCCACCAATTGTTTTTTTTTTTCTATTGTTCCTGATTTGGTTAGAAAGGTAAAACTATCCCAAACTCAATTACTTTTTCAAAGCAGTTATGTTAGATGTTTGATTTGATATCTTGTTGAAAAGGACTGAGAAAGCATATTGGGAATTTGGATTCTGTTACTGGAAGATTCTGTTATGTTAACAGTGGAGAAGTCATTGAGTTGGCATGAAAGTGAGAGCTGGATAGAAAAATATTAATGAACTTATTAGTATCTTTTAAAATTTAGGATCGCAACCTCATTTGCATTATCCATTTACTCTATACTCACAGGTGATATCCCTGAATATACCATTCTGTTCTTCTATTTTTTTTATTTTCATTTTTTAAAATTCTAAAGCATCTATTTTCTCCTCCTTCAGACTTTCCCCCCCTCAACAAAGCTCTATCCTTCCTCTATATTGCTGAATGAAATTGAACTATGGCTGTGATTCACATGAGATGGTAGAGTTATCATTTTGTGCCTTGATCTCCTCCCTACTGTTGCATTATTCCTTTCTTCCCCTGAGTCCTACTCCAGGGTTCTCTTTAGGGCGTTGTGATAGCCTCTACATTCTAGAAGGTTATGCAAATAGAGAATGAACCTTGGCAAGTTCTGTAGAGTATAAGATATAGGCCTGGTCTCAGCCAATCTAACTCATTTTGGAGAGCCTCATTATCACACTGGGCACAGGTTGGTTAATCTTAAGTTTCAGCCATTCTTGAAGACTATCTAATAGGTCATGGAGTTGTCATCTGAATCACTGGAGTTGTAACAACTGTGAAATCGCAGGTTGTTGAATTAATATCTACCTATAACTATCCTACCTATTCTCTTGTGCTAGACTGTGAGTTCCATGAGAGGAAGGTCTATTTCCCATTCTTTGTGTTGCTCGCTGGCCTTTCTCACTATAAGTTCTCAATAAATATTTGTTGAAATGAATACATTTGGGCAAAAGCATCTTAAATGTTCAAATCTTTAGTTTAGCATTATTATTATATCATACAAGAATCTAGCAGGATAGTCAATACTTGTGACTTGAGTCATGTAAGGTGGCTAACACTTGAAAATTTTATGTGCATTCTGCATCCAGTTTCTAGCTTTAGATAAAAAAAATCTTTTTAAGGGAGAAAATACACGGAGAGAATTTGCTCAGGGTGAGTTTCAAAGGTTTGAGAACATATTGTACTGCTCGTGAATTGGATTTTCATTTAATTTGGCAGGCCACAGACTTAGAATTTGCATAGCTGGGCAATGGATACCAGAGATGAGGGTCAGAAAAAAATGGTAGGAAAATGTAATACTGATGATTTTTATGGTGGAAAGAATATTAGAATGAGAAAGCCTAGAGTCTTGTCCTTGACTCTTCCATTAACTGACTGTGTGACTTTGGGCAGTCCAATCTCCCTTGGGCCTCAGTTTCCTCATCTGTGAAATGAGGAATCAATAACATTACCACCTAGCTTTGACATTTCATGATCCTGTGATTCATCTGTGATTTTCTTCCTCTTTATCCCATCTGCCCTTCCCCACTGGAAAAACAGGTTATTTTTCTTCTTTATAGTTTCAACAGTTTATACCCTGATTATGAATGCTGAACAGTCTGATCTAGATTTGGTGGCAAAACTCATTTGCCTCACTTGGTTTGAGCTAATTAATTATCACCTAGACTAGGGTTGGGTAGACATATCTAGAGAGCAAAAGGAACCTCAGTGATCATTTAGTCCAACTCTCTCATTTTACATTCATATACATTTTATTTATTTATTTGTATATATAATATAATTTAGAAATATATGCCTTTATATGTATATCCTATATGCATATGTGTATATTATATATAAATACATGTATACACATATATACATACAAACACACATATACATACAGATGTGTGTATATGAAAAATGTACATGGATGGATAGATGAAGCAGTACCTGTGATTTTATTGGTATAAACTCCCAGATGGGAAAACTACCTTTACCAGTGCAGGTTTGCTATGTCTGTAAAGCTTCCAGGCTTAGAGAGTTTCCCAGAGCAGTGGGAGGTTAAGGGATTTGTCAAGGGGACAGCCAGGATGTGTCTGGGGGTGGGACTTGAATTTAGATATTCCTGCCTTGAAGGCCATTTCTATCCACTTTGCCACTCTACTCCCAGTTAGTGATGACTGTATAAAAAGAAATTAACTTTTAAGCTAGAGATGGACTTGGTGTGTGAAATTTCAAAATAACAGGAAAATTACTGACCAATTAATAACTTCAGATTTATTTTCTTTAAAAAAAATTTGTGCTAAAGTGGATCATTTGTAAATTTTGCAGGCAGCTTGTATCCATGGGACCAACTCAAGGCAAAGACTCTGATTATTAATAATCATGATTTCTATTCATTATACAAAGTAGAAGTATTGACAGAAAAGTTTTTTGAATTTTCCCATTTCTCCCCTTCATCCCTTCTTATTTGTGCATAATTATCCCCCTACAACAGAGGTCTAATTACAGGTCTGGGGCTTTTCCCCCCTTTTTTTCCACTCAGTGGGGTGTTGCTGTATTTCTTTGACTCTTTGCTTTCACTTAGACAAATGGCAAATTCATGAACCTGGCAACAAATGCAGAGAGACCTGGGCATTTGCAGCAATTAGTCAGATTAGCTGACCTGACCAGATCGACTCTGAGTGTTCCAGGGTCTTAAAACAGTAGATTTAACCTGAGCCAAACTAACCATTGGGCGCCTGTGTGTGCAATGACTTTCTGAACACTTTTGGAAAAACCATAGGCTCAGACAGTCCCAGGGCTCAGAAGTAAAAACCTGAATGTAAATGAGGAGGATGCAATAGGAAAAAATGATTTTGTTGCCTCACTTAGAAAATCCTTTTAATTGTACTCTTGCTTCCCCTGTTGCAATGAAAACTAACTCTGTCTCTATTTTTCTTTCTTTTCCTCCTCCCCTTCCTCTCTTTCTCCTCGTTTACATATATGTACATATGTATGTTTATGTATATATGTACGTAAGTATATTTATGTATATATAAACATATATTCTTTTGTTAATTTTTTTGAAACTATTTTTCTCTCTCACTCTCCCTTGAAACAAACAAAAAAAAGCAAAAGAACTATGCATATTTACAACAAATATGCAGAGTAAAGCAAAATAAATCTCCACATTGGTCATGTGCAAAAACATATATACACAAAGACTTTATTATTTCCCTGCCTTTTTTAAAACAAACTAGCTACTGCTTTCTGATCTCAACCCACATTTTAAACTATTTTTTTTTCCTCAGGACCGTCAATTTAATTCAGGAATGATCTAATTATGAGGAAGTTGAATCCAGTTCTCTGGATGATAAGTGTTGACTATCCAGGGAGAAGCCCTGGCAGATGGTTAGTTCAGAGTGAATTTACCTTGGGATTGGTGTTTTAGACTGACAGCTTTTTTCACTCAATTAAGTGAAGCAACTGCCAAAAGGAGAGAATCAGACCTGATGCAAATCACCACTGCTCTGTCTTCAGCCCAGCATTGATAAAGTTGAAGCATGTTCCCTGAGTCAGCTGAACTTCCTTGGGATGGTGTTTCACAGTGCGAATTTAGGAACTAAAAACAAGACCTAGTGATGCACAGAGAGAGAATACACAATGCCACCCCTTATAATTTAGATATTTGTTTCCTTTTCCAGGTCAGTTGCTTTTTTTAGGGCTCTATTTTTGTTTCTTGGATGCCTGTGATTCATTAGGTGCTTCCTGGGCTTTGGTTTTTGCTTTGGACTTCTATTCTATTCTACTTTGGACCTTCATGGACTCAGTTTCAAAAAACTCAAGATTATTAGTAGTATTTTTTGGTATCAAGAGACCTTTTCCCCTCTTTCCCCCCTCTATACACCTATACTTTTGATGAATTTCAAACCATTCTGGAGAGCATGATTGGAGAAGGGGAGGTAACCATCTTTTTTTTTTTTTTAAGCAAGCAGGGTTAAGTACCTTGCTCAAGGTTACACGGCCAGTTATTTCTGGGTGTAGTGCTAAGTATCTGAGCCCGGATTTGATCCCCAGGTCATCCTGACACTAGAGCCGGTGCTCTTACTTGCTGAGCCACCTGGCCGCCCCTGAGATAACTATCTTTTGAGGGAGACATTTGCAATGTGTTTCTATCAATGATCAACATCATTTTTTTTTAATGCTTCTACTATGCCAGCTACTGTGCTGGCTCTGAATGAAAGAAAGAAAAAATAGAAAGACAGTCCCTGCCCTCAAGGAATTTATTTTCTACTTGGAGGATGCAACATGTTCATAGATAAGTAAATATAGACTATATATAAAAGAAACACAAAATGGTGGCAGTAGAAAGGCCTAGCAACTGTTTCTTGAAGCAGGTGGCCCTTGAACCGAACTTTAAGGAAGCCAGGGGCTCCCAGGAGCAGAAGTAAGGGGGAAGAGAATTCTTGGCCTGGGACAAAAGCATGGGGAAATGGAATATGGTGGAGGAATATAGAGTAGGTCAGTTTGGCCAGAGACTAGCATGCCTGAGGGGGACTAATATATAATTGGCCTGGAAAGGTAGGTTGGAGCCAGATTGTGAAGGGCTTTAAATTCCAGATGAAGGTAATAGCAGAGAAATTCCACAGTGGTATAAATGCCACCTTTAAGAATATTATTTCTTTATATTTGTTGCAGATGCTGTCTGGGCTACACATAGGAATTTTTCATTAATGGGGCTCAGAAATAGTTATGAGGCACATAAAAATCTAAGTAACTTGGCAGCAGGTTTCTAGCTAGAGCTCGGGCATCTCTAGTTTGAGCCTTGCCCTCAAATGCCCCAGTGTACTTATGACCCTGGATTGGTAAATTGTACCAAGAGTTAATTCTGTGATATCTCTTTACAGGCACTCTGTCTTCTCTTTTCCATTAATGGTGGCTATCTCAGGGCCAGTCATAATGTCCCCCCCTTCTATCCTTAACTCCAGTCTGTCATTCCCCTTGGCCTAAACACTGTTGGTTTAGTTTAGTTTTTGCCATAATTTTGTGGTAGTCCAGAGTCTGGACCTATGAGGATAAGTGTTAAGCAGATCTCTGCAGAAATCATTTTTTGTCTTTTGAGGTTTTTAATTTTGAGAAAGACTGTTCTATCCTATACTCCCCTCTTCTAGGAACAACATTATTTGGTCTTCCTCATCCCCTGTGCTATGCACCAGAGGCATTCAGGTGTCTAGAAGCAACACACAACTTGTTATGTGCTGTGATTTCTGTTTTACAAGCTAGGGGAATCTGAGACTGAAATTTCTTGGTCAGGTATATGCTGTTGTCAGCCCGTTATCAGTTTTCTGATTTACTGTGTAAGCAGTTTTGATAATCCCTGTCATATGTGATTACATTTGCCCCAACTTCCCATAACATCTATACGTAATTGGTTTGATAAACTCAACCTCCGTCCAGTAGTTTGCTTGAAATATACTTTCACCTTCCATCTCTGTGACTAAGATGGTTTTGAATTGCTCTGCTAGGGGAAATCAAACTACAGAGCACTGATTCCCTATGCAGCTAAGTGAATAAACCAGAGCCTGAAGTCATAAGACTATTGTCACTGTGGGTCTAGAGTTAAGCATTGGGAAACTAAAGGAGATTTTTTTTTCTCCCTCTGCCTAGACTAACAGCAACATATACCCCTTTCCTGCCTCCCCCTCACATTCTTCAGGGTTTGTGTTTTTGTGTTTCATTTTATTTCTGTGGGCATCATTTCCCCCCCCCCCCCACCATCCACAGTATAGTGGATAGAAAACCTGAGTTCAAGTCCCATCACTGAAACACACTGACTGTGACCTTGAATGAAACACTAAACCTTTCAATGCTACATAGGCAAGTCAGTACTCTATACCAATGAGGCTCAAAGTGTGATATGAGGATTCCCAAGACCCTTTAACTGGGTCTGTAAGGTCAAAACTAATTTCACAATAATACTGAGACATTTTAATTTTAATACAGCAAATATTGATAGATATCAACCACATTAAAAAAAAAAAACTTTTTCAGGATTCTGCAATAATTTTCAAGTGTAAAGGGGCCATGAAACCAACAACATTTGAGAACCTAGGCCACTCTCTCAAACTTTAAGTTGCAGTAGAAATGCTGACCTGCAGTGGTGGAGATAGTTTTCTCACCTGGGAAAACATTCTACTGATGAAATCATAGATTTAGTTCCTATCCTATCACCCCTCATTTCAGCTTTTATAGAACTTGGGGTGAGGTTCTTTGCAAAAGTAGAACTTATATTCCCCTAATAGGAGCAAGGGAAAGAAGATACAGCAAAACCTTTAAAAATGGGCATGCTGAGGAATTGTCATTGGGCAAACTTCATTTTCTGGGTAACTGATGATCAATCAAAAATAATTCTTCTCGTCTTCCTCCTTCTCCTCCAACGTCCTCTCCCTTCCCTTCTTCATCTCCCTCCCCCTTCTGGTCCCTCTCCACAGACTGGCTCTGTGATTTCCTCATTGGAATAGGGAGCTTCCAGAGTCACACAGGTAGTACATGTCCAAGGTGGGATTAGCATAGTTCCTCCTTGCTCCAAGGTCAACAGGGATATTCTCTGGAGAATCTTTTGTTCTTATCAGGACTTTGGAAATTTTATTCTTGTTCAGAGATGGAAAAAACCTGACTGGATATTCCTTCCTAAATGTCTTATTTCAGTTGGCTGATGCTGTTTTCTCCTTTTCCACTACTATCACCCTGATTGGAGGAACTTCTTTCATTATATGATAAGGGAGGAAAGGTATCAGTGCTATTAGCAACAACAACAATAATATTAATAATAACATCCACATGGCACTTTTAGGATTTCAGAGAACTTTACAAATATCAGATTTTGTGCTATTATTATTCCTATTTACAGATAAGGAAAGTGAGTCAGACAGAGGTTAAATGACTTGCCTAAGGTTACACAGCTAGTGTGTGAGGAAGGATTGGAACTCTGGTCTTCCTCCTCAGGCCCAGCCTTCTGTCCATTGGGCTGCCTAACTGTGGACAGTTTCTTGCCAGTGGCAAGAATACCAGTAACTTCCCTTGGCTTCCCTGTGACTAATTTAGTGAATTATAGTACATACAGTACTGGACTTGAGGACTGGAAAACCTGGATTCAGATCCTCTTTCCAGAATTTAGTAGATGTGTGACCAAACTCTCAGTTTCTTCATCTGCAAAATGGGGATAATATTGTCAGAAGTAATTACTTCAAATGTTATAAGAATCAACTGAGATTACCTTTTGCAAACCTTAAAGCACTTTATAAATATCACTGTTATTAAAAGTAAGACCAGAAAGTATCACATGTTTCTTTTTGCATGAAATAATCACATATTTTAAGAGCCCTGGGTTTTTTTTTTCTCCTTGCTAATTTCCAGTCCTAATGTAACTCAATATGGAGAAAAATATTTGTGTGATGGTCTGTAGTGTAGCTGATATGCACATGCTCTTGAACTGGGATCAAATGCCACATATTATCTCTGTAACCTTGGGCAATTCATTTAAACTCTCCTAGCCTCAGTTTTTTCATTTGGTAAAATGATGCTGTTGGGTCTCCTCTAGCTCTTTACATGATTGTCTTCAGCAGTATCTTACCCTTCACTACCCCGAGGAAAAGATGGGGTAAAAAGTCTCTAACCTTAAGCACAGCAATTTCTTCCCCCATAGCATGTGGTGGCAATGAAGAAAGTGGAGACATGGCTGTGGGCTCAGAGCCTGAATTGAAAGTATTCTGTGGGTTTGTGAGACCTCTGCGGTATGAGGGCCTTGGATCAACCTTATGATGAATTCTGCTGTGCACTGAATAGTTTCAGAGTGAGAACCCACTGTGCAGGTTTCATTCATTCATACACACCTTTATTCATTCATTCGGTTATTTATTTATTGGCCACCTGAATGGTTCTGGCTATAGTTTATCTGCTTTTATTTGTAGCATACAGAATTAACCTTTAAAAGCTACATTTTTAATCTATTATACATAATGTGAAGAGATAGAGTTAAAGGGGGAAGTGGTCTAGTCTAGAACTGGAAAGAACCTTGAAGATCACCTAGTCCAACTCTTCCCTCCCCACCCCACTCCCACTTCATATATGAAGCCAAGAACTAGAGAGGAGAGTTTGTTTGCTATTAACACTGCTGGCTGGTGATAGTTGAGTCTAGAAATCAGGAGTCCTGACTCTCCATCAGGTGGGCTTTCCATGATATCCTCCTTGGCTGGCACCAGTGTGCAAACAGGGATGGTGAAGTCATTTCCCAGTGATCCTAATTCACTTTGTCTTCATCATAAGGCAACATATTATTAAAGTCTCATTCTGATACTAGGTTTCTGTATCTCCCTTCTGAACTACATTAAGTCCCCTAAGTACCTTTATTGCCAGCACAGGAAGAGGAAAAAATGTGGGCAGCCTTCTAATTGAACAACTAGGCTTTTGTCAGGATTCATTGTTTTCAAACCTGCTATTAGAGTGGCTAATGCCCCTGAATGTTGGTTAACAGGCAGGAATTTGCCTTCTAAACCGGGATGCCTGAATGACTTTTTAACTGGTGTTCCTCTGTGGACCACTGGGCAGTATATCTTTAAATTTGTGTTGTTTCCCGAGATCTGCTCTGGCAAGCAAGCTCTGCCTTAAACCTGCAGAGTTAAATTTACCCAGAATGACAACTGTATATGCAGGGTTTAGTTACATAACAGCGGTTGCTGCGTTTCACATTGCACTAATCCAAACACAGTAATCACACAGGCCACAGAAAAAGCAGGCAGCCTCCTTTTTTTTGGGGGGGGGAGGGGTGTATGCATGTGTCTGTGTCTGTGTGTGTATGCATGTGTGCGTGATCTCTACATGGGTGACTGGATATATACCTCTTAATTTTTTTTTTACACTGTAACAATTATCCCATTATCTTGAATTTGGTGCCATTAGGTGACTTTTTAATATCTTAATTATTAGGTTAGCAGTTTCTGTGTGCACATGTACCATTTGTTAATTTATGCTATTTGAAATAAAAATCTAATAGCGTGCCATGTAAGTACTTCATAATATTGTGGCTAACTAATTCTTAGTGGTGTTAGCAATACAGGGAAAATGTGTCCTTTTCCCTGTGCTGTTTTGCAGTTCTTTTCTATGTTGCTTAACTTCCTTAATATTCTCCTTTCTGTCCCCCTCCACCCCCACCCCAAACAGCCCTGCTCCAAATCTTGGAAATGAGAAGAGCATGGTGGTACTTGCCTGGGAGAAAAGTGGGCAGATCCATACAGCCTAGAATGGATTGAGCCTGGGGTGAGCTCCTAAGGGGACCCTGGCACCTAGAGATGGAGAATCATTCGCTTTCAAGCTGCTTTGGCCATTAAGTGACTGCTGAGCTATTGGAGGTATCACAGAGAGACTCAACAGGACTGTTAATGGGTTTTTATCACTCAGATGATAAAACTGCAGTTATTAGTTATAGACCAAGGTTTAGAAAATCAATCAACCAATAAATATTGATTGAACACACACTGAGTACAAACCACCTGGGCTTCAGAGTTTGTGGGAGGCATTAGGAAATAAGAGATATACTCCACATAATCAAGGTTTACAGTTTAATAAGGGAAAAAAGACCCAAATAGATGAAAAGTTAAATAACAGTGTGAGATGATGATACAAGGACAGCACAAAGCAGTTCATGGTCAGTTGCTGAGCAGATAGATAATACAAATTGTGAGAGGATGGAGAGATCATGGTAAGCTGGAGAAGTCAAGACAATTTGCTGCAGAGTTGGACCTTGAGATGAGCTTTGATGCAGTGGTCAAATTGAATGGTTGGAAAGGTGCCAGTAAGGGCTCAAGTACAGAGACTAGTGTGAGCAAACGCACAGAAGTAGGAAAGCACAAGATGGGTTTGCATTTCTACAAATAGACTGGTTTTGTTGGAGGAGAAGGCTCATAGAGTTGATAAGTGGAAAATGGAGTTAGGTAAGGTTAGGGTCACGATGTCTAGGGTCACGGGCCTCGAATGCAAAGATGAGTGAATTTTTTGTAGTACCCAATTCTTGTTTGGTTTACATAAACATATCTCACCATTTCTCTAAGATAAGATTTCCAGCAGTCTATAACATTTGCTAGAAACACGAATATAAAAAGAATTGACCTTTGTCAAATAGATGATTCATTAAAGAATATGCATTTTATTCTATGGTTAGGATTGTCTTTTTAGAACCTCCTTTAGACACTGGGATGAATGATTTCTCAGACTAAGGAGAGTTAGACACAGCATGCTGACAGCAGTGGAGAGTAGGACAGTTGATAGAAATAGTCTAACTCTGATGAGCAGAAGAATCCTGGAAATGTAACAGTGTGGGACTATGGGACACAGGGACAAAGAGCCCGGCAAACCTGAGTAGCATCTAAGGACATCTCAATTTTTACAGCAAAATATGGTCATGCTGGTCATGATTGCCACACACTCCATCATGATGACTGTGAGTCATGGAGAAAAAGTTCAATTATGTTGAAGTCAGGAAAAGATGAGGCACCATTTTAAATTATTTTCAGTAAAGATGCTAAAATTAAAAGAAAATGTTTAGGTGCTTTAAGGGCAAGTTTCAGTTACATGAAAAACTATATAGTAGAATACCTCACTTCTCCATAATGCTAGGTCAGGTGTCTCCGTTTTTCCATAGAGTCTAAGGCTATGCAGTAATTATTAATCATTTGCCTGATGGATTATTTTGTTTTGTTACAATAACAACTATTTTGCACCAAGAACAAAGCATGTACTAGGCCCTCTGATCTAGAACTTAAGCCCCACTATTGGCTCCTTGTTGTTGATCTTTTCCAATCCTTTTACCAGTGTGGTTCCAGGAAGTGAGATTTCTGCAGTGGGTAGAGCACTGGTCTTGAAGTCAAGAAGATCCTAGTTCAAATTCAACCTCAAACACTTATTAGCTGTGAGGCCCTGGGCAAGTCACTTCACCTCTGTCTTCCTCAGTGCCCTCAACTATGGAATAGGGATAATAACATTTACCCCAATGGGTTGTTGGGAAGATCAAATGAGATAATACTTGTGAAGTGCTTAGTACCATACCTGATATGGAACATGTGCTAAATAAATCTTTATTTTTTCCCCTCCCTTTTTTCCTCCTTACATAATTATACATTCTTGGGATATGTAGAAATTGCTGCAAAGATCTTGGAGATAAACAGGTTAGTTTATCCTCAAAATGGGACTGTTTTTAAAAGGTGAAGCTTTTGGCTATTAGAGAGATAAGTGACATATGAAAGTATTGAGATTGTAGTTGGGAAGTCTTGTGTTCAAATCCCACTCCCAATACTTATAAGTAATGTAATCACTTAACCTCTTAGCCTTAGTTTGCTCATCTCTAAAATGGTAATAATAATAATAATAATATTGTTGTGAGTGTCAAATGAAATAAGGTCATAAAGCACTTTTAAAATGTTGAAGTAAAGTATAAATATTAGTTATTGTCATTGAAAGACTATTGGTTTGTGATCTGTTGGTTAGTTTTGTTGAATGATTTCATAAAGGATAGCCCCTGAGAGGGGGAGTTGGAATGGCTACTTTGGGAAATGTAGATGATACAAAAACAAAAGACATAAATAAAAATACATTTTAAGAAAAGAGACTATCAGGCAGGGGTGTGCTGATAAATGTGTAACATCTAACTCTCAAAAATGTGCCTGTGACATACTTTTAAATTTAATGCAACACTAATATTTCCTCCATGACTTTTAAAAGGCTAGATAACTTTAAAAATTAACAAACAAAAAACCCCAATAAATAAAACCCTGATTTGTAATCCTTGCTGATTTTCGAGATCTTATTATTCACAATGAAAATTTAACATGTGGCTCTCCTGAATAGGTTACCCCTGCTATCAGGCCTGATATTTGGGGATCAGGTGTGGAATTGTATTTGGGCCTCTCTCTGTCCTGTCATATAATTTGTTTCTCTGGATCAGGTCATGCTTACAGCTTAAAGTCCTATAGTATTTTAACATTGAACAACCTGCCAGTTTCTTATGAGTCTGTACTTCTGTATAATCTCTGGTGGGCTTTTTTTTTTCTTAGACATCTTTCTGCATTTCACATGAAACTCTTGAAGTTTCCTTGATTAATTCACTTATACTGTTTTTGCTAATCATCCAGGTGTGTACATGACTTTGTGCTAGGTGCTATGAGGTACAAAAAGAAGTATATATATAATATATGCTACTTGCCTTCAAGGAACTTACAGTCTAGTTGAGGTGATAAGACTGATATGGGGAAAAGGTAAATTATAGATCAAGAGTTAAATGGTGAGGCCAGAAAACCAAGTCACATGACATTACATGAATGCAGCAAATGTGAAGAACATCCAAAAATTGCTATATGTGCACGGATGGACACAATTCGAAGGTTTTTGAGCTAGAGAGTGACCCAATGAAATCTGTGTTTTAGGAAGATGACTTTGGCAGTGGTGTATAGAATGGATTAGAGTAGGGAGATGGCAGAATCTGGGTAATGGGTTAGGAGATTATACAGTGAAGTAGCTATGATGCCATACAAACCCAAACAAAGGTGATGACATATGGGAAAGGCATAGAGGAGGAAGAGTAAATGAGACTTGGATGTTACCTATGAGAGACTAGGGAAAGATGTGAGAGTCATTCAGATTTTACCACGGCATAGTGCTTGGGGCACTCCTCTAGTGGGGGCTTTCCTGGGTGTATTATATTAGGCATATTCCATCCAGTTCCTTTTGGAAGCACCTAGTACAGAGATGCAGAGAAGGTGCCAGCTACAAGATCATCCTTTCTTTTAGCTTTTACCAGGTATCTGTATGGTGGAGAATAAACTGGGGCTATGGGACATGTATATATTTAGAATATTTCTTTTAAGTCATTTAGAGCTAACTTTTGGAGCCTCTTTTCTCTAGTCTGAGCCTGCTGGGTACTTTGTAGTTTGATAGGGAAACTGGCAATTGAAAGTAATTTTGCCTTTTAGCATAATCCAGTGCAATGTGTCACTTTTTAAATAAAACACATTAATTTACTAGGCGAGTAGTTTATTGTGAAGAGCCCCATGTCTAAGTGAGAGGAATTACAGGCCAAAGGTTGAATCCTTCTGCATTATTCACAGCACTCTCCTCAATAAATCACATATGCTGAACCGGCAAGTTAACACTTACTTAAAGAGCAACGTGTTGTTTAAGGGTGGTACACATTGAAATGACCTCCACGTTGAATGTAGGCTTAGTCAGTGAAGAGCTACCTTCAGACACTGCATGGATCTGCTTCATATGACCCCGAGTAAATCATGCGCTATTTATCATGGGGGTTGGCCTGTAAGCCAGACAGCTTTGCCTGTTTAAGTTGTAATCTTCCTGCTACCTAACACACACCTAGAGGAGCTCATGCTCTAATGGGAATCACATTTGGCATTCGGACCTTACATACTTACTCTCTACAGATCTGAATAAAATGCATTTCTCTTATGATTAGGCTTCTCCAACAGATGCAGACTATAAATTGGGAGACACACTGAATGTGTGGAAGTGCCTGTGGGAACTTGATTTTTTTTTTTTGGTAGTGTAATGCACTGGGTCTTGCTGAAGCAGCCATCACAGCCACTGTTGTTTTGAGGGGAAGGTATGTATCCCGAGGTTGGCCTGCTGCTATGGCTCCCATCAGCAGCAGTTGACCCTTTCTGTTATTTTGGGAGGAAACCAAAAAAAGTAACTCCACCACAGATTCTACCCAAAGGGAAGGATGGAAGAGGAGATGAATATTTTAAAGGTGAAAACTTGTTCATCTGGAGCATAATGGATATGACAAAAATGGATTGGACACAGTCCAAGCAGCGAGAGAGCCATCCAGTGGACTGTGATAAATCCAAAGTGAAATGAGAATGGAAAAGCATTGTGGGATAGCTCTTCCTGCATCTCTTTTCCCTCTGAACTGTTGGACATACCCTATCAGGCAGGCACCCCTGCCCTTGTCCTTTTTCATCCATTGATCAGACCAGATTGTAATCAGTGCTACAGTAAGCATTAGAGCCATGGAGAAAAAAAAGGAACATAGGAAAATCTTGCTTTAATAAAACCCACTCTATGCAAACAAATCCTTACTAAACACATTCACGTGTACATATAT
>NW_027186296.1:43870929-43902271 GCF_028583685.1 Petaurus breviceps papuanus
CTCTATCTCTCTCTCTTTGTCTCTGTTTCTGTCTCTCTCTGTCCCTCTCTGACTTTCCTTTTCAAAAGAGTTTAACACAAGATTTCTTTAAATGGTGAGCCCATGGTTCTGCTTGTTTCCTAGTTATTAACCAATTTGGCCAATGGGGAGGCCAAGCCCAGAATTTTAAAAATGCTATATGAGGGGGTCCTTGACAATTCCAAGTCAGATTCTATAAGCCTCCTTATAGTACTGGATTAAAATCTCTGCACCATTCCCTTGGGTACCCAGTTAATTTTTCAACTATTTTCAAATATTATACAACTGTAATATATCTACCCATGACTGTATTTTTTTTGGTTCTCTTTAAAGAACTTTTATTCAATTTTCATGATTATTATGTGAGGAAGACACAGAAAAATATCCCACATTGTCCTAGAACATGTTAATTATATTTAAGATATGTTTTGGTATCTATCACAGTAATTTATCCGTAATGCCTCTTTTTATCCCTCCTAGGCACATTTTTCCATTGTAGTTTCCCTTTGCATTATATTGCTCTGACAGTTGTAATTTGAATCAGATCTGAAAGAGGTCCAGAATAAAATATATTTTGACAAAAAAGAAAATCACCTGAAATGATGATTAAAATATTGGTAATAATGGGTATAATGTAAGTAATTGGAAAGGGGGATTCGGTTAGACAAGAGATTGGTTTATATACTGCCTTTCAGGAACCCAGGTATTGCACAAAATAGAAGTATGAAGATTCCTTACCTGCATCATATACATTTAGTGCATTATAGTATTTTTTAAGCAAGCTTAAGTTTCAGTGTTTCAGGTACTGTGGTTTCAAGACTGTGATTTTTCAGCATAAACACCACCTCTAGTGATCCAGTTATCCCTAGAACTTAGTAAATAGTTCTTTAAGATTGTTGTGCCCAAATTACTCTCGTTTTGGCACCATGATGTAAGAGAATGGCAACCAAGAGGATGAAGGACCTTGAGTCCATGTCATATGAAGACTAGTTGAAGAAACTGGTCATGAGAACCTGTATATGAGAAGACTCGGGCCACATGATAGCTGTGTTTTATTATTGAAGGTCTGTCATTTGGAGGAGGGATTGGATTAGTTCTGTTGGGGCCTTGAGGGTGGAATGAGGAACAGTGGATGACTGTTGCAAAGAAGCAGCTATTCAAGAGTTAGAGCTAACCCCCAGTGAAGTTGGCTGAGTAGAGAGGTGTTGGGATCCCCTCCACATAGGTCTTCAAGAAGAGGCTGGATGACCTCTTGTGCATATAATAGTTATTCCTTTCATGTGTGGGTTGTACTTCATGGCCTTTGATGGCCCATCTGGCTCCCAGGTTCTAGGCATTTGTGAATTTCATTACACTTGGGTGGAGTGACCCTCAAATGATGGACAGACATTCTTTTTTCTGGGCCTATACTTGAAGCCTTTACATCTTGGTATAACTTACTTTAGCTCACAGTCCACGGACATGGAAGAAAAACTGCATGGCCACCTTCATGCCCTGATGAGGTTTTAGGGTATGACTGCAGTCAAAGACTTTTAAGGTCACCTTTTTATCAGTACAGATAGATGCCTTGTTTTTAAAAATAGACATATCTTTCATAAATATGTTTTACATGACTTCACATGTATAATTCATATTATATTACTTGCTTTTTCAATGGGGAGAATGGGTAAGAGAGAGGAAGAGAATTTGCAGCTCATATTTTTAAAACATAAATTAATAATAAATATAAAATATAAATATAAATTAATATATCGATAAATATAGTAAATATTAACTAATTTTAAATGTTGTTGAGAATTGTTTAATAAAATACATATATTTTTAAAAAGTTACAGATACACCTTTGCAAGCTTCCATACAAATAAAACTTTTGCATATCAAATTTGCAAATCACCATTCAACATTTTTGAAGTACCTCCTCTGGACAGAGGACAGTACTAGACAGAGGGAGAAGCAATAATAACTGACCTTTCCATGGACTTTGAAGTTTCCCAACATTTTCTCATTGGAGCCTTCATCTGTTCAATGGGAGAAGTATCACATCTATTATCCCCATTTCACAGATGTGGGCACTGAGGCTCAGAGAGGTTAAGTGATTTACATATGATCACACAGTTAATTAGGTGTCTAAGAAAAGATTCCAAACTTTCCTCATTCCAAGTGTAGTACTCTATTCATTCTGCCATTCTGCCTTTCTCAAATATTATAAAGATATAAAGTCTAGACAAGGTGGTCCCTATCCTCTTGGACCATTTTCCTAGTAGAGAGATAAGACAGAAACAGATCACTATAATATTATAAAATATTATTGGTTGAGTGCATTGGAGAAGTGCATAACAGAGTGTTTCTATAGATTTAAAGAGGAAAGGTCATTGTCAACAGGGATAATTCAAGGAAAACTTTATGTAGAAATTGCTGTTTTTGTTGTAAAGGATGGATAGGATTCAGTAGTCCAAGATGGGGAGAGAGAATATTCCAAGCAAGAGGAAATGGCATAAGCAAGTTGCAGAGAGGGGGGGAAAGGAGAAGTACATAGTATATTTGGGGGGACAGAGAGTTACCCTGTTTGCCTGTGTACTTGGAGGAGAGAAAGATGAGATAAGGCTGGAGAGGGAGGGTGGTTCCTGATTATGGGAAGCCTTGAATGCTATACTTGGAAGTTCTGATTTCATCTGATAGGCAGTAGATGGCTTACTGAAGATTTTAGAGGCTAGGAATGACATGGTAAGATCTTTGCATATGAAGATGAGTCTGCTTAAATTGCGAGGAACCTCCCATTTCAACAAACTCTTTAATGAATCTTCATGGAAACAAGGAGAATATTCATGTAGGAGGTCAGGCCTGTATTTTTCTTCTGTGCTTGATTTTGATTGACTTGGAAAAATCACTACCATTGATAGGAAAAACTGGTGAGCCTCATAAAGATTGTGGGATCGCAATCACATTCAAATAAACACTTGGATGTTCAGCGAAACTATGTACTTTCTCAGATTTGCCAAACTGGGCCGGAAGCCAAATAATAGGCCTTATAATAAAGCGAGGTTTCCAGTATTTCTGCTTCTGGTCTGTCCATACCTTCAACAAAGTCATACTTAGGGTTTTTAGACACTTTGATTTGAGACCTAAGCCAGAACTGAGATATTTTGAGGTGCTTAAAAAATGAAGAATAACAGCATATATGTCAACTGAATGTTACAAAAAATTCAGATTTAATTTTAATAAAAATAGAACATTTTAGTATTGCCATCAGCTGTCTCAATTTTTAAAAGTTTACTAGTGCGATAGTGCCTCATTTATCTGGGAAATTTATACAATCTCTTTCTCTTTCCTCCAAACATTGACTACAGTTTTGGTTTCCTTGTTCTCGTTAATAGCACTAGCTTTGTCCTGTTTACCTATGTTTGTAATTGCAGTATCATCTTTGCCTTCTCATTGTCCTTTATCCCTATATTCTATTAGTTGTTAGGTCCTGTTTCCAATCAGTTGTTAGGACTGCTCAATAGTTTTCAATAACTCCTTATTGAGTTATACCTATTGAAATGAATGCACTGGTATCTAGGTCCCCTACTATCTTGCCATGGTTCATCCTCTGCAAAATATCCTAGATCAAACTCAGCAATTCAATTTAACCAACTCTTCTAACAATATAAATTAGCAGAAGCATTTATTAAACATCTGTTATGTGCAGTGCTCACTGTAACTTTCCATTCCTGATTCAAAGTACCCAGTCCAAACCTTTGTGATTCCTTGCCCAAATTACTGCAATAGCCATCTAACTTGTTTCTCATTGCTCTGATCTCAACTCAGTGCTATCTCATTAATTTTTTCTTATGCAAAGATATGATCAGATCCCTTCCATCTACAAAAATTTCAGTAGCTCCCAGTTACTAACTGAATAAAGCCCCTTAGCCTAGTGTTCAAGATTTTCCGTTCTCTGCCTTTTCAGCCTTATGTCATCCCGGATCTCCTTACATATCCCAGTCAAATCACACCTCCCTATGGGCTATAATACTTGGATTTTCTCCATTTATTTGTCTTCGCTCATGCCACCCCTAATGCAAATAATTTACTCCCTCCTACTACCTGCTCAAATCTGTCTCATTCTTGAAAGCTCAGCTATCATGCTGCCTCCTCTATGAAGGTTTATATGATTTCCTCATTCAGAAGTTCAGAAGTAATCTTTTCCTACTTGTAACTCTCATAGTACTTTCTATATTTACTGTATTCTCTTTTGTATCTTGGTTAATTGTCCATATATCCTCACATCCTGATAGACAGTGTCTTTTTTTATCTACCTGAGTATCTAGCATAGGGCATCATAGACACTTAATACATTTTTGAATGAAAGAATGGATGAAGTGAATTTTTTGATAACTAAAACTTACTTCTTTAAATATTAAGCTTTATTTTTTAAACAAGCTAACTATTTTAAATATAAATATTTCTGAACTTTGACATACTTTCTTGCCTTCTTAGACAGTGTCCAGGAAACAAAATATTAATTTATTTTGACAATTCAGGGTTATCCTTCTAGATATCCATCTCTATATGCTTGCGAGTGATGTGGGACTCAAAGATTCTTAACTTAGCATTTATGATTTTTTTTCTATCTTTTGATAACTGCTTGCTGTTGTTTAGTTGATGAGTCATGTCTGACTCCTTGTGACCCCCATTTCTTCTCAAAGATACAAAAGTGGTTTTGCATTTCCTTCTCTAGCTCATTTTACAGATGAGGAAACTGAGGCAAACAGGGTTAAGTTACTTGCCTGGGGTCATACAGCTAGTAAATGTAAGAGGTCAAATTTAAACTCAGGTTGTTCTGACTTTAGGGCTGGCACTCTATGCACTTCACCATCTAGTTGCCCTTGATAACTTTATTTCAGCCTATTTGTTTTCTCTTGGAATTACATTTATTTGTTCTATTCCTTAAGAAATATTCTGAGAAGGGTTCCATGAGCTTCTCCTGACTCCCAGAGAGGTCCTTGACACCAAACAGGTTAGGAACCTGAGAGATGGAGGTGTGCAGGGCTGCTTGCCCCAGACCTCTATGTTTTTAAGTTATTGTGTTTGCTTTTTACAGTTTTTTAGCTCCTCCGCTCTCAGGCTGTTCACTTCTAATGCTCCTGGCAGCTGGCAGCATGCCTACCCCTGCAATACTCCCGCAGTCTAATTTGTTGCTCTAAGTCTGCTGTGGGCAGAGAACCCTGCTAGCCAAGACTGTCGTAATTATGTCTAAATAAGAGTAAATGGGTGCCGGATGAGGGCCCCAGATTCTTTCCTTGGAGTCAAGTGTGTGAATTTCAGAGCATGAACCTTGTATCAACTATTCAAGGGGCTCAGAGGACTCCTTTGCTTCCTGCTTGGCTTCTGGCTGTGTTCCAGAGAGTTGAGGTTGTCATAGAAATAACATATCACTTATCTATAGTTCACTGTACTTGAAAAAGCAAAATCTGAAGGCCTGCAAAAGATCCTCATTCTACAGAAGTTTCCTTGTCGGTAAAATGAAGGGGTTGGACTGCATTGTGGGTTTTTAAACTTTTTTTGTATCATGACCCCCTTTGACAGTCCAGTGAAGCCTATGGGCTTCTCAGAATAATATTTTAAATGTATGAAATAAAATGCATAGAATTACAAAGGAAAATAATTATAGACACACATACGCACACACATGCATGTATGTGTATGTTTGAAGTTCACAGACCCCCAAGTTAAGCCCCCCCAGGACTAAATGATTTACAAAAAAAATTCTGGCTCTACGTACTCCCATGATACCTGGTTAGTGACTGCAGGATCCTAGAAGGCAGGGATTGGTTCTGAGTAATTCATTCTCTGCAATTAATAACATACCACTAAAATCAGATTATAATTAAGAATTTAATAACAAGTAGATGGAAGTGCTTTGAAAAGTAGAAAGTACAGATGTGAAGCAGGACCATTTTTATTGAATGTTTCATTAAAGAGAACGTTATCTAGGAAGTTCAAAGTCCTGTGCCAATTAACCTTTTGGGGAAATTGAGGAAGAATTCAAAAGGTTTTGCCATCTAGCTGTCCTACTTCAGCAAGCTCATGAGAGTGATTGAACCCAGGACTTTTGAGTCATTGTTCCAGACCTAAATTATGAACCTCTCTGCTTCTATAACAAGGGCTCAGGAGTATTTAAAATAAAACCATATTTTTTTGGAGGGGGGAAGGCAAGACAATTGGAGTTGTGACTTGCCCAAGGTCATGCAGCTAGTAAGTTTGTCAAGTGTCTGAGGCCGTATTTATACTCTGGTCCTTCTGAATCCAGGGCCAGGGCTCTATTTACTGTGCCCCCTAGGTCACTCTAAAACCATATTTTTAAAAAAGAGAGAAAAAGCTAAATAGAGGCAAGTTGATAAGAGACATCATAAAAAGAAATTTCTCAAAATAAAAGACTTTGGCCTTGTCATTGGTTCAGTGTCAGAAACAGATATAGCTTTTATCAACGGAAATGACACACTGAAATGACATGAAAGAAGATGTATTGCCATCTGCTTTGCAGCTACACCCTCAGGGCCACTGGGCATTTCCACCTGACTTGCACGTGAAACCTAGTATTTGGGTTATCTTCCCTTACTAGAGTGTGAGTTCCTTGAAAGAAGGGCCTGTCCCAGTTTCTCTCTTTGTATCCCTAACGTTCAACATGGGGCTTTGCTCACAGAAGGTACTTAATAAATGCTTTTTCACTCATTCACTTCCTCATCAAATGACTGACAATCAAAATCAAACATGGTTTCCAACTTGAAAAATTGAAGGTCGAGCTTCTTGATACAGGTTTTACTTTGAAGCAAAATGAAATAATTTCTTAAGGCTTCTGATTTTAGGAATTCAGGTCCAGCATTCTTTCTAATACACTATTTTTCTTTTTCTTAAAAAAATGTCAACTGGAAAAGTGACCACTTTGGTTAAAAATATCCAGTGACTAAAAGGTCAGTCTTTGGCTGGATACCTCTGTCAATATCCCTTCCTGCCATCCTTTATTTTTTCTTTTGAATAGTATTTTATTTTTTCCAATTACATATCAAGATGATTTTAACATTTATTTTTTATATAAAATTTTTATTTTTAAATTTTTCCCCTCCTTCTTTACCCCTCCCTCCCTAAGACAGCAAGCTATTTGATATAGGTTTTATATATATATATATATATATGCACACACACAATCATGTAAAATATATTTCCACATTAGTCATGTTGTGAAAAAAGACAGAACAAAAGGAAAAATGCAAAAAAAGCAAGAAAAGGGAAAACAGTATGCTTCAATCTTGCTATCCTTTAGGTATATCCCTTGGGGAGTAGGTTCTAATGAGGAGCTACTATCTGACAAATACTTTATATTTGTTTGCTTGATCATATCCTTTAAGAATTTTCCTGTTTATTTGAAGTGAGGTGAGTTAGGAAGACATGTTGTTATGAACGTTTGGTTACATTTTTATGTATGAAAAAAAGAGCCATTCTGAACAATATGGAAGACCACAAAGGTGGTACAAAGAACCCGGCCTTAGAAACAGGAGACTTGGGGTGCCATCTCTGCCATGAGCTGGGATCTTCATTTCGTTCCTCTTAGCTCCATTTCCTCATATGTAAAACGAGGGAGTTGGATAAAATAATTTCTGGGGGCCTTTCCAGTTCTAATATTCCATGATCTTAGGCCAGCTCAATCCCAGAGAAATAATGCTGGTATTGCTCCAAGTGGTTTGCAAGGGACCTGAGCCCTCTGAACTTCCGAGGGTGAGGTGCTGGCATTTAGGGATTTTTCACAGATCTGAATGAACATTCACTCTGGCACTGTGCTCATGTGGTGTCATCTTAACATTATTCATCCTTGTTAATGAATGACTTCCTTTGGCTTCTAGAAGATTGAACTAAACAAGAGATTCTACAGGCCTAGAAGTAACTTTGTCGTCCTAGTTTTTATTTCTTATCCTTAAGTGACTCGTATGGCTTAAATGAGCATGCCTCCACTTTGTATTTTCACTTCACAAATGGTCCAGAAGTGGTGTTTTTGACAAGTTTGGAGAAACCACGGGGTGTGAAATTTTTGTTCAAGTGGGTCTTTAGACTGGGAACTTAGAAGTCTAAGTTATCATTTTGGTGCCATAACTAACCCGCTGTGGAGGACAGAAAGAAAATCCCAGAATGTATCTGGACCCCAGTTTTATTTCTCATCAACACATTTATAAAGTCCCTAGAGTATCGGTGCAGCACTATGCTAGGCATTGTGAATACAAAAAATGAAAACCAATAGTTTGCACCCTCAAGAACCTTATAGTCTGGGTTAGGGCAGGTTTACTAGGCAGAGCAATACTCATCAGAGGGTAATGGGAAAAAGGAGAGCTCTGGATAAAGTGCTCAGGGAAATTTGGAGGCTGATGACATTTTTATCTGAAAAAAAACAAACAAACAAACAGTGTAGACTTCACCACAGAAATGGCCTCTGGATCGGACTGTGAAGGAAGAAAATTTTGATATGTGCTGTAATTTATGTGAGTGCACGGACATGGCATATTAAGTTCAGGAAAGAACAAGTAGTTCAATTTGGCAAAAATGTAGTGCATATGAAGAGGGGTAATGTCAAATGAGTCAGGAAAGATGGGATGGAACTACACTGTGGAAATCTTAAGCTCCATCCCACGGAATTTATATATTACTCTATTAAGAAACTGGGTACCACTAGAGGTTTGGGGATAAGGAGGTAACATGGCTATTAGGAGCATATCATTAGGAAGATTATTTTGCTAAGTGTGTGAATAAAGGTTCAGAGGAGAATAAAGACTGAGGCAAAGAGGTCAGTTAATAGTCCAGATGAGAAGTAATGAGTACATCAATAAAGAGGGTATATAATTTAATCCTCATAGCAAACCTGTGAGATGGGTGCTTTTACTATCCCCATTTCACAGATGTGGAAACTGAAGATGAGAGATGTCAAATTACTTGCCCGTGTTGACATACCTGATTAGTGTCAGGAGTAGGATTTGAATTCAGGTCTTCCTAATTTCAGATCCAATGTGGTATTTATTGTACTGCCGGTCTTATTCTTCTACTAGCTTCACTGGCTTCCTATCTTTTGCAATCCCTGCTTCAGAACAATTATAGAAATTTATAGGAAAGTATCAGAAGTTTTGAGACTATTGTCCTTTCTTTATTAAAACAAATATTCTACAGAACTCCTCCAGGTTTTATAGAGGACAAAATGAGAGACAATTGAGTATCACCTCTTGTCAACAGTCCTCTGGTTGTTTATAGGGAGAAATCTTTATTCTTGTGGTTATTCAATAAAGGGGTAGCCTAAAGTCTGAGATTTGGTTATCCTGTCATAGTATTTATAACTACAAATGTGATTAATGGTCATAAAGACTAGTGATAGTATGACACCCATTCTTGCTGTAATTCTGATTCAAGCTGATCAGAAGTGGCTTCTGATCCTTAATTCTGGTTTCTTCCTTCTCCCTTTATTTCTCCCCCCAAAATATTCTTCAAATTCCCTTCCTCTACTTTCCTCCCTACCACTCTTCTAACCATTGCCACCCTTTTTGAAAACTCTCCCTCCTTGATAATTAAATTTGGTGAATTTCCTACCAGAGGACCACTTGAGGTAATGATCTTGGTCTCTTTGTCATGCCATTAATATAACAGAACTATGCAGAAAGGCATTTGGCTGCATTTTCCATTCCTCACCCTTGCCTGGCTGGTTGCCTGTACATGTTGGGGAACAACACAACCTAAAGTCTGGGCAATTTGTATTTTAGTAGTGACGGGGATATTCTCTCTCTCCCTCTGTCATTTTGCATTAAGAACCTGCCACTAATAAAACTAATTAATAACTGCTGGCTCCATGTGGAATATTTGGACTTCTCAAAGCTGGCTTTTTGCCACTGCTACTTTTGAAAGAAACACTTCATCTTTGTCATAGACAGGATGAATATTTCTCCACACTTCTAATTGGACAAAGTGCCTTTCAAACTCCTTGCCATTTCAGAGAGAGCAGAGAAGTAGGCTGTGGATTCACCAGATACAATAACCCTGTAGGTTGCTTTTGAGATGGGAACTGGGTTGCCAAGTGATGCAAATATAAGGGACTCTCTAAATCCCTCTTAGCCTTATGCATTCACTTTCCTAAAACCAAGAGGATGGGGAGCTGGGGGAAATGAAGATGAAGGCCTTTGGGGAGCGAGGTGGATGGAAGCTGGAGAAGATCGGCTTAAGCAGACTCATTAAGAAAATAAAACAGTACTGTTTTTTCTTCTGCATTTTCTTATGCATTCGACAAATGTTTATTGAGCATCTGCAGTGTGCAAAATGCAGTGAAAGAAACAAATAATTATGAAACATAGCCTCAAGGAACTAACCCTTCTGCTTGGGGACAGAAATCATGAACATCCGAGAAGTTAAATAACTCGTGAGGCAATGCAGAACTCAACAGAAGAATGGTAAATAATAAATGGCTCTTCTGGACAAATGCTATGCACACATAAGAAAGTGAGAGCCCTGTGACCTGCCATGTTCTGAGAATGCCTCCCATGTCTAGTGGTTCTTATCCCATCCATCCTTCAAGGCTTAGCCGAAATGCCTTCAGAAAACCTTCCCTGACTCCCCAACTTGCAAGTCATCTAATCTCATAACACTTTGCACTCTTCCTATGTATAATTTAATAATAATTTATGTTATTCAACTTATGATCGCAATTATACCAGATCACAGGATAAGTAGGCTGTGGACTCTCTCCATATAGGATGTTTCTAAATTGGCCTTATTGTCTGAAGGACCTGGGTTCAAGTTATGCCTCCGATACATACTTGACACCTGATACAATCTCTCAGTGCCCTATGCTACACTTTAAGGTGATCTGTTGCAGAGAAAATGCCAACGTGCATTTATAGAGAGTCTTCTCATTCAGAGAGTTCTCTATACTAATGCAATCATAGGTCTTAGTCCCTATCCCTATGCCAAACTATATATTTATATTTTATTATATATGTACATAAATCATATGCAATGAATATATAAACATGGCTGTCACACAAGATGTCTAGGTTGTGATCTACATTGTTGGAGAGAGAACCCACATTTATAAGATCATAGATTCATCAAATTATATCATATATATGAATATATGTGTATATACATGTATATACACAATAAACACATATCCATGTATATGTTTGTGTGTGTGTTGGAGTGGAAGGGAACTATACCCATCACTTCACTGCTGTAGGGAGCTGCCCTGTGAGAAAATTCCTTTCAGCAATTATTCTGCAACTTATTTTTAAAAAATCACTAGTTCCCTGAGAAGTTAAGTGACTTGTCCAAGATCACACAGTCAGTATATGTTAGAGAAGGGTCTTGAACATGGGCCTTTCTGAAATCAGGCAGGCTTTCTATCTACTATGCTATGCTGCCTCTTATAATACACTAAATTATATGCTATATTTTTCTAGAATTATGTATGTGTGATCTGCAATGGATCTATTGTATTACCCCTACTGGATTATAAATTTCATGACGACAAAGCATGTATCTTATTCATTTTGGTATGTCCCTACTACCCAAGCACATAGTAGGCATTTAGTTAGTATTTGTCAAATTAATCCTTTTTAATTAGAGTGTTCTTGGGTGTCAGTTGTGACCTAATATGTCCCATTACTTAATTTCACTTTTCTCTCTTATTATGAATTATTGTTCACAGAAGAGGATGGATTACAAGAAGATTACAAAAAAAGGATCTTTTATTTTCTCATTCCAAGGCTTCCACCATTGCAGATAGTCGGCAGATAAGAAATTCATATTTAACCAATATGCTATGACCTTCATTCATAGGGAAACATTTTTCAGAATTGAATAGCTGAATAAAAAAGCTAACAGTAATAACAGAAGATGATCAGCATCTATCTGTGTTAGACATGGGCCTTTATTTCATGTACAACTTATATGAAGTGTGAGTGTAAGTTTCCAGGATGCAGAGGCCTTGGAGTAGGAAAGAGCATAAGAATAAGTTTGTGATGCTATCTGTTTGTGATTTAACTTGTTGAAATAAGACATGGTACTAATTAAGCCAAGATTTGATCCTCATATAGTTTTATTTAGCCTATCATGGAAGGGGTTTCCGTGTTTTGGCAAGAGACTGACTGCCCCCTAATGGCAGGAAGCCAAACACCTATCTCACCAATGCATGCTATTCTCATCAGGAAGGCCAGGCCAGAGAGCAGATAGATAGTTCACTGAATAAAATCGTTCAAAGCATAGGTCCAACAGATTCTGGGTCAGTGGCATGATGGGTAATGAACACCCACATCTAGAACATTAGCAAACACACAATGATGCCCACTGGCATTCTTTCTGCTATGTACCATATTGGTATGTGTGGTATACACTAAACTCAGTTCTCTGGGGGAGTTGGAAAAGAGACAGTGGCTGTGGCCTCTGACTCTGAGGAACTTACCATTGTCTTGCCATAACAAGGAGAGCACTGTTCCAGTGATCTGAAGGTTTGGTCCTGGCCTTGCCACTAACTAGTTATGTCACCTAAGGGCAAATCATTTGAATTTCCTGGGCCACAGTTTCCTCACCTGTAAAATGAGAGGAAGGGGCTAGATGATTGCTAAGATCTCTTCTAGCTTTGAGGAAGGAAGGAAGGAAGGAAGAAAGGAAGGAAGGAAGGAAGGAAGGAAGGAAGGAAGGAAGGAAGGAAGGAAGGAAGGAAGGAAGGAAGGAAGGTTTTATTAAATACCTAATATATTCCAGGCACTGTACTAAGTGCTTTACAAATATTATCTCATTTGATCCTCCCAACAACCCTGGAAAGTAGATGCTATTATTATCCCATTCCACAGTTGAGGAAACTGAGAATTTAAGTGATTTGCTCAGGGTTAGATAGCGAGTAAGTGTCTGGGACACATTTGAACTCAGTGCTTCCTGCCTCCAGACTTGTACTCCATAGATGCCGCTGAAGTCCTGTAGATCTTTAATGGCAGAGATGGAGCAAAGAATAGAAGCTGTTCAGTAGTATATTTGTGAGTGCTTTGGAATTATGAGGCATAGTGATTCTTGTTGGAATCATAATTCTGAGTATATTTTGCTTTTGATGGTAGTCCTAAGGCCCCTGCAAGGTTGGGTGGGAGTCCTGAGAAGGCTGTTCATTAATCTTGGATGTCAGAAGGTGTGTGATGAGTCATCAGGAAAGCTTTGCTCATTTTAACAATGAGGAAGGGATGGAATTAATGTGTGCCAACCATTTACACTTTTGACTGATGGACCAGGGTGCAGTGCTGGGGTGAAGAATCGGGTCAGAGGAAGCAAAGCAGACTATTGAAGGACTACCTGCATATCCAATCCTTTTGCATCACAGTGTCTATTTCTCAGAGCTATGTCTTTGCTGTTTATTTTTCCCCAGCATCTCTAGTGGGAAACCCTTGCCCTTTTGTAGAGTAGCTGAGTCTTTCAACTTGCATCAATTGGTTAAAAAAAATCCATCACTGAAAAGCTGATCATTTATAGATAGTGGCTGCTTAACATTGCTTTAGTTTTTTTTGTTGTTGTTTATTTGTTTTGCTTTTTGGAGGGGGGAAGGTAAGGCAATTTTTTTTTTGTCTGTGTGTTAAGTGCCTGAGGCAAGATTTGAATTCAGGTTCTCTTGAATCCAGGGCTGGTACTCTATTCACTCTGCCACCTAGCCACCCACATTGCTTTAGTTTAAATACAGAATAGGAATATAGATCTGGAGCTGGAAAAGCCCTCTGAGTTCATCAAGTTCAGTCCTCTCCTTTAAATAAGGGAAATGTAATGTGGATAGGTCAAGTGACTTATCCAAAGTCACAAGCAATAAACATCAGAGATGGAACTTGAACCCAGAGCCAGTGATTTTTCCATTGGACCAACTAGACACTTGTCCAAATGGCTGCTTTCAGTGAGTATTTGCAGTTTTTTGATCCAATAACTTACTGAGATATACCTTAGTTTTGACTCTAGTAATGAGAACTGGAATATAGCATAGTAGGTTCCAGAAAACAGTGAAGAGTGGCATTGTCATCTCAGGTTCTTTAGGTAATAAGAGGTCTGGCATAGGAGTGAGAATAGTAGGCATATTGAACAGTGAAGAAATTTGCAAGCTTCTTGAGGGCAGGAGCCAGGCCTTTAAAAAATTTTTCATCTTTCCAACACCTCATACAGATTCCTTTTATATAGTACATGCTTAAGAAATGCTTGTTGAGGGGCGGCTAAGTGGCGCAGTGAGTAAAGTGCCAGCCCAGGAGTCAGGAGGACCCGAATTCGGTTCAGGACTCAGACACTTAACACACCCACACACACAAAAAAAATAAGCTGTGTAAACTTGGGCAAGTTACTTAACCCCAATTGCCCCCCCCCCCAAAAAAAAAGAAATGCTTGTTGAAGGAATGAGATATAAATGAATATAGTAATAAATATATAAATATATTTAAATATATAAAATAAATATATTAAATATAAATGACTGAGATATAAATTTCTCTCTTTATAGAGACAGGCATGGGGAATGTACCTGTTATTTCATTGGCATAGGGAACACCCTTGTAAGGGAACTTCTATCAATGTAAACACTAGTCAATACCATCTGTGCAATTCATAGTCTTAGGAAATTGCCTGGACACTGAGATATTAAGTGGTTTGTCAGGATTATATAACCACTAGGTGTCAAAGGTGAGACTTGAACCCAGATTTTCCTGGTTTTGAGGCTGGCTGTCTTTCCATTTTCTCACACTGACTCTATAGTCTCTTTATAAATTCTCTAACAAAAAGGCTATCCAGCTCTTCAGAGGCGGCTTAAGGCTGGACTTGAAGACCTCCAGAAATCCTTTCTATTACTCCATTATCTCTTCTCACCACAGCTAGGGGTGAGGTTGGTTTCGTTTCCATTGTCCATCCAGATTTCAGTAACATACTGCTGCTATGGATTTTGTTTTCCTCTAAAAAGAAAAGTCTTCAGTAGTCGAATTGCAGCATCCTTCTTAAAATCACATTGTATTGTGCTCCTGAATCTCAGTGCTATCCAACTAATGATCATGATTTAAAAGTGATGACCAAGTATGACTGATTTTGAAACATACATTTTCCAAATTCTTTGGTTTATTGTAAATACACTAGACTGTCAAAATCTCATTACTCTTTATCTTTTATCTACCTTTACCTGCCTCTTTTCTTTTTTTTTTCATGCTATCAATTGCCTATTGATTTCTGTTAAACACTACCATCCTTTCAGTCACCCAAACTCAGAAATTCAGAACTGAAATCAACTTTCCCTACCCCCAAACCCTGCCCCCAGTCATTTGCCAAATCCTGACCATTATACCTCAACAATACCTCTTGTGCCCCACCTACCTTCTTTTCACTTAAATGGCTACTGCCTTAATTCTGGTCCTCTTGCCTCTTCTCTGAACTATTTACTACAGCTTCTTAATTGAGCTTCCTGCCTCTGGGCTCTTTCCTCTTCAATTTGTATAAACCTTTATATAGCTACCAAAATTATTATCCTAAGGCACGAGTCTGATCCTGTCACTCACCTGCTCAAAAATGTTCATGGCTCCCTATTGCTTAATAAAATACCTAACTCCTTACCCTGCAGTTTAAGCTGACCCCTATCTATCTGTCTAGTCTTTTTTTCACATTATTCCTCATAGTGTATCCTGTTTTCCAGCCAAAACTGGACAACTAGCTAGTCGGCCACCAAATTTGATGCTACAGTTCTTTCTTCTTAGTCACCTCAGACCATCCTCCCATTCCTCCTAAAAGGCCCAGCTTAGCTTCCACATCCTCCATGAAGCTTTCTCTGATTCTTTTCTCAAATTTTCCTAGATCCTTTTGTAAAAAATTCCTCCTTTGCTCCCATGAAACCCTAACTTGTGTGATATGTATCATGCTGTCTTCCTCATAATAGAGTATCAGGTCCATAAAACCAGAAATAATATCATTTTCATAGTTTCATACAGAGCACAATTCTTTGCACATAATAGGTGTTCTGTTGAGGAATGTTTGCTAAATAGAATTGAATTAGTATGTTCTTTTGCCTTTTAAAATTCCTACATTAAAAAATTTTTTTCATTGGTTTTATAGATCCCTAACTATACTATTCTTAATTTAATAGGTTGTTAGAATTCAGAGAACCAAACGTTCCTCTAGGAAATACATTTCTAAGGGAGCTTTTTCTTTAGATGTGCTCTTTTAAAAATATACACGATAATGAGGAACATGACCCACTATCAGTAAGAAATAGACTTTGAGTTGTATTTCTAGTGGTGGGACTCTATTTACACTCATCTCTTCAAACTGTCTTGCCTTGTCCTCTTGTGATAAATAGCACCGATTTTCAAGTTGTCTAGGCAGGTTTAGTATGCAATCTGTAGCCATGGGACACAATACCGCTAACTGACCCTCACTGAAATACATTCATTCTTTCATTAAGCATTTATTAAGTGCCTGATCTGTACTAGATACTGGAAATACTAAGACAAAACCAAAATAGTCCCTGAATCCAATACAGGCTCCTGGGAGAAATGATCAGCAGAAAAAAATTAAATATAAAATATATACGAGTAATTTGTGGGGGAAGGACCCTAGTAACTGGGGGAGGTGGCTTGATAGGGGATCAAGATAAGCTTTTAGGAGGATTGAAGGAAGTGTCTGTGTGCCAGACACTGTGCTCCACACTAGAAATATAAATATAAGCAGAAAAAAAGTCCTCAAGGAATTTTCATTATAATGAGGGAAATAACACCTAAGAGGAACTTTCTTCTTTCTAAGAAGGAGCTGTAAATTTTAAGGTGTGGGAGAAGGGAGGGAAATGGGAGATACCTATGTTAGGACATGGTAGAGAGAATAAAGAGAGTCAGGAACGTGTGTTTTACCTTGGAGGAACCACTGGAGTTTCTTGATCAAGGACATTGATATGGTTAGAGCTGTGCCTTAGGGTTATCAACATGGCACCTCTATGGAAGATGGACAGAAAGACAAGCAGGCAGGGAGCAAGATTTGGAGGCTATTGCAATAGTTCAGTTTAGTAACTTTGTGAATAGGAAGAAGGGGGATGGAGAATGCTGTGACCATGGGTTAGGCAGAACTTGGCAGCTGATTGGATGTGACAGTGAGGGAGATGCAAAAGTCCAGGAAAGCTCTGAAGCAGTAAACCTGGGTGACTGGTGCCCTTGACAGGAATAATAGTTAGGAAGAGGGAAAAGTATTAGAAGAAAGATAATGAATTCTGTTTTTGATACATAAAGAAGATACATCCAGGACATTCAGTTCACTTGTCTTGTGCTTCTTAGCAAAGGATTCTAATGCCATCTAATCAGCCATCAAAACCAACTTAATTTAAAAAGTGTTTCATTACAAGTTAGGAATCCACATTCCATATGGTAGATAGTACCAAATGTATGGTCGATAGAACCACAAATGTTGCTAGGGAAGCTAGGTGTAGCAGCAAGCACCCCAGCATCCCCAGGGTGGCTGCCAACACAGGTTCTTAGATCTGCTTTTCTAAAGGAAAGCAACTCAAAATGGGTTAACAATCTTGCTGTAATCAATCAAACATATCATTTACCTAGTTCAGGGGAAAAGTCAGTACCCCAAACTTCAGAGTATACAGACAGAAGTTACAAGAAAACAGAGAAATATTTCAAGCAGACAGGCCTCCAACTGTCTGACCATTACATACATCCATACCTAGTCACAGTTACCAGAGAGGGAAGCATCAACATTTGGGTTTTTCAAATCCAGGGGGCTCTCAATGCCTGCCTGGAGTCTCGTCTGGTCAAATCACACAACACTTCTCAAAGTGAGCCCCAAAGCAAAGCCTGACATCAGGTTTATATAGCCTTCTCCTGGCTCAGAGAATGTAACAACCCTTTTGACCCACTGCCCAATCACAAAGTATCTCCTGAAAAACAAGCCTCCCACCACAGGCTCCAGGTGCACTTAAGCCTATCAAAGGGCCTAGGGGCAGGGAAGATCTTAAATTTACATTTCCATTACACTAGGTGGCACATTGGATAAAGTACTGGCCTTGGAGTCAGGAGGACCTGAGTTCAAATCCAGCCTCAGACAATCTGTGCAAACCTAAGCAAGTCACTTAACCCTGTTTGCCTCATTTTCCTCATCTAACAAACCACTCTAGTATCTTTGCCAAGAAAACCCCAAGTGGGTCACAGAAAGTCAGATACAATTGAAATGACTCAATGAGAATGAAGGCCCTGAGCTATTAATAACTACAATTTCTTCATGACTTGTTATTTCTTCATGATCTTTCTGATTTTGCTGGTGTAACCTCAGTTTCCATATCCAGGTAGAATCTGTAGCCCATTTATTTTTCAAAGATGTTGTAGAGTTTAATTAGACTATGCAAAAACCCTAGGAATTCCTTAGAAACAGATGTTGTCATAGAACTTATAGTTGGACAGAACCTCAGAGACCATCTAGTCCCACTGAGACATGAATACAAATCCTCTCTGACATACCTCATAAGTGTTCAGATAACTTTTGGTTAAGACCTCCACTGAGAATTTGGTTCAATGTGCTAGCATGTCAAGATCTTTGTGGAGCCAGAATGTATCATCTATTGTGTTAGTCATCTTTCTGAGCTCCCTACAGCCCTCACTACCTCCTGGGGCAGCGCATTCCTTTTTGAATAGCTCGAGTTAGGAAGTTTTTCCATTACCCCAAGTCTATATTTGACTGCAATTTTTGCCCTTTGCTTCTGGTTCTTCATATTGAGCCTGCAAATTAATACCAGACAGATTCCCATCCATTCATCCCTCCCTATGTTGTCTTTTTGAAGATATTTTTTTGGAACCTGTGTAAGACTTTGCATTTGTCCCTATTGGGTTTTATCTTATTTGATTTGGTTCAGTGTTTAGACTATCCAGATTGTTTCAAATTCCCACTCTGTCATCTAGTGCTGTCTCTTCCAGCTTTGTGCCATTTGCACATTTGATAAACATGCCATCTATGACTTTTTCCAAGTCATTGATTAAGCACGTTAAGCAGTTCAGGACCAACTAGGCACGGATCCCTGGAGCATTCCATGACAAACCTCTTTCCAAGTGGAGCAGTCATGGACTCCTGTTTGGGCATTGCTTTTTAACTATTTCCAAAACCAGGTAACTGTGCTGTATCCTAGGACACATCTCTCCAACTTTTTTTTTTTTGCAAGAACAGCATTAAAGTCTTTATCAAATGCTCTGCTAAAATCTAGGTAAACTATGTCTCTATAACATTGCTTTAATATACTTATCTAATGATCCAGTCAAAAAGGAAATTAAGTTAGTCTGGCATGACCCATTCTTGACAAACTCACATTGGCTTATCATGATCAATGCTTCAGCTTCTAGCTGTTCACTAACCATACTTTTAATAACAAAGTACATGTTGGCACTAATTGAGGATCATATGTATAAATGAAATCCACCATTAATCATTATCACTTTTCCCCCCATGCCAGTAATTTTAGCAGTTCCCTCAAATGAATGCTTTTCATGAGTTAGTCTTAAAACCATGTTTATATAATATCACCAAGACAACCATATTTGGTTTGGAGTTTTACATTAATTTTTTTTTTTTGCTTTTTTGGAGGGCAATTAGGGTTAAATGACTTGCCCAAAGTCACATGACTAGTAAGTGTGTCAAGTGTCTGAGTCTGGATTTGAACTCAGGTCCTCCTGACTCCAGGGCCGGTGATCTATTTACTGCACCACCTAGCCACCCCTTATTTTTTTCTTAATGAAGAAGAAAGCAATATTATGTTTATATTCATATGTACGTGTTATATATACACATATGTATATATGTATCCTATATTTTCACTTCTTAGTGAAATCAGCTGTGAAATTATCTGAAGTTATGAACAGGAAAGAAAGAAGAAGCTATAGACCCAGATCATTCCTGCTTACAATGGCAACCTCCATTAACATAAAGATGAATCCTGGAAAACCTGAAGAGTCTAGTGTAACAAAATATCCTAAAACAGCAGCTAGAGATCTTAAAAAAGCACTGATTGCATAGTGAAAGACCCACGTGTGGCTTAAGAGCCCCAGACTAATTGTTATTGGCTTAAATAACGTATTAACTAGATAGTCCCTGAGAAATCCACAAGTACATCTCTTAAATGTTTAATCAACATCTATTAAACCCATCCTCTCTGGTGCTAAGGGACATAGAAATATAATAGATAAGACACAGTTACTTGCCCTCTAGAAGCCGACAGCACAGAGGGAAGATAAGATTCCTAGACTGTTAAAAGACCTTTGAGAATTTAGATGTTATATAATCTCTTAGAATCACATTTTTTAAAAAATAGATGAGTGAATTAGAGCTGAGTGGCTTGGTGATTTGCTTAAATTCACATACCCAATTGGAGACCACGAACAAAAATAACTGTTAAATCAAAATAAAACATATGTTCACTTAAGGTAATGTGAAGGGTCTGGAGCCTAAGATTTCATTACTGTAAATATCCAGATATTTCTTCTGTAATTTATGGTGTTGGAAAATTACATAATGTCCCCAAGAAATTAAACAACTTGTTCTGGGTCACCCAGTCATTATGAGTCAAAGGCAGAACTTGAACCCAGGTATTCTTGAGTCTTCTGCTATATTGCTTCTGATAAATTCATAAGAACTCATAAGAAGCAAAATTCTAGAAGAATCCCAGGAAGAGAAATATGATTCTTGAATTGTGTTTGTGTTAGGAGGGAGGTGGCAGAAGGGATAATATGGCAGGGACTTGGGTGGGATGGAGCATTAGGGAGAGAAGGGAAATTTTCCTGGTGAAGGTAGCATTTGAGCTGGTAAATAAATATAGAAAATGTGCGTGTGTTAAAGATTTAAAATGCTGTGTATTGATGGGAAGAGATACAGTCTAGATGAGAGATGGTAGCATAGAATATTAAAATAACAGATTGGCTAAGTCAAAACACTTTCAATTTCACAAAGATATTTTAAAAGTTAGAGGCTTTTTATTTACACAGTCAGTCCCTGAAGGACTGTATTGTTGGCACAACAAGTTTATCTGTGTAGCAGGTTTCCCTTGGTAGGTTTGTGTTTGAGTGTCATTTATATATAGGTTTGTTTTTTGTTTAAACTAATACACTCTGGGGGCGACTGTATGAGATGCCAAGCAGTTGTTTGTTTGTTTTTTTCCTATCTTATTCTTTTGTGTGTGTATGATTTGATAAAATGGTAACAAGGTTGGTGGCTTCTTCATAAAAAGTATCTTTTATCTTTGAGAAATATTTTTGGGTGATGGCTCATTTTAGAGTTAAATTAATCCAAACTCAAGTTGCTTTTCCTCAGGTCACTTTAGAAGCCTTTTAGTATATACGGTACTATCAGGATTTTTCATAAGGTGTACATGAAGGGAATGGATAGAGTAGGCTAGATAAAACCAATTCATTTCTATAGCCTCTTCAGCTTATAAAAATTGAATGGAATCATATCACCTTTGGATTATATTTTGAAATTTTCAGGGCAGTGTCTATAAAAAATATTTTTAAAGGTAAATGGAAAGAAAATGAAAAGAATCATTGTTTTCTTGTATCTATATAATCCAAACTGAAAGCATTTTGGTTGTTTTTGTTTTCCTTTGTTTCTTCTTGTTGTGGTTTTTGTTTTTCTTATTGCCCTTTTGTTTTCATTTATTTCATTCTAAGAGAATCAGTGTAGGCAGCCTACCATGGGGCAGAAAGTACTACACATGGATTCGAATTCCCTTTTTAACCTATACTAATTATGTAAATTAACTTCATTGATCCTCATTTTTCAGTCTTAAAATGGAATAACTACTGACAGTACTTATACCCATCACACAAATTTGTTGTAGGGCCCAAAGGGGGTACAAGTGGATAGAGTGCTAGACTTGGAATCAGGAAGACCTGAGTTCAAATCCAGCCTCAGATACTTACTAACTTTGTAACCCTTCACTTAATCCACTTTTTCCTCCCTTTCCTCATCTGTAAAATGGGAGTAATAATACCTCCCAGGATTATTTTGAGGCTCAAATAAGATAATAATTGTAAAACATTTAGCACATTTCCTAGCATACAATAAGCATCACATAAATGTTAACTAGTATTATTAAAATGATTTGCAAACATTAAAGCAGCATATAAATGTCAGTGAAAATAGTCGTGACTGTGATAGTAGAAAACATTAACTCTGATTTGTAGCAGACTAGTTTTAGGGATCAAAGAATTTTAGGAAGCACACATCTTGGTCTGTTGGTTGTTTGTAACCTTCAGGCAGACTCAGAGTATTCAAAAAAGACATTCCAGCAAAATTCATATTAGCAAAAAGAGAAGAGAAAATAATTTTTGTAATTTCCTTAGCAAAATGTGTAAGACTTAGATGCCCAACTGAAATGTAAAACAATAATGTAAAGTGGAACTGCCATGGTGCTGACAGCAATATTTCTCATAGAGCTGTGAACATGTGTGCAGCCACAAATTAGTCTTTGGTTCAATTATTTGTAGTAATAATACAGTGATTTATAAAGCTCTCTTTTCAAAACAAAATCTGGAATGTACAGACTGCACAAATTGCAAACATATTCAAAGATGTAAAATATTGTTCAGGATGAGATGTCTAAAGTTGGTTGGGAGTATTGAAAAAAATAGACTTCTAAAAACTAAGTTTCCAGTTAACCCTTTTGCTACTTGTTGTCCCTTTCCACCCAAGATCCCTTAGAGGATCTGCCTATGGCCTCTGCAAAGTACTATTACTGCTCTCCACATATTCAACCCCTTTCAGACAACCTAGACAACTTGCTGTTCTTTGGTGTTCCTCTCCTTCTGTGCCCTTGTGCTTACACCTTTGTCTATGGATAATAGCTCCTCCACAGAACCAAATATGATACTCTTTCCATAGTAGTTACTTAAAATAGGTCGTGAATTTAAATCAATCAGTCAATCAACAAGTATTATACACACACACACACACACACACACAAGAATTAGGTGATAGGGATATGATGGAGGGGGGGGAATTAAATGGTTCCAGCCACTGAGGAATTTGTATTCTATTAGGAGAGAAAGTTTGAAAAATAAGTATATTAAAAATAAATTAGGGTATATTGCTAGGGGCAGGGGAGGAGGGGAGTAGAGGAGGGCACTAGCAGCTGGAGGAAATCAGGAAAGGCAGTTTGAAGTGAATCTTCATAGCATTACGATGATATTTGTACTCCCTCTACCAATATAGACTGCAATTCCTACATCTTATCAGATGGTTTTATGAGTTACTTGGACGTGTGTGTGTGTATGTGTGTGTGAATTGCTTCCTAGCATCCTAGTGGTAAGCCTCTTTGAATTTAGCTAGACTTGTCCTCAGATAATAGCTGATTGTTTTTCAGGCTTGGCAGGACCTGACAAAGACTGTGATTTGCTGGTATGGGTACCCAGAGTTACTTCAATGCGATGGTCTTTCATTAGAGAAAGATTTTAGGGAAGGATCTCTTTCTGTATTGCATAGTTATGTGTTGATTGAACTATAATTTCATCACTTGGGTATATTTGTCCAGTGATACAGATTATATTCCATTTGTTTCTTCCTACTTGGTTTATGTCCTCCCATATGAATGATGGTTATGAATCTCACCTAGGAAACTCTGCATTGTTTCAGAGTTTGTTGGAGTCAGCATGATGCTTGAGAATAGTAGGGGCATCTGAAAGACCTTACCATGGAATCCCTCATTTATATGGATTCTATTAGATATCTTCCATAATGTGGCAAACATCTTTGGCAAGTCTAATGGCTTCTTTATTTCAAGCCACTTGATATTAATAATAAGGGAACCTTAAAGATACCCATTGTAAAATCTTTGGTCTTTTTTTTTTTGCTACTGAATACATCGGACCTCAGTGATCATCAGATTAAAAAGCAAAAGCTTCACCTCTCAGTGAAGGAGAATACAGGGAGGAGTTTTCTATGAGGTGGTGTCAAAGAAAGTAGAGCCATGGTGATGGGACGTATGGGAAGATTGGTGGTCTCAAATTCAAATTGCAGATTTGTTTTTCTTTCACTTACCTGCTATAATCTAAGTCATATTAATCTGATAAAATTTTCATCCCAAGAAGGAGATAAAAAACCAAAATATATACCATTGGAGACTTCAAGCATCCCTATAGTGATTTGGTATACCTTGAATAGATAATCCCTATGGTTCCTTCTTGATTTAAAATTTTGAGAAATAACATATTGTCCTTTGACTATGAAATTCTTTATACTGAGCATATGTACACAGTCAATTTTCAGTCAGTGATAATGAATTTTCACAAATTCATTGAATCTTTTGGTCTGTTCCCCTAGTGACTTGTCAGTCAGCAAGCATGTTTTAAATGCTTATTATGTGCTAGATGCTGTAATGATGCTAGAGATACAGAGAAAAGCAAAAACATGTTCCTGGACCTCAACAAGCTTAAATTCCAAAGAGAGGCATTTATGACTTGACTGACTGGGGTTAAGAATATACTCTATTAATTAATTGCATGTATGTTTGTGGTGCTTTTGCTTCCTTTATAAGAACTCCACAAGGCAGGTAATATTTCTTCCATTTTATAGATGGGGCAACTGAGGTTCTTACAGGATAAACACTTTGACCATAGTCACACATGTGACGAATGATAGAACTCATAGGATCCTAGCCAAATCTTCTGAGACTAGGCCAGTGCCTTTAGCACTGCCTTACCCTGCCTTTGCTAACTAGACTCTGTGAGCATCAAAATCCCAGCCTTGGCTTCATTTGCACCATGGTCTAACTCAGAATTCCTCAGGTTAAGGTATAATATAGAGTTGGCCTAATGATCTTCATAATAGATAGAGAGCTGGTCTCAGAATGAAGAAGACCTGGTTATTCTGCTCCTCAAAGGCTGTGTGACCCTTGCCAAATCACTTAACATCTTAGTAAGCAGGCAATTCTTCAAGACCATCAGTTGCAGATGATGTGACTGTTATATAGTAGGCCCTTAATGTCTGATTTTTTTCATTCATTCTTTCCTTCATTCACGCTCCCCAAACCTTATATTGTTGGCTCTTGTAACTCAAGGCATTGAGAATAAGAACCAGGGAAATGAAGGTCACTGAGCTGGGAGGAATCAGAGAATAAGGAGTTATTTTCTTAAGTTTATAGGTTCTAAAGGAGTAAGATTATTTGTTACTAAGAAAAAAATTTCAGATCAATACAAAATTCCTGCAGGCTGACAGCAATGTTTTTGACAAATAATGCATTAACCAGAAGGGTTCATGCCCGAAGAGCCAAAGCTATATCCTCCCAATAATTGTGTTCTCTGCCAGCCTCTAAGCTTAGGATCAGGTCCCTTGATTTTCATTGTGTGTGAAAATGTTATTGGGAATGATCTGTAAAAATTCAATACCCTTGTTATTAAAATAGATCAGTTGCCCATTCAATAAAATGACATTCCTAATAATATCTTTGCCCACCTCTAATACAGAGCTGGATGAATGAGGTTTATTGAAGACTGAAAAAGGTGGAGTGAAGCCTATGAGCCATTTATTCTGCCTTGGATTTGAAAATGGTTGATGATAATGATGACAAATGCAAATATTAAAACATTATGTCAGAGTTTATTATAAGAAGGCTACATCATAGTGATATACTAGTTCTTGGGAACCATTTCAGTAGCAATAAATTCTGTCTTACTTTACAAGGGGGAAAAAAGAAACATCATTTGTTTTCTCTCTGTTTAGCTTTGGCTTTTTTTGTTTGTTTGGGTGCATTGTGGGTGGGACAGTACAAAGGAGGGGTTTCCTCTAAAAAAGTTTATCTTCATTGCAGGGGTCTCTTGTGGAGAAAGAAGACATCTTCATGGTTCCCTGGCCTCGGACTGCACTTTTTTTATCCTCATTACTAATCATTTGTTATCTACTCAATAGGTAGTGGGAATGTAGTAGACAGAACCCTAGACTTAGAGTCATTTGCTAGCTGAATGACCGTGAATGAGTCACCATTTCCCTGAGCCTCAGTTTCCTCAATTGTAAATAAGAAAAACTAGCACTTGTGTCCTTGCAAGGTTGTGGGCTTAAATGATATAATGTATATAAAGAACTTTGTAAACCTTTATGCTCAATATACCTATGAGCTATTGTTATTAATAATTTTTTCAATGCATCAGTGATCTTTGATTTCACCAGAGTAGATACTTCATTACACAAATTGGAACACCCCTATGACATAGATGATCTTTGAGAGTTATTGTGGCTAAAAAATTAATCACTTGCTGCCAGCGTGGTGCTAACAATCTTTGACCTTAGCTAACCTGGAACTTGGAGGGCAGATCATCAATCCATCACTGAGCTAATGCTTGAAGCCTTTCCAGTTTGGAAAGGCCCATTTAGTGTTTGTGTTTCACCAGTCTAGCCCCTGGAAACTCAGGATTGCTGAGCTGCAAAAAAGCAAGGGTAGGATTTAGTATAAGATAATTATTAATCGCTATAATGACAGTAATCAGAATTAGGAACTCTTAAAATTAGAAAAGGTTTTCGGGCTCATCTATTTCAATTTCCTAAGTGAAGCCTGAATCTCCTCTGAAAGTTCTCTGACAAGTGGTCATTCAAATTCCACTTTAATGCCTCCAAGACCAAGATCAGAACCACAGCTTACTGTCTAACAAGGCAGCACATAACACTTTTGGACAGCTAACTCTTAGGAAGTTCTTCCTTACACTGAGCCAAAATGGACCTCCCTGTGACTTCCTCCCATTGGTCCTAGCTCTACCTTCTGGAGCCAAGTAAAATAGAATACTGAGGACTCACCACTTAAAATGGCTTACAGCTGCCTCTAAGTTAAATATGCATGCTCTCTCCAAATAATTCCACAGGAGTTTTACTTGAAAAGGAGAATTAAGACATATATGTTCACAATAACTATGATTCAAGGCATATGCCTTTCAAGAGTTTGGAAACTGAGCTAAAACTTCAGCTGATTTAGTGGTTTTGATTTAGTCATCTGTCATGGGTTCTGAGTAATAATGATAATAATAACTAACATTAATATAATGCTCGCTATGTGCCAGGCACTGGACTAAATACTTTACAGTTATTATCTCATTTGATTTTCACTGTAACTCGGGGAGATTGATGCTATTATTGCCATCTTACAGATGAAGAAACTGAAGCAGACAGAAGTTAATTGACTTGCCCAGGGTCACCCAGCCAAAAAGTGTTTGAGGCTGGATTTGAATTTATGTCTTTCTGATTCCAGCCTCAGTATTCTATCTGCTGTGCTCCCTAGCTGTGTAGTTAGTAGTCAGTAGTGCTGTAATATAAATGCAAAGTTAATAATAATGCAATAAGGACTGAATCAGTAATTTCATTGTATCAGGGACTCCCTCTGTCAATCAATGTTGGCCCCTTCTTTGCAATGTATAATCCCAGAGAGCTTCTTAGTACACAAAAGATTACATGATATGAACAGGATCACATAGCCAATCTGTGTCTTCATGCCTTTAAGATCAGCTCTTTATGCTGGTAAGAAGAATTATTATCATTAATAATGATAATTTGTATATATGTGGTGCTTTTCAAGGCTTCCAAGTACTTTAAATGCATTATTGTGCCTGAAAGATCCTCAGTTAACTAACTGAAAAATGATAAAAGATAGCTTGTCAGTAAAAGACTCAAACAAGCATATGTGTTTACATTGGGTTTTCCCCTCTCTGTACTAGGCTTAACTGCCAAGAAGTTAAAAATAAAACAGATTAGCAGTCTGTGAATTGGTTCATATTGGAATGATGAAGATCAGCTTTAAGTAGAGTTGTTCCAGGTAGCCTCAGAAAAGCTCCCCTTTGATTCTGGTTTATGGGGCCCTCCCAGAGTACCCAGTGTTACCCATGGGTTTCTCCTTGCTCTTCCCTGGGCAATCACCTTTCCACCTGAGTTACACTCTCAATATGTTCAGGGCTGCAAACTTTTCCCGGGCAAGCTGCACTAAATGGATTTGGTTTTACATGTCCTCATACTTTAAATGTGCTATTTATAACCGGTAATTTATGTTTTCATGATACTACATGTAGCAGCTGGTCCTCATGCCACTGTAATAAGGGAGTAATGAAATAGCTCATTTTCATATTGGTTGCTATAGTTTTTGTTATTTTGTGTATAGATCACTATTGGAGAGAAAGCATGTAAAATTCCAATAGTGGGACTGTTCCATGGTATTTTCTTAAAGATAAGCTTAGGCATATTAAATATTCATCTGCCTCATCAGAAGTACATGCTAGTAATGCCATCTTTGTTTCTGGCCTTCGTTCTCTCTCTTGAAAATGTATTCAGATGTCTACAATATGTATTGTTCTCATAAAATGTTCCTTTTTGCAACTGGTCCCTTGTGTAAAGCTTAAAATCCTCACCAACAGCTGTACAGAGATATGCAAATGTGCCTGTCCTTCAGTCTGAAGGGGTTCTACCTTATAGAATTCCATGGGGATGGTCTTGAGGACCTGGCTTTCTGAATTCCTTACACAAGCAGACTCATGAGATTGATTCATGGGTGAAATGTTTTGCATTTGTTTCTTAACGTTCCTTTGCCCTTTAATGTGCTTTTAGACTTTCCTGATGCTTTACTTTCAAAGGCAATGTTGTGGGGGTTTTTTTCCTTTTTTTCTTTTGCTGTGCTGTCGAAACTAGATGAACACAATTGCCCAGCCCTCCCTTTTGAGAATGTAATCTGTCAAGCTGAGGCTGCCATCTGGGGCTTACCTCAAGGATCAGTGAAGGAGATTAGGCAATAAACCAGCCATCCTACGACGAAATTCATTCCCCCTACAAAGCAGAAGGTTGAGAGGCAGAGGAAACGCTATGAAAACCAAGGAGTAAGGAGAATCCTGTAGTGCTACTGAGGGATAAAGGAAATGCTATGGTTAGCATTCATGCCAAAGAATCCTACCATTTATTCCAAAGTGTAATAGGAGGAGGGATAGATTCCAAGTTGGGAGATCTGGGTTTGAATCTTATCTCTGCTCTATACTTAACTGTGTGACTTCGGGCAAATTGCTTTGCTTCTCTGTCTCAGCCTCAGTTTCTTCATCTCTAAAAATGGGTGGTTAGGTTAGATGATCTCTAAGTTACCCCTACACCTAAATCCTATGGCCAACATCCTCTTAAAGGCATCCCCTTCTTATGTGACCTTTGTAAAAGTAGCAAGGCATTCCGTCCATCATTCATTGTGTTAGAGAAGTATAAACTTGTTCCAATAAAGATTTTGGAGGAGACAAGATATGTACACATCAGTTAGTCAAGGTAACATTTGTTAAGCACCTACTATGTGCCAGACACTGAAGCACTGGAGACATAAAGAAGGTTGGGAAGGGGGCAGGAAAAAAAAAGAATAAAAAAGAGGAAAATTACAAGATAACTTTGTTGTGTATTTTAAAAGTAACAGCAAATTGTACATAGTGAATGTGTAGTTTCATGTGCAATCATCTTTTCTAATCTACTGTATTATAGAAATGCTTGTTTTATTCCATAAATTAAAAAAAATAAAAAGAGGCAAAAGATAGTTTCTGCCCTTAAGGAGCTCCCAATGTAATGGAGGAGACCAAAGTCAAATAAACAATCTATCACATGTAACACTTAGAGAACAATAAAAAAAGCTATTGGGTCCAGCTAGTTTGGAGCCTATAAGTGAAATAGGAGTTCCTAGAAAGGATAGATCATTGAAGATCAGTTTGGATCAAACAGCTATCCAAGCTGACTCACTACTGCTTGTAACGTGCATTTTGTAAACTTTCTGGCTTCCATGAGCTGACTTTATTTATACTCTTAAGTAGAGGAATGAGAAAGGAAGCAGTATTGAACTGCTTAAATCAATATTGGCAATTTGATGGCACAAACACTAATATTAAGTGCCTACTGTGTCCAGTTGAAATGCTTTCAGAAACATTTATCTAACACTTAGGTATTACTTCAGAGCCATACAGATGTACTGTGGGTGGTCCGTACAATTTGTTGTTGATGATGACACATTATTAACAGTCTTATTCTGCTTTTCAATGCTTACATATTTTTAGAATGCTTCTTGCTGCATTACCTAGGAGCTCTGACTGTTGCATGTTTTATAGTAGGAAGCATTTTGATATATATACGAATAATATGCTCCTATCAGATTCATAGAGGAATGGCAGTTTGCATGGAAAACAGTTTAATTTTCTTTTTCTTTTTGGAGGGCAATTGGGGTTAAGTAACTTGTCCAAGGTTACATGGCTAGTTGTGTGTGTGTGTGGGGGGGGGTGGTAAGTGTCTGAGGCCAGAACCGAACTCAGCTCCTCCTGACTCTAGGGCTGGTGCTTTACTCACTATGCCACCTAGCCACCCCAACAGTTTAATTTTCTATTCCTATTCTTTCCAAATGTTTTATTTGGCTATAAGGGAAATAAGTTTTCTAAGCCAACTTGTGAAAAAAAAAATCCAGTTTGTTAGGTGTTTTCCATAGGGAAACTAGGTAAGAAGTTAACAGATAATCTTGGCTTTGTAAGTAAAATCAAGCAAAAGATTCTTGGCATTAGAAATATATGGAAGATATGAAAGGAATTCTTAGAAAGATAAAGGTAAAACTAGTGAGAAAGCATATGGTTAAAGAATATCTTCTCAAACTTTATGGTTCTCAAATAAAAATGATTAGTCTAACTTTTCTTATAAAAAAAGATTTTGACACAGGAAGAAGTGATCTGTTCTTCCTTGGCACCTTTTCTCCCACTCCCAACCTCACAACATCCCCAGAAGGTCAGAGGAAGAGAGATAAAAGTTGGTCTGTAGAGAGAAGGTATTGGGATTTTGATGGTAGGTCAAGTGAAAAGATCCTAAGTACCAGTACCTGTCTAGGGGTTTCAATATCAAAGTCTGCCAGGTAAGAGAAAAAGACAAGTTTCTTTCTCTGAAGTTACATATGGGGCTAAAAAAATAAAAATGCAGCTATGTGTTTCCAGTGCCTAGTACAGTGCCTTGGTAAGAGACAGGTATTTGCTAAATGTTCATTTGAATTCAAGGGCAATGGTTAAATGATGGGAGGAAATGATATCTAATTGTACCTTTCCTTTACTTTTACTCAAAAAATTCATTTAAGATATGGTATATTTTTAAGCATAGGCCAACTCGAAGTGAGTTTGTTTTGGTTTTGTTTGTTTGTTTGGTAAGAGGTCTGTTTTAATGTAAAATATCCAGCTACAACCAGTTTAATTAATTGCTTGGATGACATGGTAATGCCACACTACTACCACCTGGTGACAGTGTAGCTAAATTGCAGGGTGTGTTCACTACACCGATTAGATCGGTGTAGTGA
>NW_027186296.1:43902671-43904007 GCF_028583685.1 Petaurus breviceps papuanus
GAGAGAGAGAGAGAGAGAGAGAGAGAGAGAGAATTCAACAACAAGATCAAGATTTCAGGAGAGACAAATAAACTTCCCCCTTTGAAAGCTAAATCTATAAAACTGAAGCCATTAGGAGACACAGATAACTCTATTATGTTAGAACCCAGTCCCTGGTATGGTAATATGGGACCAAACATTTATTTGAGACAAAACAAAACAAAACTTTAGTCCATTAATTTGATATCTCTAGGCATTTGCACAGGTCTCTATTAATGCATATATATTTAGAAGTACTTAAATAATAGACTTTTTCCATTTTCTTCAGAAAATTCATAATCATGTGGCCACAGCATCTGTGTATTACCTGATACTTGTGAAAAGCAACAGAAAAATAAGACTTTTATGTCCACTGACATATCCAAATCTTTAACTGGACTCAGCTTGACTTTGAAGAATGGAGGAATCTATAATTTAGAATCTCTATAGAAAAAAAAGCCCTTTACTAATCCTTATCTGCTTAAGTCTTGGGACTATGATCTATGAACTATGAACCAGAGCTAAGTAAGCTTTTTTTTAAGTATAAGATAAGTTGTAATTATTTTTCACATATTCACATTTTCACTTGGTGAAATCAGTCAGCCCATAAGCATTTATATAGTGCATACTGTGAGAGAGGGATTGTGCTTAGCACTTGAAGTCCCTGAAAACAAGGGGCTAGTCCCAGATAGTGAACTGCCGAAAGTAAAGTGAGAAGCATCGCCACTGTTATGATCCTTATCCTCCCACCAACTGCATCCTCCATGTATGTTTATTTTTCTGTCATAGTTCTAGACAGGTTTGGTCTTTTAAAAGTGTGAGAAGGGCAGCTGCTCAGGCCATTCATTGACCTTGGGAGAAGAGCAAATCTCCTTGGGAATGTCTAGGTGGGAAAAGTCACCTGTGGCAGTTTAGTCATTAGGAGGCAGGTGAGCCAGAGTAAGAGTTCTAATTGTGAGTGAGTGTGACCTTGGACAATAGATGAATCTAGCACTTGAGTACACTTGGGACTAGGGAAAGAATCCTGGTTTGAGAGTCAGGAGCCCTCTGGGTCCTATTTACTATGCTCTGTTACTAACTAACTTCCTGATTAACCTCTCAGCTTTATTTTTCTGATTTGTACAGTGGGGATGTTAACACCTTGTTTTAATGTATCTCAAAGGGTTGTCAAGAGTTTCAAAAGAGATAGTATATGTAAATGGTGTTTTGAAGTCTAAAGTCCTGTTAAGAAGCGTTCCTCAAAATCCTCTTTCCTCTTCCATGGTCCAATCTAGAAGAATGAAGACTTGGGGATGTTACTCTGCTGACAATCATGATC
>NW_027186296.1:43904017-43958093 GCF_028583685.1 Petaurus breviceps papuanus
TAGAAGAATGAAGACTTGGGGATGTTACTCTGCTGACAATCATGATCATGGATTAGCCATTGTTGTTGTTTTTGTTTGCTCTTTGTTCTGGAAGAGGACCAGGATGTCAAGGAGACATGCAAATGAATTGGGTTTAAGTGAGGGAGGGCTGTGCACAGTCACCAGCCTCAATGTCTCCTCCAGAGCCATCTGGGTCCAGTGGCCAGATATAGATCAGGACAACTGGAGATGGCCCTGGATGACAGAGAATGATGGCTCAAGTCCCTAGCCTAGGAGTCTGGAGACTGGGACTGGCTCACTTGCTTAGGCATGCCTTTCTGTGTGAACTTGGCCAAGTTGCTTGAAGTATCACTTGCAATCACTCTGTAATGACTAAGATAACAGTACTTGTGCTATCTATTTCCACTATGTATCTCTTAAGGTTGTGAGGGAAAGTGTTTTGTAAACTCCAAAGACAATGGGACACCAGAGAAGATAGAATAACAAGATAGCAAGTCTGTGGATTGAGAGCTGCCAGAGTTTGGAAGACCTAAGGCTGTGCTACCACAGGCCAATCATTTAAACTCTCAGTACCCCAGGCAACTTTTTAAGACTAGAATGAATGGGTGCATGCATGCATGTATGAATGAATGAATACATGAATGAGTATATTACTTAATGAAGAGTCTTTTTTAAGTGCTTACTTTGGACCATGCACAGAGTCTGGAGATACAAATGCAAAAGCAAAAGAATTTCTTCCCTAAAAGAACTGATTTTTCAACAGGGGAGACAGCCCATAAAGGGGAATGGTGGCCAGGGAGGAAATGTTGTTCTGGAAAGTTTTAGGGGTGCCCTGGAGTCTGTGGAGAGTAGATTGGAATAGTCTTTATAGGAGCAATGGCAGATGATTTGATTATTGTTCCAGAAGTGAAAGAAGGGGGAGAGAGCTGGTGAGGAGATAGCTCTTGGGAGTTCTGTGAAGTATGGTTGGGACCTAGCCGAGAGTTTGTAGGTGACTGAGGTAATCACCAATTAAGAGAGCGGCTGCCATCATGGGAGTTCTCCGTGTGAAAAATTTAGTTCTCCAGAGCTTTGTTTCTGATCCAGACCAGAGTCTGGTGAGGAAGTGAAATGAAGTACGCCTAGAGTCTGGACCTACATATAATGAAAACTGAGGCAATCATTGTAACCTGTGTTAATAGAGAGACCTTTTCCTAGAGTTCCCTGCACCAATGAAATCACAGATCCACTTAAAAAAAAGTGTGATTTTTTGTTGTTAGGCCCCTCTGGAAATGAGATATGCCATACACTGATGAATAACTTTAAATGGTTGTACCAAAACATGGCATTAGGTAAAAGAATAGTAGTATAGAGGAGTTTGAATTCACAGAAACAATATAATAAATATAACAGACTGTGGCAAGTTGTGTGACATTATGGTGGAGTTTGGTTTTGATATATAAAGAATGTAATCAGGATCCATATGTAAGGTATATCTATATTCATATAGCCTTTGTTTCTTTTCTGGGATCTACTTTTGTTATCAATTTGGCCATCCTTTGTGTGATTTCAGAGTGCAACTAAATTAGAAGGCCTGTATCAGCCATAGACTTAGAGTTACTGTATCTTTGAAATGCTCATCTCCTATGTGGAAAGAAGAATGGGTCAGGGATTATTTCATCACAAATCAAAGATAGGAGGTGTGTTTTTTCTTCTCATTTGCAATTTTGTCCCCTGAGAGTTGTCTATATTCATAACCCACATGTGTTTAATCTCTCTGATCATAAGGATCTGATGTCACATAAGCATACACATAGCAGATAAGGAGGTGAAATTAAATAAAGATGGACACTTGGGTGGGATCTGTGAAAGAGTGGAGATGATATGGGGAAATGGAGGTGATACAGAAAGATAGAGATGATATATGGGAAAAAACAGTAGACTTTGATTTATATAGTGGCTTTATGGAGCTATTTGGAAAATCAGTTGTGAAATTCAAGCAGAATTCAAGAAATAACCTCGAAGGCTGGCTATTGGAGATACAACTGCAGCAGTTTTGAAATTGACAGTACTGTATTTGCAGCCAAAAGCTGGGGGAAAACAGACTTCTGTCTCTAGTCTCCTGTTGTGGTGCTGACATGTAGAAGATATTCCCCTAGGTTGAAACAGCAGGGAGGTACAAAGAATGAAACTATTTTCTTTCTGCGACATATTGGGTTACAAATGCTGTGTTTCACAATTACTGTAATTTATTCTTTGGGGTTTATGGGGGTGGATTTGGGGAGAGAAACAAACTGTCTATTCGCTATTGGCTATTGTGGAATCATCATGATGTCATAGGAGATGTGCTAGACTAGAAGTTGGGAAGCCTGGGTTCCAGGCTTGGCTTTGTATGACTTTGAACATAGCAGAGGGTCATAGATTTAGAGATAGAAGGGACTTTGGAGGCCATCTAGTACATCTTCTTTATTTTCAGGATGAAGAAAGTGAGGCATAAAGTGACTTGCCCAATGTCACCAAGTTAGCAAGAGGCAGAGCCTGCAAATTCAATGCCATTTCCACAGTGCCATGCTGGCTTTCTGCCTCTGAAAAACATAAAGTACTGTATGAGTGTTTGGCATAGTGTATATTATTAAGGCAGTAGGAATTTTTTATTCTATTTTGTTAGGGTGTCTTCTTCTCTGTAAAGGAATTAAACCTTTCTTTTTCCCTGCCATTTTCCATTTCCATTTTATCTTTCATGCTTTTCAGTGTGGTGTATTTGAAAAAGTACTTGATGCCCGTCATCGTGGCACATACCTATAATCCCAGCTACTGAGGAAAACTGAAGCTGATGGATCTCTTGAGCTCAGGAATTATGAGCTATGGTAGACTAAACTGTACTAAGTCTCATGGGGCAGCTAGATGGCACAATGGATAGAGTGCTGGGCCTGGAGGCAGGAAGACTCATCACAAACTCATTAGCTGTGTGACCCTGAGCAAGTCACTTAACCGTTTGCCTCAGTTTCTTCATCTGTAAAACGAGCTGGAAAAGGAAATGGCAAACCATTCTAGTGTCCTTGCCAAGAAAATCCCAAATGGGGTCATGAAGAGTCAGACACCACTGAAAATAAATGAACAACATAAACTAAGTCTCTCTTCAGAATGTTGAGGGTGGGGAGGAGAGAGAGCACCATGTTACCTAAGGAGGAGTAAATTAGTCCAGGTTGTAAACAGTAGGTCAAAGGTCCTATGCTTTGGCCCATCCCAGTTATGGGATGGGGCCCTGGGTAATCTCAGAATTTCCAATGTGGATGAGATAGAAAAATCCAGTCTTTTTTTAAAAAAAAAGAGGGGAAAGGCAAGAACACTTAAACTAAGACTCAGAAGATCTACATTCTGGTTTCTAGTGCTGTCATTTACTAACCATGTGACTCATGGCAACCTTAATCTCTATGAGCTTCATCTGTCCATTTGTAAAATGGGGATAATATTGTCTGCTCTTCCTAATTCAGAGGGTTGTGCTACTCTAATAGAATGATGTCTGTGTAAGTTATTTGAAAGTGGTGATGCATTATACCAATGTTAGAAATCATTCCTATTAAAAAAACTCAAGCCTTTTATTTTTATTCTGAAGCATCTAAAGGTATATGCATATAGTACAGACAACATTACTAATTTAGAGTCCAATTGTTCAAATGTATGTATTTATCTTGTACTATTCATCAAAAAAGGCCTACTAAACAGGGTATACAGAACTGTACTTAAGAGACTAAATTGTTTTGTATGTATACACACACACACACACACATATTGCTTTTTGGAGGGCAATTGGGGTTAAGTGACTTGCCCAAAGTCACATGGCTAGCAAGTGTGTCAAGTGTGTGAGGCTGGATTTGAACTCAGGTCCTCCTGACTCCAGGGCCGATGTCTATTCACTGCGCCACCTAGCCACCCAGGAAACTTATTTTCTTAAAAATACAACCCACTCTTTTCCATGACCACCCCTAAACTGCCTCCCACTGAGTCAGAAATGTGTAGGTTTCAATGCATATAGAGTACATACCAGTATTTTTGAGGGTTTAAGAAGAACCTAAATGTGCAGAAAATACTGCTAACATACTAGAAGAACCATATAACCTAACTCTGGAATATCTCATGCTGATACACAATTATTAAGAAAAATTCTCCAAAATTTTTATTTGACATAAAAAAGGTCATTGAGCAGCATGTAATTGCCTGGTTGTAAAACCCGGACATAATCTCAACATTCAACTTCAGAACACTTTCTACAAAACCCACATTGTATAAAATCTCCAATAATAAGCTTCTTTTTTCTTTTTGGGCTGTACTTTAAACTCTTTTTCTTACCACTTGACTCCCTGTCTAGATGGCACTAGTATCCCTCTAAGAACCTGGCTCTGTAGAATCCCAGCTCTCTCATCTGTGACCCTACAAGAGTACATCAGTAGCCACAGTCCTTCTACACTCCAGTTCAAATCAGCCTCTTATTTCCCAACATGTACTTGTGGGCCTAACACTGCTTGCATTTGATCTCCCCATCCTGTAATAAAAGGGAATTAGACTCCTTCCTTTCCTCCATTTATTAATCTTGGCCTGCCTGAGTTTCCAGATTCTATACTTCTAGCTGTCTTGACCATCCAGTCTTTCCCCTCCATTCTCCTCATCCTTTTGGACAATAGGTTTCTTGACTTTTGACCTTTGCCTTCTCTTCTGGACTTCCAGGTCTTTGGTTTGCCTCCGGCCACAGGGACCTTGTCCCTCTCTTGACTTCCTGACCTTTTCCCCTATTCTGAACCAATGGCCAATGTAGAGCTATCAACCCCCTGAGTTGTTACTATAAAGCTTGTTTGACATTCTGGTTCCAGACTAGTATTGACTGGCCCCACTGCTACCCGCACCCCAGAATGAGACTCAGAAAGTTAGACATGTCACATTCACTCAAGTTCATAAAATTACACTCCAGTTCAGAGTCTGAGTTCCATCCTAAGTTTTCTCTCAAAATCCAGTGATTCCCTTTGCCTCTCCAGAGAAAGAAATGCCATGGATCCTTTGGCCCTGTGGGTTTTTTTTTCCCCAAGGATCCTGATTATATTATTTCCTTTAAAAGATCCCCCTGACTCACCTCCTTCTAAAGGAAACTGTTATAATGTGGATCCTTTCAAGGACAGCTTTGTAATGAATTCTCCAGTGTACGCACTAGTAAATGCATGTAAGTGAAGGTTTAAATTATGAAGGATGCTTCACACTCTTAGTGCCTTTTATTCTTTAATTCTTCTAATGATCAAGACATTTATCTTTACAACCATCTAGGATTTAATATAAAAAGAATTCTCCCTTTATGTGTATGATGTTCTGCTTTTTTTGTAACTCAGAAGCAGTACACTAGTGCTATAAAATTCTACAATTCTGAAATTCCCCAATATACAATTTTCCTAGATATTCAGCTCTTACTATATCCTTTCCAGCTTGGGAAGGAAATATAAGTTTTTAGGAATTTACACCTGGAAATCCTCTTTGAATTCTGAGATTTGGCCATATCCCTTTATAAAAGTAGCTGGAGATAAAGTTGGATTTTAAAAAATAAATAAGGATTCCTGATGTAAAATGTAGTTTAAACTGCAATTTGTTGAAAAATATATATTTAACATGTATTTCAGAATTGTAATAAGCATTATCTTTTTCACATCATGTCTGCTATCTTCAATTTTTTAACTGTAAGCCAAACAGGTTGAAATCTGTAAACAGAGAACACCTTTTAGTAACATCATTAATTGAAGTCAAGTTTTCACTTCTCCTGTCCACTATAATTATTGCCACCATACCTCCTAGCTTATTTGGTTCCATTCCAATTTCAGGGAGGAGTAGGAGTTGTACATTTAACTGTTTTTCAAAAGGAATAGACTTTGTCAGTCAATCAATCAACAAGTATTTAACAAATGATGAGCTCAATGACCTTAGAAAAACATGGAAAGACTTGCACGAAATTACGAAGAGTGAAATGAGCAGAACCAAGAGAACATTGTATATTGTAGCAGCAATATTGTTTTAAGATCAACTTTGAGGGAAGAAGTAATTTTGACTATTATAAATAATCAAATTAGTTATAAAGGACGTATAAAGAAATGTGGCATCTGCATCTAGTGAAAGAACTGATAAACAGAAATATGTTTAGGATAATTTTGCATATATATGTACATATATGTGTGTACATCTATTTGTGTCTAATGGTAGACATCATTAGAGTAGGGGAGGGAAAAAAAGAGCAAAAATGTACATGATTATTATATATTTAAAAGGAATAGCACATTATACATAATAGATTTGCAGTTTCATTGTTATCATCTTTATATTATATTATGGAAATACTTGTTTTATTTCATAAATTAAAAATAAAATAATTTTTAAACAAAGTATTTATTGTCAAATCAAACATCTTGATGTTTGGTTTACAAAAATATAAGCAGAATAGCTACAGTAATTTATTTGTTTGAATTGAAATCTTAGTTTATGGCATCATTTCCCCTTCCCTATCAGAAATAACATATTTTAATTTTGCATTTATGAAATGAACGAATGACTAAAATTATTTTACCTTGCATAACAAAGGAAAGCAATGATCAGGGAAGTAAAGATATAATTTTTTCCTCATCCAAGTTTACACACTCCTTGAAATCTATCTTACGTTCATGGACCTGAGGTTACAAACTTTTGTAATAGAGGGAAACAGTGTGTATAAGGGAAGTTGTGGTCAGGGAGTATTCTTTGGGTTTAGGAAGTTACAGGAATGATGAGCAGAACTTTTGGGGAAAAGAATGATACACTTTCCAGTAGCAATGGCAGTATTGATTATGGTTCCTGAACTGGAAGGGAACGGGATAATATGCAGTAAATGGCAAGGTAGCTTTGGAGAAGATGGCCAAGGAATAAAATGAAGTATGACTGGGGTCGTGCAATGTGTAGTAGACCATGCCTGACACTTAATCAGAGTAAGGAGGAACCTGGGTGGGAGTTCCAAATCTGAGAGAAGTAAGTTCTCAGGGTCATGATATCTGATCCAAGTAGCAAAGCAGCTTGGGCAAAGATGGCTAGGTAGCAAAAATAAAACATGGCTAGAGAGGCACTTGATATCTGTTCAGTAGTTCTTAGGGATAATGCTGAGGCTTATTGGTCAAGATCATGACCAAATTAAAGTTCTCTATGAAAAACAAGATCCTTCCTACCTTAGCAAACAAATGATAGCCCCTAGCGACAGGACTACAGGAAGGACCTTAAGAAATAAACTTTCAGATAGCTCTTCCTTTCCTTAGGAACATTTTTTTTCCAAATTGGTAATATACCCACAATTTACATTTCACTGCCATTGCATTTTTAAAAATATGGTAAAGTTTCATTATTATCCCCAGTCAGTATGTTCCCCTGAACGTATGAATGCAATGCAGTCTGGTATTTTTGAACATGATGTTAGGTTTCCTGATTGGAAATGTTCTTGAACTAAAATATCTTCCGTGACAAGCTTTTTTATAGATATAAAAAAAGATCAGCATCTCGCAGGTTACCCGATTTGCTAATTACTCAGAATTCAGATCAGGTATTTGTGATGAAATTAGCATGCAATAACGATCAGTTTTTGACAGGGGTTTGTCATGGGGAGGAAAAAAAAACCCAGATAGCTTTAAATGATAACTGGTAAAAAAAAATATAAAGAAGATTTTCACTTAAATGACTGGTGACTGTTCTAGGGATTACTTTATTATGGGCAGAGAAGTAGACAGAGGAGTGACAAAGGACAGGCATTATGAGAAGGAAATTATTGGAAGGAAAGGCCTTTTCCTTTAAACATGGGATGGAGAATAACTGGGAATTCATGCAATTATAAATACAAAATCTACCATACCATGTGGGAGAGCCCATGAAAGGAAGAAATCTCTATTGCTATTTATATATTATATTTTATTTATATTTTAATTAACATGGGTAAAGAAGACTTCCTGAAACTTTTGTTAGGGGTGGGGAGCAGAAATTATTTTTCAAGCCACTGTGAGGAATGTATTTGCAAATTAAAATGATAAACTGTTCTCCTGTTTTAATAGGTCTTGTATTTACTTTAAAGATAGCAATGAGGAGAGGACCACTTTCTTCCTCTTCCTCTGTTTTATCCTACCCATCATTTAAAGTGAATTCATATGTCACCTCCTCCACAAAGTCGTTCCTGACTCCCTCCCATCAGTAACAACCTTCCCCCTCAAACCTCACATAGCACTTTGTTTTCTAACTCTAATGTACTTATCCTATAATATTGTGATTTTTACCTATCTTTTTTTGGTGTCATCCCTTTAATGAGAGACTGTTTGTTATAGTAGATAGAGAGAGGGTCAGCTTTTAGAGTCAGGAACAACTAGATTCAAAGCCAGCACATGCTGGTTGCATGACATTGGAAAACTCATTTAACCTCTGAGGGACCAAGATAATTCCCTAAAAATTCCTTGAATTTGTTAAAAAAAACTAACCAACTACCTGTTAGACTCTAAACTTCTCTAGAGTAGGAAATTACCATGACAGAACTTTGTGTATCTCCTTTTCACCTCTCCCTGCCCCCATTTGCCACCCCTCAATTACTTCACATATAATGGTAAACAGTTGTTCATTAATTGGTTTAATTTCTTACACTAGGAGGCCTATATAGGCCTTTGTTTCTTAGTTGAAAGTTTTGTTATAAAGTGCTATATTATATTAACCTTTCTTTGCAAATAAATTCCTCTACTTACCATCCTTCTCTGTTCTTACTTTCCTCCCTCCCATGTCCTCAACTCTTATGTTTAATGGAACAGACTTTAAACTTCTCATTGCTAAATAAATATTTAGTCATTATAAGTACCTTTACTTACCCAACGTGCAGAATATTTTACTGCCTCTTCTTTCAAACCAACAACACAGAAAGTACATGGTACACAATGAAAGACAATGATTATAAGTTCTAAATCTTTCAGCTTGGGGGAGTGGGCTAGATTTTTGCCCATCTAGTGACAGTATGTTACACTAGGTTCAGGAAATTGGTTATGAATGAGGAGGAATGCTTGAAGAAAGGCTATCTCTCCCCAAACACACATAGTACATAGACCTCCTCATTTAGATGAAGTTGAGAATCTAAGAATTTTATTTTGTTAAAGTGTCCTGGCTGATGTCCCATAATGATGACACTTCCAGGGAAGACAAGACTGACGTCTCAGACTTGATCCAACCAATATCAACATTCATTCCCAGCCTGTCTGTAAGAGTGGAAAGCTACCCACTGCCATTAAGAACTCTGTGAATCACATTTGTCAATGTTGAATTGCTTACTGTACCTGAGGTAGATGAAGATTTGGCACTCAACTTTGACATCTGACAATGGCCTCCACAAGTTTTTTCTGGAAGGAGACTTTGGTAAGGTTTCCTAATGTGTAGTGTGCAGCTGGAGTTGGATTTTGGCATATGCTCTCACGTTGAATTAAACTGTGGTTTTCCATGCTCTCTAGAGACTAGAATCTGGCTCTAGCCATGGAAAATTCACATATTTCCCTCACTGGACTCAGCCTTCCCTTCGTTATGAGGTATCATGGGCCTGAATCTAAGGCACATATATTCCTTCTATATTTCAGCCCTTTGATAGACCAATAAACTCATCTCTTTGGTTATTTCCACAATGCTTTCTCATTGTGTATTATATTTGTCTATGTTTTCTGTCCAACCTCCATAAAGGATTTATTTAACATAGTAGCCTTCCTCTGGTTCCTTTTTTTGAATACCAGTACAGCAGTTAGGTTGTCCAGTTGTTCTCCCTCACTCCTGCTACGTGACTCATCTGCTTTCTTTCCCAGAACTCTTGTCCTTGCTGATGTCTTTTATGACACTTTATACATCATGTCATCTTTGGTAATATGCTGCAGCCTTCTTCATACCTACCAGGTGCCATTTCTTTGCCCTTTGAGTCACCTGTGGTTTGATCCTTATGAGATTATGTTATTACATGATTCACAGACATATGGCATCATCAGGAGCATAGCAGTGTTTAAAAAAAGATAGTCTTTAAAAAACATACCTTATAAGAATAATACCTTCTATTTGTAGAATGCTGCAGGCACCTGGAAGAGTGATAGAGTACTGTGTTTGGAGTCAGGATTACTTTGTGGGTGTAATGGATGGGGCACTGGACTTGGAATAAGGAAGATCTTGGTGCCAACACTACCTGAGACACTCACTAGCTGTGTGACGTTGAGTAAAATTCACTTGACTTCTTTATGAGTTGGTTTCAGAGGTCATTGGACATGATGGTCCGTAAGGTTTCTTAAAGGTCTAAATCTATGATCTTGTGATTGCAGGCCCCTGGAATCATAACTTCTGTGTGAGCCAGGCAACTCCCTAGGACTCATCTAAGAAGTCATGTAAGACAGGTCACAGTCTGCCTTTGTGGAGAGTTCACATACCGCCACAAATTCCCCAAACCATCAAAATCACAGATTCTGGATGTTTTATTTGCAAATTTACAAAGCATTTTGGAATTTTTATGAATGCTTTTGCATTTAAACCTCACAGATAATGTTGTGTTTGGTAAAGATTTTATTATCTCCATTTGATAGATGAAGCATAGAGAATCTAATTGACTCATCCAGGGATCACACAGGTAGGCAATGACAGAATCTGGACTTGAACCTAGGTCACCTAGTCCAATGTTCTTTCACCTACAGGACAGTTCCAATATTTGGAACAAACATTTATCCCTAAGGAAGAACAAATTTAAATATGCATCAGATATAATAAGCTTCTGTTTAAATAGTTTTGTTGAAATTTTCTATGGCATTATTTATTGAGAGAAACATTGGAAAAGTTAAAAGACTTCAGTTCTATGTCTCCCTCTACCATTAATCATATGATCTTAGACAAGTTTCCTTATTTCTCTCTGGCTCAGTTTCCCCATCTGTTTTGTTTTCTAAAATGGAGATAGTAATACTTGCCCTGTCTGCCTCACAGGACTATTGTGACAATCACAACATGAGACTCTCTAGGTGAAAGGACTTTGAAAATCATAATTAGCTATACAAATATATGACCATCAAAGAAGGTAGATCAGTCATGAAAGAAAAGAAATAGAAACAGTACAGTTTAAAGTGCTGTGCTTGTAAACAAAAATATTAAAGGGACTAGAAGAATCCTCCCATGCTTTGGATATATCTTCTGTGGAAGACTTAGGTGAATGGACAGAAAATAGACAGGATGAGATGGCATGAATAAGGGAGAAGAGTTCTCATACTGATGAGACAGTGCATTCTTTGAAAACTCAAAGTTGAACAATGTCCAACCACAGTTTCAGAGGACTCATGTTGAAACATGCTACCCACCTACAGATAGAGGTGATGGCCTCAGAGTGAAGATTGAAGTTTTATTTTTTTGACATGGCCCATGCAGAAATTTGTTTTGTGTATCTATACATGTTTGTAACAGGTTTTTCTTGCTTTCTCAATGGCAGAGATAAGTGCCTACTGTGTTCCAGACATTAGGCTAAGAGCTTTTCAGATTTCTTATTGGCTAGGAGGGAAAGAATGCAGACCTGAAAATAAAGTAAAATTGGTTTGTTTGTTTTTTTTTAAAGAAAAACCAAAGTTGATAAATGTTGAGGCAGTATCATACATGGATCAAAAAATTTTTGAAGCTTATTATGGTCAGATTTCAACACTGAAGAGATACTAAATAAAATTTATTTTTTGATCCTGTCTAGGGCAGATGTTGCAATACCTCAGGGTCCTCAAATGGTTGTTATCCTCAAATTGTTATGATACAAAAGAGTAAACATAGAAAATATAAGAGACTATTGCAAACCATGGGTCTGATAACATATTTGGAAAATATATGTAAAATAAAAATAAATAAAATGTAAAATAAAAATGTAAATACCTGACTTACATCTGTTTAGTTTGTGACATTCCTTTTCATATGAAGGAGTATAGGAAAACTTCCTGGTTATTTGGATGCAGCTTTATTAAGCTGAAAGAGTATTGTGCTGAAAGACTGTAGACTTGAGTTCTAATCTCAGTTGCCAAATGGCTTAAACTCTCTGGCCCTCACTTTCCTTATTTACAAAATGTGTTCAGTGGAAATGGATTTGATGATTTCCAAGATGTTTTTCAGCTCAAAAATTCAATGATTTTTGGCTGAATCGAGTTTGCCATGCCCCTGAACAAAATTATGATTTTGAATTTCATGTTTACCCAAAGTTGCCTACTCTCTGTTTCTCTAAGTCTTTTAGAATTTTGTGTTTTATATGCCTAGGCTGCATAGCATAGTGGATAGAAACCTGGTCTCAGAACCAAGAAGACTTTGAGTTCAGATCCCACCTCTGAAATGTAATAGCCATGTGATCCATGTCAAGTGCCTTTAACCTCAGAGTGCTGAGTATAAGTTGCAGAGAAAGTTATTCCAACAAAATCAGCCCCTATCCCCCATTTTTCTTTACCCTCAGAATTTCTCAAGTTTCAGGTTCCTTGTTCCCTAGGGGAAGAATCTACCAAAGTGTTGAGAAAGTCCTGTGGGAATGACTTGCCTATGAGTTGTTTCTTGACCCCTTTAGTATAGGAGTCCCCATTATGTGGACAAAGAAGAGAAAGAAAACCCCTCTTTGGCTTCTTCCTATTTGATGAAGTCCACTGACTGATGAAACAAACAAAAGCAGGGAGTGTCCTACTGCCTGCCTTGCATGGACCATTAATGAAAAATATCCAGTACACAAAGAATGGTAATGGGACCAGGTTTCTAAATAGCCTAGGCATGTGTTGCATTTATTTTTAATCTTTATTCCTCCTCCAACTCCATCCCCTAAATTTCACTTCAAAAAGGAGAAAGGGTGAAGGGACAGAAGGTTAGTTCTCAACTCTACTGAAGAATGGAAATATCCTCTCTGGCTTTAGGGTTGCCTACAAGTTGTTCCTCCAGTATTTTTCATGTAAAAAATTTCAGTGATTCTCCTCCAGAAAGTCACTGGGGATGTGAATAAATGCTTGCAGCTGGATAAGCATCCCACTTACTGGATGGTATTGGGGACATTTTTCTCCACTCTGCTGAGCCCATCTCATGGCTCCTGGCTTGGAAAATATGGATTCAGTTTGCCTTTAACTTTGGTGAGCATGGTGGGGTCTTTATGGTGGACTTGGGGAGGAAAATTTTCTTTTGGCATTTCCCTTCTGATGTCTCTGAATCCTTGGGGATAGGCCTGGTGATTCACCACATTCCCAGTTTCTAAACACATCATCAGCCTTTGTAAAAGCTCAACTGTGGTTGGATAATTAATGTTATTGGAGGAAACTATGAATTTTTTCCCCTTGCAGCTGAAGATGAGACAGGCATCAAATAGAAATGTATTTACTTGATCTTTCCCATTTGTATACAATTTGTAATCCAGTCCTTCAGGGAAAGTTCCAAAGATCTTCTCATGGCTTGGGCTATAACCTCCTAAATATCCAGTGTCCATTTTAAAGAAGATATATTTCACATGTACTCATGCCATTTAAAAACTTCTTTTCTGAACCCTATCCCCAACACCAACCCCCAGTCTTACCAAAACAGAAATATTTTGGGGACATTTTCTTCCATTGAGTTTTTACATAGGAATGCTTGTGGCATGAGCCTTGTCATACATAAAGCAAATTCATTTGTCTCAAAGTGCTGAACTAAGGATTTTATTGTGTGCCCATTATGTTCACTAAAAGGGGGCCTCCCCCTCCCAGAAAACCATGGAAAGACATTTTATTCCAGTTTTTCAAATGACTTAACTCTTCTGGGGTTGATCTCTTCTCTAAACCCTATCTTCACTATATCCAAAGATTCTTACCAACTGCTGACTCGAGAGATTCATGCATTTATCCATTAACTATTTATTGAACCCTAAGGTACTAGCCCTGTGTATTTCAATGGTATTGTATTGCTGTAGTTTGTCCTTCATTCTATGAAGGACCAATGACATCAGGAATTGTTATTATTATTTATAAGAAGGATTCCTGGAAAATCTATTTTCTTCTCCATGGTCCAATCCATAAAAATGAAGATATAGGGTTGTTACTCTGGCATGCTGATGATCATGATCATGGATTCATCATCATCATCATTGTTGTTGTTGTTTGCTATTCATTCTGGGAGAGGACCCTGAGGTCAGGGAGGTGGTGCCATGGCATGCAAGTGAATTGTATTAAAGTGAGGGAAGCCTGTGCAAAGTCACCAGCCTCACTTTCTCCTCCAGAGCTATCTGGGTCCAGTGGCAAGATATAGATCAGGACAACTGGAGATGTCCCCAAGTGCAGTGAGAGATCTTGACCATTTTAAGCTAAGGTCTTTCCCAGGTCTCAGTTTGTTTGAGGCAACACCCATTCAGTGATTAAGGCTAGGTAAGAAGCCTTTACGTACTGGCTCTGTGTATTTCAGTAGTATAGGGAAATGATGAATGAGAGAATTTATCTCAACAATGCAGATGTTTTACTTATCTGCAACTTCTCCTTCTCTGCTACAGCAATGAGAGGCTAGGTGACTTGCCTAGGGTCACACAGATAGTATGTGGCAAAGGTGGTATCTGAAGCCAGGCACCAAACTGTGTCTCCTACTAAGCTCATATTAAGTATAAAACACTATATTGGGTACTTAGGGTAGATACACAGATAATTAAGATACAGACTTTACTATCATAAATCTTAAAATCCAGCAGAAAGGACATAACAATGTACAAATATATGGTAGGTATAGAAGAAATAAATTATAACTGTAAAGAATATGCTCACTGTGTCTTTCATTCCAGGCTAAAGCTCCCCGGTTCCTCCATCTTTGCATCTTTCATTCTTCATTCAATTCACTATCCTCTTCCAGATGGGATTTTAGAAACCCTTCTTTTCACAAATGAAGAAATTGAGACACCCCCTGGCCCCAAGTAAAATGAGATGTACAAATTAAAAAAAAAAAGGCAAAAAGGAACTTTTGTACTGGGATGATATTGTAGCCCTTACCTGCTAGCAAATTTCATTTTAAATGATTAATAAAAATATTTTTCCCCCACAGTATTTTGACCTGGTATATTTTTAAACCGTCCCTTACATATTAGCTAGGGGGTACAGTGAATGGAGCTCTGGACTGAACTCAGCAAGACTTAAGCTCATTAAGACACTTAGTACCAGCTCTTAGCTCTTAGCAAGTCCTTTAACCTCTCTCAGCCTCAGTTCCTTCATCTGTAAAATGGGAAGATAATATTTGTAAAATGCTTTGCAAAACTTAAAAATAAATTCTAGCTATCATTGTTGTTACTCTTTGGAATAGAAATATTTATAATTTGGAAGTATTTTTGGTTTACACTGTCCTCATCCCCCTCACTATGAGCAATCCGAAATGATTTTCAACTCCCCATCTCCTCAGGACTGTTTCCTTTTCCTCCTACAGTAACTTAATAGCACCTCTAGTGGTTCAGCACTTGAACTATTTCTATCCCTTTGGAGTAGAAATTGGGGGGTTGCAAAGACTGCCAAGGATACCTAATATCTGGCTAAAGAAAAAGAAGTTGATGTTAAGAAAGTGTGTTTACAGTGTAGCATAAAGTATAGGGTGTTTCTCCCCCCCCCTTATTTTCTTGCCAGGAGCTTTTAAATTAACCTTTAAAAGAGAGACACCACTGAATGGAAAAGAAGGTTAATAAGAAAATCAGAAACTTTTCCAAGGAGATCAAATATTCATAGCTAGCTTCAGTTTGACCAAAACTATTGTACTATATATTGTACAATATAGTACAATATATATTTTACTATTCTGAGGTCTTAAAGCTTTAAAATTGCACTAAGACTTTTGGGACACCTTGTATTTCCACCAACCATGAAATTACAAGTAATATGATTGTCAAACTTCCCCAATTTTCTTTGTGGGGAAAGTGAGGACCTCACTTTGTGACAGTGGGCAAATCACTTTCTGTATTGATTTCCTTATCCATTAAATGAGAGGGTGACAGTAAATTACCACATAGGTCTCTTTCAGCTCCAAGATTTTGTCATTGTCTAGGATTTAAATCCTGCCTTCAAAGTGTTTACAATCTATGTATATATCTATGGCACTGCTGAATTTTATTAAGGAAGAAATTAACATACCAAGTGCAAAATGAAATAGTTATGAAGCCTGCTTCTTTCAGTGACTTACAGAAGTATCAGTTTTAAAGCAGGTGACTTCGTTCAAGACCCTGGCCTTAAGAGAAATGGGACCAAGTATAGTTTTCACTGGTCAAACAAGTTTCAATGTGTTTTGGTGAGCAGTATTGAAGTTTGCCAAGATTTTGAATTAGATTCCCCAGATTCTCTAGCCTAAATGAAACTCTTTAGTTCTCTGTGCCTGGTTTCTGTGAAAACCTTGACTCTTCAACTAGGTCACATGAAATTTGAACATAAACATCCAGATATTTGCTTACTCCAATATAACAAGCTGATTTAATGCTAATTTGGAACTAGGTTTCATTAACTATATTCTTCCATTAACTATAGGTTTAAATTAATATTATTATACAGACTATTGATAACAGTGAAAAACTAAGCAAAATAATGAAATTAAAGGTTCTGAGGATTTCTTTAAATGTACATTGGTGTTTATGTGTACAGTTCAATTTTACTATAATAGATTTCATTGTAAAACCTAAAGATTTTAAACTTACTCACAAAGTCTTTTTAGCAAAGTCCATATAATTAATTAATTCATTAAGTAGTTATTGTGTCTATCATATACTCTGCTGGGTACTTTGGATTTTTTTTTAAAAGTCAGTTCTCCAAGACAAGAAGCTTACTTCTATTGAAGAAAGAAATGTATACAGATACATAAAGACAAAAGATATAATAATAAATCCTGGAATCAACCCACATGAAGTTTTCCAGTAGTGTGTCCTTTTTGCTTTGGGGACATACAATAGAACCCCCTTAAAGCTTAAATCATTGAATTAGCTCCATTCCTGTTCATCCATCTGTTTTCTTTTCCCCCCTCCAAAACAAATGGCATGGTATCATGGAATAAGACTGCATTTGGATAAAAGAACCTTAGTTCAAATCCTGATTAGTTTCATCATCTATAAAGTGAAGAAATTGGGCCAATGATCTCTGGGTTCTCCTCCCAGTTCTAAATTTATGACATTGAAGACATGATAATTCATTTAGAAGGAATATATTCATCCTGCCCTGCCACATACAAGGTTTTTTTTTTTTGTATGCAAACTCATAGACTTCTTAAACAAAGATTTTTATAGTTTTGCCTATAGAATTTGAAAGCAGATATGAAGGTTGAAATGAGGGAGCCCTGAAGCTGGAGAGGCAGCTTGCTTCTGGTCCTTTGTTGGCTAGGCCTCCCTGAGGGAGCAGGAGATTGCTGAACCCAAAGCCCCAAATTTTCATCTCCTCCCCCATCCTATCATAAGGCAATGAGGCAGACTTGAAGTGAGGGGAGAATACAAGCAAGAGAATCATTGCAATTTCTATATTATAGATATTTGGGTACTAATGTTCAGTAGCATCCAGAATGCATATCCCTTTATTCTAAAATGGGGGATAAGATTTCATAAGATCATAGAATTATAGATTTAGTGATTGGAACAACCCTTCAGCATCATCTAGTCCAACCCCTTCATTTTATAGGTAGGGAAATCGAGTCCCAGAAAGGTTTAGTGACTTGCTAGTGGTCTTGTAGCTAGTGTCAGCGGTGCAATTTGAACCTATGTCTTCCTAAATCAGTATCCTGCACTCTCTATACCCTACCACAGTTCTTCTTTCCTTTTTACATTATTCTTGTTAGCTGCTGGAGATGCTGCTCACGTGGGCCTTACATTTAATCCACTTCCCTGAAGTGTCACTGGGATAAACTTTTGCCTGTACAAAACTCCTGAGTCTTGCCTCTTAGACTAGCCAGGCCCCATGATCCAATTATGATCAGGTTTTAAATTAACAGTGGAGTAGATTTATAAAGAGCGCTTAATAATATTGAGCATTTGGTGTGTTCATTATCTGTTCTACTTTCCCAACCTGAATGAATGGGCCATTAAATTGTAGGAAAGCTGTAAACCTTAATTATGCAATTTTTTTTTGCTTCTGTGGCTGGAAGTTTTTTTTTTTCAGGTATTTTAAAGATAATACCTTAATAGCCTGATAGGAGTAATTCCGTTATGTTAAATGCACTGGTTGTACTTCCTGAGGCAAGAGAGCCACAGTGAGGTGGTCTGGAATTGCAATTTCAGTAATTAGTATGTGTTTCATTCTATCAGGCAAGGGAAGGAAGGAGAGGAAAGTGCATAGGTGAGGAGAAGAAAGGGAGAGAGAAAGAAGGAGATAGAGTATCACCTTATAATAAGATTTTTGCTACCCTTGTAGCCCATTACAGTTAATTGGTAGATAGTTAATATGTAGAAAACCCCAGAAATAAAATGGAACTGAAAACCAAAAATAAAGTTTGAAGCATGTTAGGATTCAGGTACCAACTATAAAAGGCAATGTGCTTTATTATTATTATTTTTAAAAAAGGATACTGTGCTTGAAGCCAAGAGACCTAGGTTTGAATACCAACCTCATAAGTGACCAGGAATAAGTCAACCTTTCAATGCTTGTTAAATTTATTTGCAAAATGGGAATATAGAAGAAAGCTCTACATTGGATGAGTACAGTTATAGCTTGGCTAAGTAAATTAACTTTATTCTTAAAATGTTCTAGACTAGGGATTCTTAATCTTTTTGTGTGTGGATCCTTTTAGCAGTCCAGTAAATCCAGTGGACACCATCTTTGAGTAAAAATTTTAAATGCATAAATGCAGTGATTACAAAGGAAATCAGTTATATTGAAATAGATAACAAAATTTTTCTTCAAAAATACAAAACAAAACCCAACTGTTTATTAATCCCAGGTCAAGAATTCCTGCTTTAGACAGTGTCCAGTGACTGAAAAAAAAAACTGAAATCAGATCTTTACTTATGCTCTATTTTAACATCTTCACACTCCCCTTGGGTACTTTTCTTGTTTAAAATCTGTGCAGTTTCTTTTCTGATTTGACATCCATGTGTGGGACAGAGAAGAAGTTTCACATGTCGGGCCAGCCAGGGAATGCAGAGAACAGTAGGCTTTTCTTTCAGGTACATTTCAGTTTACACAAGGGAAGCTTGAAACTGAAACCTGGGAATGAGAGTACAGAAAGGCAGAAGATATAGCAAAGGAGGAATCCAACAAAGGCAGAATACACTCAGGGCAGTTGCTGAACCTTGATCTTAATGGTACTCAAGTAACAGCAGGAGTATGAAAATTCAGCGGTGCTGCTACAAAAAGGCTGCTTCATGGCATAGATAGAACCAGGCTTCTCCAACTACATTGTCGGCCTTCCTAAGCAGAATAGAAGACAGCTAAGATCCTGTCTCTGCCCACCAGGGCAGCTCTGAACTCCCACGATAGGGTGTCAAGTCAACACTGATGCAGTAGGACAGCTCAAGCTCACTTCTACTAGGGATAGCAGGCTGATATTTTCACAGTAGTAAAATGGCCCAACACCACATGGTTTGGTTCCCCATAGTAAGCCAGCATTGAAATGACAAGGGTCATTGGTTTATAGGGCTGGTTAAAGTCTTGCTTAATCCATCCATCCATCCATCCATCAATCATTCATGTTATGTGCCTACTATGTTCCAGGGACTTTGCTAAATCCTGGGATACAAAAAGAACCAAAAGACAGTCCCTGGAGAACACAATCTAATGGGAGGAAGACAGCATACAAACAACTATATACAAAGCAAGCTTTTACAGGATAGATAAAAAATAATTAACCAAAGGAAGGCATTAGATGGACAAGGGGTTGGGAAAGGTTTTCTGTAGAAGGTGAGATTTTTAGTTCGAACTTAAAGGAAGCCTGGGAAGCCAGCAGGTGGAATTGAGGAGGGCTAGCATTCCAGGTATGGGAGACAGCCAGAGAAAATGATTGGAGCCAAGAGATGGAGTGTCTTATTCATGGAACAACCAGGAAGCCAGTGACACTTGGTTCAGAGTATGCAGTGAGGAGTAAGGTGTAAGAGGTCTGGAAAGGTAGTAGGGACTAGGTTATGAAGGTCATTGAATGTCAAATGAAGGATTTTATATTTTATCCTGGAGGCAATAGGGAGTCACTGGAGTTTATGGAATAGGGAAATCACTTTAGTAGCTGAATGGAGGATGGATTGGAATGGGAAGAGACTCGAGGTAGGCAGACCCATCAGCAGGCTATTGCAATAGTCTAGGTATGAGGTGATAAGAGAACATCTAATGAGTTTTTTCATCCCCAATGTCACAGGCAGAGAGATTAGGGTTGAAAGGCTGAGGAATTTGTATCAAGGTATCTATTCTAGGAGTCTGAACCAAGCAAATTTTCAGCATTGAGGATTTCAGGAAGGGGCCAGAATAGGAAGAAGGAAGGGAGCCTAGGCAACCCATCACAAGAAAGAATGCCCCTGCTCCTAACCAGAGAATTTTGGACTACCACAGATGTGTGATGTTACACATCTTTATTCCAGCTCTTCAATTTTAATTCAATAAAAACCTGTGAGCTTTTCCCATTAACCTCTCCTTGACAGGAGCAAAACACAATGAGTTCCTATTGATTTTGGTTGGCTGTTTCTGGAATTTTTTTTGCCAATATCAATCTCCACAGAGAAGGCCTTTTAAAACACCCACCTGTCAGGACTGAAAGACATACACAGAGTAAATTGACAGTTTTCTCCCTTTTACACCTTTGCTGTAAGTGGTAGTTGTGGCTACTTAACCTCCAGCTGGGTGGAAGATCCCAGGTGGGAGGATATGTGTCTCCCTCTTAAGCCTGCCCTGTGTTGCATACATATACAACACAGCTAAAGCCAACAGGCTACATGGATGGATCATTTGATGAAGTACATCACAGTACATAGTTTTTTCAAAAATCAGTTGACCTTTATGGTATTTTACATTTCAACCAAGCAAACAGAGCAACCCAACTTTACACTCCTGTTTTGGAGACAAAAAGGAAAGTAAAGTCTTGAGTTCCCATGGGCTGGGCTCTGCTCCCAGAGTGCTTCAATGGACCCTTCCTGTCTGCTTGCTGGGCTACCTTCAGCAGGAGGTTTCTCTCTGTCACTTTGTGGGTTCTATAGCTCTAAAGTTTGTTTAGAGTCATTTTTTATAGGTATTTGATGTGGTTATGGGGGGAGCGCAGGAAGTTTTCCTGCTTCTACACCGCCATCTTGGTTCCACAAGGGGAAGTATTTGCACTTTTTAAGTCATAGACAATCTATATATCATAGAAGACTGTAACAATATAGCCCTCCCCATCACATAAAAAGCTATTATCTGCCCTACTCAGGCCCCATGCTTGCAGACCCCTCCTACCTCCGTACTCTCAGTATCTTCTACTTTCTCCACAAAATCATTGTCCTTGATGATCATTTTAACTATATTTCACCTGTGTAAAAAATCTGCTGGGAGGAGAAAGTGGCAAAATGGAGGAGATAGATTCTTGGAGTTCCTCAAGAATAGCCATGAGGCTCAGCATAGGAGTGGTTTTTTTTTTGTTTGTTTTGTTTTTAGGAGAAGGAAAGAGATAGAGGCTGGACCTGTGATTTCACTGGCACAGGGAACTCCTTAGTAAAAAAAAAATCCTTCTACCAATGCAACAACTTAAAGTCTTGGAAAGTTGCCTAGAGCACCGAGAGGTTAAAAAAATATAGCCAAGATATGTTAGAAGTAGAAATTGAGGCCAGACCCTTTTTATTCCAAGGTCACCACACCACTCTGCCTCTCTTTAGAGGGAGTGAGATAAACACATGTTAATATCAGTTACACTTCCATTACTCTTCTTCATTCATGTGCCCTCTCCTCCAGATCTCTGCATGCGGTTACTCACTGAGGGTTATATACAAGGGAGGTCTAGTAGAAATACTGGAGATATGGGTCTTGTTCCTATGGATAGTTATAATATTTTAATATCAGCCAAGGTCTTATTGGGATATCTGACTGGAGTGGAGATTAGGCCAACATTGGGTTGGGAATGAAGATAAAGGGAAGCAAAAGAAGAAAATGAAGTAGGAAAAGGGAAGAAAAAATGAGAGGGAGAAATAGAAAGGATGCATAGGGTTTTCTGCCTGGCTTTGTAAAGAAAAAAATACACATTTACTATACTTGGACTGTATGTAACTACATCTGGTCTAGAGTTGACTAACCATTATGGTTTGGAACTGGCATTAGATTTGGAGTCAGAAGACCTGTGTTTGAGTGGGCCCCCTGCCATTTACTGCTCATGTAACCTTGGGCAAGTGAGGTCATCTCTTTGAATCCAAATTTCCTCATCTCTAAAATGGGTATAATAATATTATTTTCAGGGTCTACAGAATCAGAATACCTGCTCTGCCTACCAGTCAAGGTTGTTTTGAGGCTTAAATGAGACAATATATGTGTAAGGGAGTTTGAGAACTAATTGGCATACTAGTATCTGTACTTTAGAGGGACAAGCATTCCCTCACAATTCTAAGAGTGATTTGGGCTGCTGTGATATCTGAACTCTAAGGAAGACTTGAGTCAAACCTGGTAGTTTTAAAGGAGACATGTAATCTTCAAAAGAAGGAACTGAGAGAAAGGAGCAGGGAGGAAGGATCCTCAGCTCAGCCTGTGACTTAATGAGCTGAACTGGATAGAATCAGGGACAAAAGGTAAAAATAACTGGAACAATAAACTAAAAAGGAAAAATTAAAAGGGGAAACTGAAAGAAGAGTGGAGCTGTGACAGAGAAGGGAGAGATTGAATTGGGTCATCCTGTCTCGGTAGGTATCTTAAAACAGAGGACTAGCTTCTGGATGTACTTACCTTTTAAAGAATGGAGAAAAGTTAAAAAAAAAAACCTTGCCTTTTTAAACCAACATTTCTTCCTCTTGCCTTTTTAGTAACAAACACTGAAATATATCCTTTTTTACTTCTTTTACCTAAACATTGCTTATAGCCTAATTTTGCCTAAAATATAAAGAAGTCCAAACAGGGATCAGCTGGAAACATACAAAACTTTAAATTAAAACAGAACCAAACCTCTGTCTAAATGTTAGTAATTTTCCTAAATGGGGGCTCTGAGCTATCATGATTTTAGTTATAACTTGTCATCTGTTATAAGCTTCATAAAATAACAGAGAAAAGGATCTCATGAATTGGAATGATAATATTACCTCTAGGTTAAAAAGTGAACTACTTTCTGTAACAGGTAACATTGTGGATTCAATATCCAGAATGAAGATGGGTGGGAATCAGGCATGATGGGGCATAAGGATTGAGAACCAGAGGGACAACTCTACCTTTCACAATTATGTCCTCCAGTGTTACACATGGAACACACCAGGTTAAGTCCTAAAACTAAACTACCACTTTACTCTGGAGAGTTATTATAGCAGGTCTATTTGGCTACTAAGTGGAATGTTAGTGGATTGAGCCTGATCTAGGCATGGCCTTCTCTCCATGAGAGTTCCTCTTGGGTTTATCTTTCAGCACTTAGCTCAGTGTTCTGAGCATAGTAGGCCCTTAGGATTTGATGAGTCAATGAGTAAAGGAACTGACATGTCAGACAGTCAGAGATCCTGCTAGTTCCCTATCACCACTCATAACTATTGTTGCTGAGTTCATTCTTCAAAATGGTCCAGCCTAGGTTGTCTCAAGGGGACACTTACAATAGCCATCTCCAAGCTATTTGGGAACTATGGAAACCAAACTTTCTCTTTTAAAGGAAAAGAAGTTAGACACATTCCTTTTTCTGATTATATTAAACAAATAAATTCTACAGTAGAAATGTTAGGTATGCAGTAGGACTAAAGTTTGTGAATTAAGCAAAAATGCCAGACAGCAACCTTTTGCCTTAGGTTGGTGATCCCTTCTCCCCTTCCTGTACCTGTGGAAGGGTTGAACTAAAATAAGTCCTTCAGAAGTATGTGGTATTTCTGCAACATTTGAGGGTATTGCATTTATTGGGGAGTTTTTTGGCTTTGTAGAGAAGCCTTACAAGCGTAGTAGGTAGAGAGCTGTCTCTGGCCCCAGGAAGGCCTGTGCTTAAGTTCTGCCCTTATAATGTATTGACTATATGACCATAGCCAAGTCACTTAATCTTTCTGCAGTCTAGGTGGCTAAATCTTTGACTATCAATTGCAGAGAAGATGCCAACTTGTACTTTTAGAGGGAGTTTCCTCAGTTCCCCTAGAGTTCCCTAGCAATGAAATCACTGCTGTAGTCTCTATCTTCTTAAGTTGTATGACCTTAGTATGGAGGGATAACTAAGATATATGCATATTCATATATGCAAACATATATAGCATATAAGCATATGAATATGTATGTATAGATGTGTATATGTGTGTATAAAACATTCCTATAAGAAAAACTAAACCTTTCAAATACTTGGGAAGACCAATAGAGGAACCCTTCTTGATTGATCCCCATCTTCCATCTTTGTAAATCATAAAGCACTATGTAAATGCTGTTGTTAATATTATTTTGTCTCTCCCCCCCCCCATGCACAGAGAAGGACAGAGCATTCAAACTTCTCTGTATTCAAACTGACCAGGAAAGTTGGGAATACAAGACCTTCTCTTGTTTGGCTAATTCTGAAGTACATCTCCACTGTTTACACATATCATAAAATAGAAATATAATTTCATCTTTCAAAAATAACCCCAGTAAGAACAATAAATAATATTGTTGAAATATATATAATTCTAAAATTCCTACCCTGATGTTATAACCATAAATTAGTTCCTTGTAGCATGCCTGTCTCTCCCTTATAAAAAACACGTGGCCCCTGCTACCCGGAGATAAAATAGCACTTTGGCGAGTAGAACTATTATGGGTAATAAAAATCTTGAGAACATTTATCCTTTAGTCATGTTGTCATTGGGAGTTAAGGGACGGACTAATAGTTGGAATCAAGTATAAGGAGAGAGATTTTTGAAGTGTGTGGGAGATGAAAATCCCCCTTGTAGGATTTATACTAAGACAGAAATTATTATTGACACCATTGGTCAAGGCCCAGTATTTATGCCCACCTTGTAGGGGAGCTTATGGTGCCCTCTCTCACTAAAAAGAACCTGTGTCCCTGTCAGTATCAACACTGGTATTTCCTTATCTCCTGAATAGGGAAACTCTACTCCTAATTCCACCTTTAACTCATGCCTTTCTCTGGAAAAATGAAGCTACCTGTTTTTTTAGCTGACTCACTTCTCAAGCTCCTCCATCATCTTTCAGGGCCCCATTACCATCTGGCTTCCATTCTTTCTCTTCAACTTCTGAAAAGGGAAAGGATTTCCTAATTCAGTGTTGTTTACCTCCTTCAAGAGGCCTTTCCTAATTTCCCCAGTTATTAGTGCCACCATACAATATGTGCACATTTATTTTGCACATCTTGTGTATTTTCCTAACTTTTAAGCACATTGTATCTTACCTAGTAAAATGGAAGCTTTTGGAGTTCAGGCACTGTTTCCCTTTAATATCCTTAGCCCCTAGAACAGAGTCTGTCATAGTAGATGCTTAATAATTGCTCTTTGATCAATTAATTAGAAGGACAAAAAGAGTCTGAATGAATCCAGGTAGGTCTGGTACCCTGAACAAGAAAGCAAAATACAAATGAATAAGTCAAATAACAGTACTCTTCCCTGTCAAGCCTGTAGGGGTATGGTCTCTTCAGAGGGTTAAAGGGGCCAGAGTTTCCATGAATGGAAGCTTTTGATTTATAGTTTAGTCATTGGTGGTAGATGTGATGGAAAAGAAGATGGCCCCAGAGTACACCAAATGTTTTACTCTCCCTCTAAAATAGCACCCATTATTGCTCTGTTTACTCCATTCTAAGCACTTGACTTGGGAGTGGAGACAGAATACATTTGGTTTCTCTCTCTCTCTGTTGTTGTTCTTCTCTTCCTCCTTTTCCTCCTCCTCCTCCTCCTCCTCTCCATCTTACCCCCTACCCCTGTATCTCCCTTCCTCTTTTCCCTTCTCTTCCTCCTCCTTCTCCTCTTCCTCCTCCTCCTCCTCCTCCTCCTCCTTCTTCTCTTCCTCCTTCTCCTCCTCTCCATCTTACCCCCTACCCCTCTATCTCCCTTCCTCTTTTTCCTTCCCTTCCTCCTCCTTCTCCTCTTCCTCCTCCTCCTCCTTCTCCTCCTCTCCATCTTACCCCCTACCCCTCTATCTCCCTTCCTCTTTTTCCTTCTCTTCCTCCTCCTCCTCCTCTTTCTCCTCCCCCCTTCTCCTCCTCCTCCTTCATCTTTTCCTCCTTCTTCCTCTTCCTTTCTCTTTTCTCCTCCCTCCACCCATTCTTATCCTCCCCACTATGAATAGCCTGAAGGTTTTCTTGTGAAAGCATCTGCTCCAACCTTCTGTCTCTATCATGTGTTTTATTATCTCTCTCTCCTTTTCTGCTGCTCTTTTTACTGCCTGTACCCTGAAAAAGTACCAGTTTTATTCTCCAGCTCTGTGTGTTTTCCTGCTTGAGTGTCTAGCCAATGCCTCAGCCTCAGCTAATACATTAGAATTTGAATAAATGTATAACAGCAGGTAGCAAGTGACTGGTGACAGGGTGACATATTGACTTAATATCTTGTGTAATGTGATATGAAGGATGTGCCTTTTGGTGTGTATTTTCATTTTAATTATTTTTTGTTGCTTTTCTTAGGCAGACACTTGTAGGCAGTTTTGAGTAATTGTCTGAAATCATTAACATGTTTATTAAATAAGGAAGCAGAGTGCATTATCTAGTGAATCAATTATGTAAATGCACAAAAAAGCATAAGAGATTAATCTTTAACTGTTGCTGAACTACATCCATTTTCCTAAATTATAGATGAAAGTGGCTGTGTGTGTGGCACTTTTGGATTCATTCCCCTTCCTGAGAGCTTTAAAGTGATAGCGATTAATTTGTGATTTTTTTTTTCAGGAGGGGCCATTTCGGATGTACAGCAACTCGTACCGATTTATATAGGTCCTTTATATAAATGACAACAGATGGTCTGCACTGCAGAACAGAAGTAATCTCTATTGAAGGGTCTGGCTGATATGATAAACTATGTCAGTGTAGCAGAAGCAATCTAAACCCTCCTTGAGGCTGTAAGAAATACATTCTCCATGTTTGAAATTCTGATTTTTTTTTTAAAACAACCTATCTTTCTTTCTGGTCATTTGTGCTCATGAAAACTTTAACAAATACAGTTTTCTATTTCTATTTGCTTGAGGTCCTTACTGTTAACTTTGGTTATTTCCATTAAGGAGGTAGGTGTGTGTATATATGTATTTCTTTGCTCTAATAATACATATATATAAATATACTATATATTAGATCATTATTAAAGCATAGAATATTATTTATATAACATATACTATGTATAGAATACATAGCATACAACATGTATACATATATATATATACACACATATATGTTGGAGCTAAGAACATTATTTTTATTAGTTACATTATTAGATCAAAGAACAGAGGATGCAGAATGCTTCTCCCTTAACCCTGTGCTGCAACTGGAAAAAAGTCCACCATGCTGGTCCTTCTTTCAAGTCTTCTCTTCTGTAAAATGGGACTAATGATACATGTTAAGTTCACGAACTAGTGCTTATAAAATACTTGAGGGGCAGACATGTCATATCGATGTTTAAAACTGTCGCAGTTTGAGTTGAATAGATAGTAGTTTTTTAATAGTGGTATACCATCCTCAGAGAGCTCTCTGTATATCCTGGGAAGCTCAAGCTGGTGTTTGAGAGAGAGTATAAAGTTTAATCATATGGAATTAAAAATAATTTCAAGATAGATTTCCAAAAGGAATTTAATTTGGACCAGTATAGATAACTCTGTAATTTTTTTCAGGGATTACATATATATACATATATATGATATATAATAAATATATAACACATGTATAATAGGAATTATGTAAATATATTGTATACTATTTAAATATATTTGTATGATATACATGATGCATATATATATATATGATATAAAAAAACTTTCACAGTCTGGAGGACCTGTGAACATCTTTCTAATATCTTAGAATTATTATACCCCTCCCCCCCATAATTCTATATAGTTCTGTTTCCACAATGAAACAAAAATAGGAATATTGTATTTCAAAACCATGAATGAGACATTTTGATTAGATTTTTGGTTTTTTAAAATAAAAGGATTTTTACCCAATTTATATTTCTCTGATAGAATATGAACAGATAGGTATCCTATTGGGGTACCATAGATATAGATATAGAATTATATCCATTCTATTTAGATATTATCTAATAAAACAACGCATACCTTATAAGCTAGAAAGTGCTTTGCAAAGTGTAAAGCTTGCTAGCAATTTGGATAGTTCTTAGTGATAGTACATCTTAACTGGAATAACTACATTCTTTTTATATCCTATAGTAATAGAACATATGTGTATATATGCACATACACATACACATGCATATATTTTTCAGAGATCATATACACATGTAACATATATACATATGCGCTAACACATTTAAGTTAATGTTTGGTGTGTCATGCTTGTTAATTTTTAATGTTAGACCCACCAGACATGCCAGGTGAAGGTAAGAAATGAAGACAGAATAGTTAACAAATACCACTGGAGAGTGAGAGATGGCAGAGGGATGTGCCTAGCTATGCTAAGAGAAGGTGGGGAGTTGTGAAATACAGCCAGAACACTCTGGGAAATAATCTGAAAACTTGTAGATGTTGGGGGGGGGGGTCAGTGGAGGGGTTAATTTTTTTGGAATTGTATTTAGAAATTGAACTCTTAAAATGTAAGATTTGGTTCTGCCAGGCTGACCTTTGGCTTTCTAAACATATGCCATAGTTAGGGACAACTCTATATGAATCCTCTAAATGATAATGCCATCTTGCTTTACTCTCCCATTCTTATAGCAATCCTTTCAGCATCTCATTCCACAGAACTTAAAATAAATTATAAAAATCTTTTTGATAGTTTCCTCAGTGAAAACTTAGAAAAAAAATAATAGCACTTTCTTTTTCTCCACCCTCCTTTCTTCTCTTTCCTTCCCCATTTCTCTTTTGGTCTTGCCACCATACTCCCTTTTATCCCCAAGTCATTCTGTGGGACATTAGCTAGTTTTCCTGCTTTATTAGATTTACCATTTTGCTTTCAAAGTCCCTACAGACTGGTCATTATCTCTTATGTTTGACCTCTCAGGAAAGAAGACTCTTCAATAATATATTTTAATGGTATTTGATGAAAGAAGCAAAGATCTTGGAATAGATCTGTGTTTGACCTGTTCCTTAGCTATTCCACTTATTAGCCTTATGACCTTGGGCTAGTCACTTATTCTCTAAAAGTCTCAGTTTTCTCATCATTAAAGTGAAGATAATGCATCTGACAATTTAGAAGGCATTTTGTAAACTATAAAGTTCTCTAGTAATGTGGGTAGTAAGTAACGATAGTACATCTTTATTGGCTTAAACACATTCTATTTGCAGTACATCCTGAATACCAGCTTTTGAATCCAAGCTAGTTAACAATTAAAAAATAATAATGTCTCCCACAGCGTGGAGGACTTATGAATGTCTCTCTAATGTCCCAGAAGTAAGTATTACTCCCCCTCACAAATGCTTTGTAGGTCTATTTCCGCAATGAAACAAAAATAGGAATATTATATTTCAAAACCAAGGATGAAGCTTTTTGATTAGCTTTTTGGCTTTTAAAATAAAATGATTTATTCACTCAATTTATATTTCTCTGGTGCGATACAAACAGATAAGGGCAGTATAAATAGAATTGGACGTCAGTACGATTCAGGTTTCTGAGAGATTTCTTGTGTGTAAAAACAAGTTTTCCTGACAAGCTGCTTGTCAAGGTTTTCAGTTTTCAGCAGCAGCGCTTTTCATTTATTTATTTGGTTTGGAAGAGTCAGGAGGGGGTTTGGCATAATCTGATACCACAGCTCCTGAGCCAAAAGCCTGAACATTCACAAAAATAGGCCCCTGGCATTAATGTATGGATTTTTTTCCCAGATTACCTGAATATTTCTTTGGATTTTCCTTTTGCTTTTAAACAATGCTAGACAAAATTAAATCTGATCTCAGGACTGAGCAAAATTAGGAAGTAAGGTAATTTTGCTTTCAGGCTCCTTCTGTCTTTCCTTACCAGGTACCCGATGATACTCTCAGCTGCCCAGATTTTACAGCTACTATAATCCCAATGGTCTTTTACCTTGACTTCTTTCTCTGTCTTGTGGAGTGTGTAGTGGAAAACATATAAGATTGTAGTCAAAGGACTTGGGTTCAAATCCTGAGTTTGCCACTCACTATAAATGTGGCTTTGAGTAAATCTCTTAACCTCTCTGGGACTCAATATCTTTATCTCAAAAATATAGCTTTGGACTAGATAGATCCCCAAGCTTCTTCCCTTCTCTAAACATATGATCCTTCCTCTTCACTAATGGTGGGTGGGATTCATCAGATTAATGAATACCTACTTACCTGATAATATTTCTTCCAGATGATGTGAAAATGCCAAGAAGAACTAAGGAATAATGTTGATTGTAGGAATTTTAGGAAGAGAGGCCTTGCTCTGCCAATGCACTAAGGTCAAATCTACCTAAACCTACTTTTATCTGATCTTTCTTTCTCTCTTTTTTTTAAGTGAGTGAGTCAATTGAATGAAACAGTTGGTATTGTGAGAATTTTTTTTTTCTCCTGAGGTTGGTAAGATGTTGTATATTCAGTATACTTTGAATATATATGTGTGTCTATCTGTGTGTGTGTACGCACACATATATACATATACACATGTTCCAAATGGAGGCCTCCAGCATCAAGTGTATCCAATTCAGGTAAAATGCTTGTCTTTGGTCTTCTTCACCTCCCCAAAAGTTAACACAACCCCAGGAACCAAAGCCAAAAAGAAAAAAATCAAAACACAAACCTTTGGGAAGATTTTTTGTGTGTGATTTATTTTCGGTTTCCTTTCTTCCACCAGATCTTATCTGCACTCTATCCCTACTTGTCTCCTCATATTCTCATATTAAGGCAGAATGGTAGCTGAGTTTTCTCCTTCTTAACCAAAGTCCTTGCAGTTGCCTGAATTTTTAAGAAGAAGAAGATGTCAAATGGTGTGCCTCCCCAGTAGTGCCTAACACAACAGATTCCCCATCCGCTGCTTTCCATTGCAGACATTCATTCTCTTGAGATCACAGTGTGGTCAGTGGTTGGCCACTTATATGCCACTAGTTTTCTCCTCTGTTTGACCCAGTCATATTTTTCCATCAGTAATTTAAAGGAGCAATTAATGACCTCATCTCAAAGCTAACTAACATGTAGAGGTCATCCACTTGTCTTTGCCATAATTTGACTATTCTGAGATGAGGACTTTTTCTTTATTCTCTTCAAGGGCAGCAAATCATGTCCCAATCTGCATGAGGGAGGGAGAACAAGACTTTGGATGACCAATGACTTGTAGGCTTTTGGGCCAACTATTCTAACACAACTTTCTCCTCAAGAAAACCATTATTAGAGAGATTGAGAATCTTCTAGGAGCTTATTTCACTTAGGTTAACTCATTTCCCTTAGGGTCACTCCTGTTGTTCTACAGTTGATTTGGGATGGTAAAGAATTTGGATTTCTTCTGACAGAAAGTTCATACATTTCACCAAAAATCTTTAAGAATTGGGTTTTCTGCTCTGTAGCGTTAGCATCTTTGGAACTGTCACTGTTTGGCTGAGGATGCTTATGGCAATGGATCCAAGGAACCCTGCATCATTTGGCAGATAGTTTTCAGTATTACATGAAACCCTCTCTCTGTATATTTTTGTTCATACATCATTCAGCATGCAAGGAACAATCTAACTCCATCCCACGTCTGTATGAGTCATTCTTTCTTTTTTTTTTTGTACTTTTTTTTTAAACCAAGTGTTTCATGCACATAGATAATTGGGGGAGAAAAGAGTAAAAATAAATCATATTATTTAATTTAAAAGCCAAAATGAACCTGAAGAGCCTAATGGATAAATTTCTTTATTTCTTGGATTGCCAAAAACTTCCATCTTTGTCCTGAGCCGACTTCCAGGCATATGAGTTAACACTTTTGACACAGAGTGAATGATACAGAAACAGCATGCCCATTGAGAGGTGATTTGCCACCTGGGATACAGTATTACATTTTCCCAAATGGCTCAATACGAATAAAGCAGAGAAAAGTGAGAAGTAGCCATATGCTCCAGGTTAACAGACTCTTCAATGTCCCTTTCAAATGCAATTATGTTGTATGTTCACTGATGGTCAATAACTTTCCAATTTACATTCTTTTCTTCCGAGATTGTTGCCTAGTAAACGGGATGTTTAAAGTTATTCATTATTGTTGAGTAGATTTACTGATTATGTGATATTTATGTCTTAAATGGTAACCTGTTATTACCTATTATTTCATCATTAAATTTAATGCAAGTAATGTGGGATTTTATAGCTATCCATTACTGTGTTAATTTAATTTAATGTAAATTGATTGTTCAACAAGAGTGGCCCTCTTCTAAGAACATGTTTTAAATTAAAAAAACATTCCAATGTAGTTTATATCCACTCAGAGCCCCTCAGAGAATGTGTATTTCATTGCCCTAGAGGGCATTTCTAGTTGCAATGGGCAATCACATTGGCATGAACCATTGGCACAACCATTCAATGCTGTAGGTTAATGCCTTCTTTTAACTGCAAGTTAAATCAGGCACTGCAGACAGAGGAACAGGCTGCCTAGAGAAGGGGCATTGTACAAATGAGGACAAATGTGTGTAACATGCCAATTTTGTGGGAGAGCATGTAAGGTTCGTTTCCTTAAGAAACTAATAGTTGGAAGTACAAATGGCTGTTGAGCCATATAAGAAATGCTTTGCCTGTTTAAAGGTTCTTGATGAAGAATGCTTTTGAAAGTTAAACTTATAACTCCTGCTGAAGGTTTTCCCCCCATAATGCAGTGGGCTCAGTGCTATTAAATGGATGATGATAAACCAGTGAAGAAATAAAAGGTATTCACAAGTTTATGCAAAAAATAGATCCAGATTTTGCTATCATCTTATTTCATTCATCTTCTACAATGAGGGTTCTATATATTGTGTTTAAAAAGATTACTTTTTCCCTCAATTTTTGATTTCTTTAATATATTCCAATAATTGGATTTTTTCATCCTTTCCTTGGTATTGATTGATGCCAACATGCAGACACCTGCCATATCCCAGGAAATACCTTCCCCAAAGTCAATGAAATGTTGATATTTGTCTCCAAATAAGGGCAAACTTTACAATCCCAATTTAGGGATATATTTACCCTACAGATTAAATGATAGAGTAGGCAGATGCTTTAAATGTTTCAAAGTGCATTGCAAATGTGAGGTTGTATTATTCAGGCTGTCGTTGTTATCCAGGTCTCCTGCTGATTAATCAATCCAGATGTTTCTGAATTGAACTAATTGAAATCCTTTAAGTGAAGAACTGCTTTCTTTATTACGTGTGCTAATTATTTATTAATGAGAAATAAAATCCCTTTGCCTTCTCTAGTTTTGTGTCACTGTTGCAATGTGCTTGTTATGTTTTTGTCTCTGTGGTCCATTCTATGTTGATATTTTTGTTTGAATAAAAAATCAATAGCTAATAGTTGAAAAGAAAAAAAAAACCCACTCACACCTGAATGATCCTGTTAAGAGTTTTTGGTTGTAATTGCAGATTGAACCCAAAGCACTAGGTATGCACTACAAATTATAAACAACTATAAACTTATCCCATCACTGAAATGAAGCTATCTCCAGGGTGGCATACAGCAGCTGGTTAACAGTGCCCAGAAGCATGGCACTACCATTTCAGAGAGAAGATGTGAAAAAATATTGTATCAGTTGAGATTAGAGGGAAATTAAGGTAGGCAAATGTAGTTGTTCAGACTGGGATTTGTCTAGAACTCTTTCAGGGGGAAATGAGTGTCACAGGGTCTGAACACAAATTCTTGGGAAAAACATGTCCTTTCCTCTTTCAGAATGGCAAGTGGGGAAGAGTGGTGGAACTGAGATGTTTTAAATGGAAAGCAGTCATTGAAGGAGGTCAGAGAGTGAAGAAATAAACAGATTAAGAGGAAATATATCAAGTGTTGGGTTATTTTTTTTTTAATTTTTGCATTATAACATTTGAACCAGAGGCTGCTTATTTTTAGGAGCTTTCATTCTCCACCGTTTTCCAATCTGCATACACAGCTGTTGGGCAATTTGACATGGGTTTCAAAGGCAGGAGAGTGATGGCCAGCTGTGACAGGATCCTGGCGGAGGCAAATTTGGTCTTCTTTCCTTGCTTCAGCTAAGTTTCTATGTGATCTGGTAAGGGTTCAGGTGAGGTTTGGTGCCCCCTTGGGTTTGCTGAATTGACTGGCTTGCTTCTCTCTTCAACTGACTCTCATTTCACCTTCAGTGTTTCCAGATATTTTCAGCCATGCTGCTAAACAGCCTGTGCTTTCTGCTTATCCAGTGCCAGTGGAAGGCAGCTGTGAATGGTGATGTGTTGGCATTTCATTTTGCAGCTACAGGGCTTTAGGGTTTGGTAATTTTTTTTTGAAATGTGGAAATACAAGTGTCTGACGTTTTTTAAGTGTGAGAATAACATCAAAGTGTGAGAATAGCTCTCACACTTAGATGTTATTCTCACACTTTAAGGGAACAAAATAGGCTTTTATTGGTATGCTTTACTTTACACTTACTGTACGTGGAATACATCATATTATTTCTCCAAAGTTATGATACAAACAGATAACACAAAAGTTTTGTTAAAGCAAACATTTAACTGGAACATCTGGCAGAAACAAAAAGGAAGAAAGTAAACTGTCTAACAAAGCAGATGCTACTGTTTAAAAAAAAAAGAAAAAGGTATCTTATGATTCATAAGGATTCTTGATTTTAGCCTTCAAAATGGCTAATTCATCATTTATTCAACCAGCACTTTTTGGGACTCTTTCTTTGTACAGAATGCTGTAGCCAGGGAATTCAAAAGATATAGTAGGAAAATGGAAAAATGATAAATGTGACTTCTGCTCTAGAGGAATCTAAATTACAATCTCAATGATATGTGATGTAAATAACTTCATTCTAGGCAACAGATAACTTTTAACAAAGTTAAGGCATTCTTTACTCTTCTGTCTTTTCTCTTTCCTCATGACATTTAAATGAAGATGAAATAATGATTTTTAAATTCCTTGATATTTGCAAACTAAAGTTAAGAATTAAGAATTAGCACAGAACCATGTATGTTGCTGGCCAACTTTCTTTAGGTTCCACCAATTCTACCAATGGTTTAGTTCTGTATATTTGATGGTCAAATCATGCCTATTTGTTGAGAGACAATTTCAGAGTGAAATGAGTCCCAGCTCTAGTAGATTTTAATTTGATTCCCACCACAAGTTACAACCTTTAAAAAGCAAATAATTATCAACTTAAGTGACTTCCACATCCTAGTCCTTGACTTTGAAAGTTTAAGATCCCTGCATTTACAAAGGGCGGTGTGGAGGGGGGTGGGGGGTGTGGCTAGGTAGTGCAGTAGTAGAGCACCAGCCCTAGAGTCAAGGGGACCATGTTCAAATCCAGTCTCAGACACTTAACACTTACTAGCTGTGTGACCTTGGCCTTAACCCCAATTTTCCTGCCTTCCCCCCTCCAAAAAGCAAAAAAAAAAAAAAAAAATCAAAGTGAAGGGAATAATCGAGACATTTATCCAAAGAGTTTTAAGTTCTTTTTGTTTTGTTTTGTTTTGTTTTTTGCTTTTTGGAGGGGCAGTTGGGGTTAAGTTACTTGCCAAGGTCACATGGCTAGGTTTGTGTGTGTGCGCTTAAATCACCCTTTTTCTTTTGTTTTTGCTTTTTTTTGAGGGGAGGGGCAATTGGGGTTAAGTGACTTGCCCAAGGTCACATGGCTAGTAAGTGTTAAGTGTCTGAGGCTGAATTTGAACTCAGGTCCTCTTGACTCCAGGGCTGGTGCTCTATTCACTGCACCACCTAGCCGCCCCCAAGATTTAAGTTCTTAAACCACTTTTGCATTAATTGACCAGATAAGTACAAAGGGAAGAAGAGAGGGAGAGAAAAAAACTTTTGTCTTCCCTGATTTGTTTAAATTATGGCTGTGATTCTCAACATTGTCTTTCTAATGGAGACATAGTTTTACAAATACCAATGATATCATAGAGATACCAAGACTAGTTTTCTTGTTATCAATTAGAAAAGTTGACTTGTCAAAAGGATAGCATATGGCTAAGAGGGGTTTGGGAAGCAAATGAAAGTTCCTGGGTACTTAGAGAACTCACACAACCCCGAGGGTCCTCTACAGATGTTAAAGTCCATCACTCATTTTATTTCTCTTTATTTGGACCAGGCACAGCCAGACCATTTAGCCAGATTTTTAAATCTTGGAGTATTCTATTTGTAAATTCAAGCCAAGTACATCTAACTCTATTCTAAATCAGGATTAGTCTATTCTATTGTTTTACATCAGATTTCCTTATAAATAGTTTATTTCTCATTAGACTGACTAGCAATGGGAACTTTGTTTAAATCTATGCCTAGCAGTGGCTGGCATAAGGTTTGAAGTCGCTTATGAAACTAGAGGCTCAGGTACCCAAAGGTTTCTAATTCTAGCATCATAAAGGACCCGATCCCCCATTTCACTTAATCTTTTCCTGCAGATCAGCAACACACATGGCACGGCATGCAAAAAATTAATTAGGCCTCTCCCAAAAGAAATCGGACAGTATTCCCAGCACTTTGCCTCCCAGTTGTATTTTATATAGTTTTCATGAGAAATTGCCTTTGTGTGGGGGAATTTAGCAGTGTTTGGCTACAGGCAGATGTTTATTTTCACTGAGGCTAATGATGCAGAAAGTAGTATGAAGGAGTAGGTAGGTGTTGGAATAGGTGGGTGGTACCAAGGCAAATGTTCACAGAATCCTCGAGCTAGAAGGGGCCTTGGAGCCGTGTCTATAAGACGTCAAAGCAAACAGTCAGTTCAGTCAAAGGAATGACAAATTAATCGGGGAGGGGGAGGGAAGCCCAATCTAGGGTTTAGCACAAAGCTCAGCACAGAGTGGGCACTGGGTAATGTTACATCTTGTTGCTGGTTGTTTTGATGTGGTATAGATATCAACTGAGAACCCTTGGCCATCTATAAAAACTTTTCTGGTGAAATAAACTCTCTAATAACCAGTGCTATGTGCTAGCTCTCCTTGATATCTCTGTATCAACTGATGTTAGGGATTTCCTCCTTTCTTTGGAGACTAGTTTCCCTAAAACTATGCTTTCCTAGTTTTCTGATAGCTACTTTTCTTGTTTCCTATGTTCGGTCCTCTTCTCTTTTCCTCTTTTTAATTTCAGTTATTCCCCAGTATCATTCATGATCCATCATCCTTTTTCTATGTGCTGTCCATGGCCTCAAGATGTTACTAAGCTTTTTGATTCTGGGTGATTGGTTTATACTCTCTTGGCCTCTTTTTCCCCATCTGGAAAATGGGAATGATTATAGTAACATATAGCTCACAAATTTGTGGAATAATATATACAAAGTGATTTGTAAAATCTTAAAGCACTGTATAATTGTTAGTGATTATTACCACAAGTATGTTGGACATAATATGCAGCATTTAGGACATAGAGTATATTATATGCATTATCCTGTTTCCAATATTTCCATGCACTATTAGTAATTTTGAAATTGTTCCTCTTTTAAAATACATATTTCAGTTTACTTAAATATGAGGGAAAAACCACAGTTTTATTAATATACTTTCTAATGACCATTTTGCTTTTTACGCCTCTTATAGCATACTTAGACACTATTCAACAATTGTGTTTCTGCAGTGGAACAAATCTGATGAAAAATGGGGCTATTTTTATCAAAATGCCAGATTTCAAGATGGTAAAGTGTTCCATTTTGATAAGTTGGTGATACATATCAGGACTTATTCTAGCGAGTTCTTTATATTTATAAAAGTGTCAGCAGTGAAAATAACACAATTTATACAGTTCAATAATATAAATGTACTAAACTAAACATGGCAACTCAAAAGTGTACAAATACTTTCCCCCCAGAGGTACAGTCTGACCTTATTTATGTAACTGTAGGTAAGTTTTTATTCCTTTCCTTTTACAATTCTGACAGCAATGCTGTCATAGGAATATTATTATATATCTAAATGGCAAAAGAAATCTTTTGTACCTTGCCTAGCACTAAGAAAAAAGTTCTTCCATTTTATTTCTTTTATTTTTTGACTTTCAAGATAATTAAATCATAGATTGCAGAACCATAGAACTGGAAGAAATCTTAAAGATAATTTCATTCATTCCTTTCATTTTAGAGAGGTGGAAACTGAGAACTAGAGAGGTTGCATGAATTATCCAAATTTGCCAACTTAGGTTGTGGCAAAGCCAGGAGTATAACCCCCAGTGTTCTGACTTCCAGGTCAATGTCCCCTTGACACATTTATAGCTTTAGGTGGCACATGATAAAGTATAGGATCTGCAGAAGTCTATCCAAGAAGACTTGAGTTCTAATCTTTCCTTAGACACTTATAAGCTGTGTGATATTAGGTAAGTTACTCAACTTTCTCACCCTCAACTTTGTCATCTGTAAAATGTGAATAAGAAAAGCACCTAACTCAAGGTTGTTGTGAAATAATATATATTCCAAACCTTAGTGTGTTGCATAAGCACTTATTGTTGTTACTATTATTATTATTATCATTGTCTTACATTACAAATTATAGCCTTTTCAACTTTACTAGTGAAAATTTCATTACTCATCACATACAAATAAAATTGACCATATTGAATCATTTTTTTAATTATTGAAAAGAAGAAAAATTTCCTCAAAACTTCTTCTAAGTCCATATATCTTTATAAACAAAGATGAAAGCAATTTTCCTTTTTTAACTGAAATTCAGTCATATTAGAACATAAAGAACACTGTACCAGTTCCTCATAGTTGACATACCATGATAAAGGTCATGGTTTGCTCACCTTCAGGACATCTTTTAAGATTTGCAGAATTAATCATTTTCCTAATGATACTTCCATGACAACTTTAAATGCTACCATGTGGAAATCAAGATTAATTGAATTTATTTTTCTAGAATGGTTGTTTTTTGCCAGTCATTCTGAGTTGAGCATTTCAGCAAGTTTACACTTTGCACTTTGTGTCCAATTAGGAATATTGGGGTAGAAAATGCCTTCTCAGTGATATCCACACATATTTCATTTCTATAAGCAAGGGATGGAGAATGTCCTCCAAGGAACATGAACTATATAGATGTATGTAGCATTTAAATGAACAAATCTGGCAATACCATCAACATACAAATCTGATAAAAGGTATATCTGCAACTGCCATGTGCTTCCTGGGATCAATTCACTAAAGTAGACCTTAGAGATCATATAACCCATTCCTTTTATTTTATCAGTGAGAAAACTGAGGCCCAGAATATTGAAATAACTTACTTAAGACCACTCAGCTGGGTAATAACAGAGCCAGGAGTAGGACTTAGGTCTCCTGTTCTCTGCCTGATATCACTCTGCCTTCCCATCAGATTTGCAAGTATGGATTCCCTTTTCAGTTGTTGGCTTAGGAAAAGGAATTTGAATCCCAAGACTTGAATATATATGGTTACAGTTTTGGTATACATACTGCTGTAGTGGGCATTGTATTGAAATCTTTTACTAATCGGTTTGTGAAAAAAGACTAGATTTTATTCAAAAATGATACAAATGCTTAAAAAATAATGCTTCTTTTGTAGCTAAAAAATTTAGAACACTCAGATATAGAAGGTGACCAATAATAATCCAAGTCGTTAATAAAATGAAATCCTGGCAAAAGGAATGGTTAGGTGAAAGGATAGGAATTGAAAGAGAGGACAACAGTCGAGGATATTAATTATTGTTGGGGTCACATGCCATATTCATAAACAACTTCACCTTGGTAGCCAAAAGTAGCTTGTTATCCCTTAATACAAAATTTCTCTTAAATAGGTCTTATCTGGTCTAAATTATACATCATTAGAAAAATTCTGTAGTGATTCTTGAGTTACTCTTTATTAAATACATGCTCTTTGGCAATTTATATTTACAATTGATAGCTATTAAATGTCATCACATTTGTATTCATATTCTGTCTGTAGAATCATAAAATCTCATATCCAGAAGGGACCTTATAATCCATCCAGTCCAAGTCAACTCTCTTGAAAGGAAAAGGCAGGCATTCTATCTCGTGCATATGTGATTTCAAGAATAATTTTATTCAGTATTTATGGTCATGTCCCTTTCCAGCATTGTATGACAGTCAAATGGAGAGATTAGGCAATGAGGAAAAAAAAGCTAGGTTCCATTTTAACCTAGTACCAGTCTGTGCAGTCTTCAACATGTTACTTCCCTGTATTCTTTCAATTTCCTCCTTTCTGATGGGAGATTAGGCTTGGAGACAGAGTTGTTTTAATTCTGTTTGATACAATATTAAACACTTGTTATATGGAAAACATTGTGGTAAGCCTGGAATTATGAATGAATGAATAAATGAAAAAACATTTGGCACCATGCAACGTGCCAAATAGGCAAAGCAAGAAAATAGGAAAGCAAGACAGTCCCTGTCCTGAAGGGAACCAGTGCCAAGGAAGTCTGCTTTCTCCTGGGAACCTACATGGAGAGTGAGGGCGACAATAGGATCATCAATGATCAACAATATCTTTCTGAAAGTAATTGTGGTATGGATCTGATTAATGTTTTCTGAGAGAGGAAGAAAAAAGGGGTATAGGCAGTAGTACCCCACTAGAGGCAGGGTTGACTCGACCTAGGATGAAAATGCATGGTCCTACAAAGAGACCCCTCTTTTTAAATTTTTTAAAAATTATTTTATGTTTTGCTTTTTTTGGAGGAGGAAGGCAAGGGAATTGGGTTTAAGTGACTTAAGATCACATGGCTAGTAAGTGTTAAGTGTCTGAGGCTGGATTTGAACTCAGGTCCTCCTGATTTCAAGGCCTATGCTCTATTCAATGTGCCACCTAGCCACCCCAAAGGGATGACTCTTAAGAATGAAATTCAACCTTCAAGGCATTTGTGAGTGTTTGTTTTTTGTAGTAAGAAATGAGAAGTACAAAAATCACTTAAATTATTTAGTATGTAATTAAGATCATAGAGAAAGTAAAACAAACAGGTGTGGCATAAGAGATTCAAATGCTTCTAGTTGGGGGAACCAAGGCAGGCTTCATGGAAAAAGTCATTTCTGAGCTGTGCTTGGAAGGAAAAGGATTTCAACATGGCAGAGATATAGGGATTGGCTATCAGATTGGGGGTTGGCTTCTTGTACAGATATATGGAAGTTGAAAGGGTGGGCTGAGATAGGGAATTGCTATCAGTCCAAGTGTAAAATTAAATTGGAAGAGTAGGTTGGAGCCAGATTATAGAGAGTCTTGCTTTTCAGGGTAAGGTGTTTGAGAGATGTTGTGCAGATTAGAAATAAAAGGGCTTGGCAACTGATTGAATGTGGGGGAGGGAAGATGCAAAGATAACTATGAGGTTTCAGCCTGGGTGACTGAGAGATTCATAATACTGTTCACAGAATTATGAAAGTTAGGAGGAGGAGGAGGATCAAGTTTGGGGTGGGGTAGAAGGAGAGAGAAGATGATGAGTTCAGTTTGGACATGCTGTATTTGAGGTATCAGTAGAGCTAACAACTTAAAACTATCCAACACTTGTTTGGAATAACAATTCACACTTATAATAGTGCTTTAAAGTTTAGGAAATGCTTTCTTCCTAACAGTCATATGAAGAAGATGGTGGAGTGTTATTATTCTTATTTTAGATAAGGAAATGGAGTCTCAAAATATGACTTGCCCATGATGACATAGCTCGGAAGTGTCAGAGCTGTGATTTGAACTCAGGTGTCCTGATTCTGTATCCAGCACTCTTCTTACTATACCATGCTGCCCTTTATGGAAGAGCTTCAGTTATAGATTTGGGAGGCATCAGTAGAGGTGATAAGTCATGCCTTTAATATGGACAGGATTGCCAGGGGAAAGAATATGGAGTGAAAAGTCGTGGGGGCTGAAAACAGAGACTTGGAGGCATAAGGGTAGGAGTGGTGAAAGGAGGAGAAAGGTACCTAATCTTAGGGGATGGGAAGAAGAATAGGAACTATTCAAGGAAACAAAGATGGGACAGTCAGGAAGGTAAAAGAACCAGGAGAATACAATGTCAAAAAAACAAACAAGGAAGGAAGATGAGAATATTAGGAAGAAGATGTTTCCAAATGCTTTAGAAGTATTTCAAATACTCTACTAAAATTTTTGTCCTATACAGATCATGATCTATGTTATGTACCAACTTCCAGGTCTCTTTTGCCTCCTATCTCAAGGAATTCAGTGATTGGTTCTTTGACTTTTTTTCCTCCCCAACTTCTGACATTATACTACAAGATATCAACATTTATGTTGATGCTTCCTCAAGTACCCTAACCTCCTGGTTCCTCAAATCCTATGACCTTCTCCTTTACTCCACTTCAGTCATAACAGAACAGTCATACCCTGGAGCTGACCAAATGGGTGATCTCACAAATGGTTTGCTATCTTATCTGCAAACCTCTTACATTCCACTATCTGACTATAACCTACTACCATCGCATCTCTTCCAATACCCCAAACTGGCCATACCTTTGCACATCATGTCCCTTTTGCCTGAAATGAAATACCTTCTCAGCTATACCTTTTGGAATCTCTAGCATCCTAGAGGTGCTATATTCTATGGGAAATTTTCTTGATTCACCCAGTTATTAGTGTTCTCTACTCCTTCAAGTTATTGCAGATTTAGTCATCTGTACACCTGTTATTTCCCTTTAGTAGAGAATAAGGTCCTCAAGGGCAGGGACTGATCCATATTTTTTTTTGTCTTTGTCTCCTCGGTCCATAGTAGTCCCATGAGTATAATAGTTCTGTAATAAAAATTTACTGAATTAGGTTGGCAGTAGCTTGTGGTTAAGGAAAAAAAAATTAGAATAGAATAGTGTAAGGCTCTTAAAAAGATAGGTGAGATCTTAGGTTGTTCAAAGACCCAGAGGAGTGAGTCAGTAGAGGAGATACTGAAGAAGAGATGGATGGTCAGAGACATACACATACAGAGAGACAGAGAAAAATAGAAAAATGGAGATAGTGAAATTGAAGGAAAGTAAACTTGAACTGTTCATATCAAATGGGCTAACCTGAGAAATGAGCACAAGTGGAAGAATTGACTTTAGCAAGAACCAACTCATTCTCTGAGATGTGTAGGAATGAGGGGAGAATGGGACTAGAATGGGAATGGGAATGACAGAGAGAGTTTTAAGTGGGGAAGAGAGGTCATGAAAAACTCAGGCCATTTGGATAATAAATCCAATTTTATTGAGCAGTGATGTTTATTGAAGCCTGTTGACTTTTTTTTTGAGGTGGGCAGTTCCCAAAACATCACATGGCCATTCCTTTTTGTGTGTTTCTAAGAGCAAGTGTTATTTTGAAATATTGGTCCAGAAACAAATCTTCAAGATCAGAATTTCTGTTATGGTCCTTGGACCTTGACTTTTCCTTTTTCTTCTGGCCACTCTCTCCACCCCATATTTTACAGAATGATTTGTAGAATACCTCTATAGTTTGCAACCATTTATCTTGTGTTTTATACAATTTAAAAATATTTATGTTATTTGGAAGTTAAGTATAATTGAAACCCAGTTGTTGCCTTTGGATTGATTGGTTAGATGGTTGATTATCTCAGAGTATAAGAATTAGGAACAAATTCTTTAGAGTTTAGACCAGGGAAAAACAGTTTTCTGTCTTCTCATCTATCATATCTCATGGAACTCTGGTTATGGCAGGACTGGCTAGAGGGAAGTATTCTCTCCTTCCCATGTTTATTCCCACTTGAAGCCTTGGTTATCTTTGGGTATTTTAATGACAACTCCCTTTCAACTAAATGATGAGGCTTTTTGATTCAACTTTATGAGGACTAGCCAATTAATTCTCACTAGATGAAGTAGCATCACTTAAAACTTTTAATTTCTCACTGTTTATCTACTCTAAATCCCCAAAGATTTACCTACTTCTTAGCCTCCTGGAGAACCCTCCATGGCATTCAGAAGAGGAAACTATTTAGAAATGAGGGAAATATCTAGAAATAGGAGATCAAAGAAAGAATAGACATATCATTTCCATGATGACTTGTAAAACTGCCAAATGTAGAGTTTGATTTTCTGCCCAGCTGGAAAGTCATTTAGTGTTAACGAGACATGTGAATTCTTAAATTATTCATTTTTATCATTTTCAGCCATTTTAATTCACAATACTAAGTGATTCTTAAAAAAAAAAAGAAAAGAAAAAGGCATTTATGGAAGAGAATGGGAAACAGAATCACCACTCCCAGCCAGTTTTCTGCATTTGTATGCCATCATAAATGAATTTGCTGGGTTCCTCAGGTCTTCAACAGAGAACATTGACAATGGCACTAAGATTGGCAAGGATCACTGGTGTGCTAGTGTTGACTTGTTTTACTTATTACCAATGTAGGTGGTTCTGTCAGCATAAAGTGCCAGTGGTTTGTTTTACCCTGAGAATATTTACTCACAATAGGTCTCTTGTGATTTGCATATTGCTTCCCTGGAGGAAACTCAGATGGAACAATGCTCTCAACTTCCCTGATAAAATACTTAGTAATAATATGAGTTGTAAGGTACAGAGGAATTTCTGTTTTTAGCAAACCAATCTTTTAACAAAAGCTTTTGTCTAGGGGATTGCCCAGAAAAAGAGTTTGCCTGGATAATATCAAGATGCCATTAATTGCCATAATTTACCCAATCAGTTCCATCTGATTATGAGATTTCATTGTAATGAATGGGACCAGCAGTGCCAGGCAGGTGCTTGACCAATATTTATAACTGTGATTATTTTCTTTTGTATGAATATCCTGGGACTTCTATGTCTTTGCCCAATAGGAGGCTGACTACAAATGGAATCCCCATTGACTCAGCATCAACTGAGATTTTAAATGTCTTGTACCATTCTTGAGTTCACTTTCTTTGGGGCAGGGGTATTTGGTAATTGAGCAATTCAGGGCCATATATCATTTCAATTTCTCTATTTGGAAGTATACCATTGAAGAGGAAATTAGCAATTCGAGAACAGTATAGAATTGTATGAATCAAACTGATGTTAAAAAACAAGATAGGTAATTATAGAATAAGACTCTTTAAATAGGAAGGGTTAGGGTTAAGAGTGTAACTTCTTCATTTTCAGAATCTCCAAGTTATGTTTTAGCAAAAGGCCAAGTGCATTTTCCCCTTTTTTCCTTAAAAACAAAACTGACATTATTATAAGTGGAACTTTTTTTTAATTCCTTGAAAAGTTAGGGAAATTAATTTGCACCTTTCCTATAACCCTATGAAGTTGATTTGTACAGTGCATGGGCTTATGATCTGTGCCAGACCACTTAAAAGGAAACTGTGGGGTGTCAGAGACTGGCCCTTGGAAATTTTCATAAATTAAAAATCCAGAACCAACCCATTTTTTAATGTCCTCACCATTTAGCTAGATAGATGAATGGAACTGCACTGTGCAATCTGTCTAGATGCACCATATTAATGAAGACAAATGAGCTTAAGGGACAGATGTTGAAAAAATTGAGAGTCTAAATTTTCTAGTTGAAATGTTCTATCAGATTAAAGAAAATTAACTTGAATACTTAACATTGGAAATCTTTTGGAAATTTGGAATGAGGGGAATGACTAGGTTATCCTATAAAGGGAATCTGGAATGTTATCTATCTAGCATAGTTTATAATTTTTTTCTGGTAAATAATATTGTAAGACTCTAGGTGAGAATAAATGACTCACCTATTTTCTGCTCTTAATGTTTACTCCATTTTCTCAGTCATTGAAGCAACAGTGATTTGAAAGCCGGATATCCAACATAGACAGGGGGCTTAGAGTATGCTAAGGTAACAAAAGTCCCTCATCTTTTCGTCAGTTGTGTGTTTCTTCATATAACACGTAAATCACATCTAACAAATTCCTTGTTTTGTCTTTGTCTTCCATAATGAAACTCTAGGTTTTACTTGTTTAATAATTTGAATGAGGAAGATTTAATATTCTTTCCATGTCATCTTTTGAAGTAAATTGGTAATAGTGTTATTAAAGCCATTCAGTCATGAGGAATAAATCTAGTCCATTCCCTGCACAGAGACAGACTGCAAAGCATTGTTTAACATGCATTCAGGGTCAGAGGGCATAGTCAAAAGTACACATGAAAGCAGTTTGGAAATTCTGATACACTGCTGTTCAGAGAAGGTCCCCTGCTGTATCTTTCTTGGGTAGGTGTCTAATATAGTAATATATTTATAATTGGATTTTAATTGCAATCTGATTTTTGTGCGTGTGTATGTTTCTGTTTGCTGCAACCAAAGGACAATGCTTGAAATGAAATTACATAATACCTCTCCCAAGGCAATTCACTGTCTACCAAAAGTATATTAGAAAATAAAATCTAGGCAATGTTGTTTAACCTAAGTTAATAAGCTAACCTCATAAGTCATTTTATCGTTTGGGCATACAGAAGACTGATGAGTCTTTTTCACTGTTCTTCCTGTCTTCTCTCTATGGTCCCTACTCCTCTTCTTAGCTAATCCTCTCTTTTTCAATGTATTCAAATTTATTTATTAGTGTTCTTTTGTGTCTAAAACATTAGGCATCATTTTTTTGTTTTAAAAGGTTTTTGAAATCAGGAAATGGGATAGTGTGTTAAGCAGACTAGGGAGGCTGAACAGTGGGTTAGATTTGATAATATTAATCAAGATTAGCTCTTGAGTGACTTAGAACAAGAGCTGATTCTGAAGAACAGAGGAATAAAAAGGGCTATCTTTTACTATATAGTTACCATACATTAATTCAGTGCAATAATTCAAAGGGAATTGGGCATTATCATTTTTCTCAATTGATTCAATAGTTTCCTCAAAATCATATTTTGTTGAATGTTTATTGACAAGTTCCCATTACCATTATGATATCCTCTGTGGTAAAAATAAGGCCTAGTTTCATTAACTCTTTGACTAATTTTAAAAAATCTTATGGCAGAGATTTCATTTGGCTTATTAGATTTAGAAATCAGAGGTTTGGAAGAAAGTAAGTGATTTCTAATTATCTTTACTGATCATCCTGAAGGTACTAAAAAAAATGGAACAATTATTGTCCTCCCTACCCCAACCCCCAAAGGTATGCAAGTAAAATTTACAAGTCCTTTTAGGGAGTGGGGATGTATTATCAATTTATTATAGACTTGGAGGAAGAAGGGACCTTAGACATTCATCCCTCTCTTCACAGATGGGCAAACTGAGACTCAGAGATTTTAAGTGGTTTGCCCGGATTTCTCTAGCTAAGAAGTATCTGAAGTAGGATTTAAACCGAGGTACAACTATAGCATTTTACAAAGAATTCAACCACAGGAAAAAATTCAAACATTGTGATAATTATTTCTAATACCAGATTATCTCACATATTCTGTCTAGCTCTAGTGATAATCATTAGAAATTACTTCATATTTACTTTGTATGTATTTATCTGTGTACATAGGATATCCCCTAGTAAATTGTAAGCTCTTTGGGGGCAGGGGCTAATTCGTTTTTGTCTTTGTACCCCTAACACCTAGCATAATGACTGGAACATATAAGCACTTAATTAATATTTAGTCGAATTACATGATTCTGTGATTCTAATCTAATTTTTAAAAATTTGGACTATTTTAGGTCAGGTCAAAATAGTTTTGAAAAGGTGAATTGTTTTAAAAATTAGTAGACTTTTAATTGCAAGCACTTATCCTATGCCAGCATACCTACCTTGGACTTTTGTAGCTTTTAGAGACATGTGAGAGAAACACAATACTGCTTTAGTTCAAATTAATGATACTAATAACCCATTCAGAACACTGAATAATAATATTACAGCTCCTAAGCTTTTGTATTTTGCATCTGCAATAGTGAGGATTAGTGGGTGGTGGTGTTTTTTTTTTTAATCACCTTGTCCATTTAAATAAGGGTTTACTTAATGTTACATCTTTGTAATATCCCAATTTTTTGCCTTCCTAAGAAATGTTCTTTAGTGAAACTTTTTTCTTCTTTTTTTTTTTTTACAACAGTATAATCACTGGTCAAAACAATAATGTTAATAAATGTAAAATATGGCATTTGTTTTTTAAAAAAAGAAAGCAGACTGCATTTTGTTTCAACTTTGTTTAGTCACCACCATAATAACCGAAAAAAACAGAAAACATACAAGTAAAGGGGAATGATTTTATTGTTTTTTTCATTCTATTTTTAAGAGGGACGGGTTAATAATACTGATGTTTTTAGAAAGTCTGTCCTAAGCTAGATACTGGGAAAGAAGCTCCGAAGTTTTGCTGAATAACAAAGAGTAGATTGAGCAAGGAATGTTGAGCAAGGAAAGAAAAATAGCAGCAAAGAAAAGGGAAGCTAAGGGGGAGAAATGAAAAGCAAGGAGACAGAAAATCAAGGAAGGTGTGCAGACTGGCAAAGCTGAGATTAAATCCTCAGTTTTTGAGTTAAGGAGGAAAGAAATTATAACAGCTGCTCATATCTTCAGCTTTGTAGCTTGAAGAGGAATGGAAAAGTTAAGGGTGTTTTTAAGGGCAGGTCATCTACATGCATCTTCATCATTATTTGGAGCTTTGGCTGCAAGAGTGGGGGAGGGAAAATGGAGACAAATGGGAGATCCCCATAAGATGCTCTTAAAAGTGCAAAGAGGCTGCTGAATCAGCATCGAAGCAGGCATATCGAACAAGGAGAATGCCACTGCCTCCAACTGCATCCATTTTGTTCATGCCTGTAGGCAAATTGCATTCTGGCAGGGAAGAGACTGGAAACAAAACTAACCAGCATGAATTATTATAAGCCGCACACTCTGAAATATAAAAATAGTCTTATCCCAGTGTTTGCATTACCTCTGAAGTAGTGATAAAGGAGTAGCTTTAAGGGCCTTATGGTAAGGGGAATTTGGGGGTGGGGGAACTGCCAAAGAGGCTTGCAGAGGAAGATTTAGGAAGTAGTGATGATTCTCCTTTGAGGGAAATTAGAAACATTGGAGAAGAGTTCTGGCCTTCTAGAGGAAAGGCCTGTAATGGGTTTCTGATGGCTATAAAACTGTGGAACCTGGGAAGCACTCCCTTTGATAGAAAGGGCCCTGTAATCAGAGGGCATCAACAACTCAGATGTTCTAGTCTGACATGGAAGAAGGTGCATCTTCTGACTCCCTCACTGGCTGCCTACATGGGGGGAGGCTGGTCTGGTTCTGAGAGGGTTTTCAGGGATATGGGGTGAGAGATGTGATTTCAGTTGGAAGAATGTCCAGAACATTTTGTTTGGACTCAGTTTGAAGATTGTGGGCCTCCACCTGAAGCCCTGGAGGTTCCAGAACAGATCTTTAATCGCAGCATACCATAGGAGGGATGGGTACCAAGGAAGCTAGGTAGTAGTATATATAGGTAGTGGATAGAGCACAGAGCTTGAAATCAGGAAAGAGCTGAGTTCAAATCATACTTCAGACACTTGCCAGCAATGTGAACCTAGGCAAGTCATTTAACCCTTCATACTCACAATTTCCTCATCTGTAAAATAAAAAGGTTGGAGACAGTGGCCTTCCAATTCTGAAATCTGTGATCTTAAGATTTAGCTAAAAAATAGAAATCTCCTTATAGACCTACCCCCCTACACACACACACACACACACACACACACACACACACACACACACACACACACACTTCTAGCCACTTCAGTTCCACTTTAGACTAGACTCAAACTTTGGAGCTTCCCCTGAAGGGATAAGAAGCGGATAAGGAAGAAAGACATATCCCAATTCATCCTCCTTCTCACCAAAGCTTTAACTTTCTTATTTGTTCTCAAGCTGCAGGCTATTCATATGACTTCCTTAGAACCTAGTAGGTACTTGGTTCAGTAAAATCTAAATTCTTGTCCCTTTTCCAGGAGATCTTTAGACTCTCAATCAAAAATGCCTTTGGGACATATTCATCTCTGATGCTCCAAAAATAAAAATTCCAAAACTACATAGGATATTCTTTTTGTTCACATGGCAAAGTGGAAATAGAGAAAGGAAGGCCTCAGATCCAGATTTCACCATTGGTCAATGATCAAGATAGCACACACACATTTACATATGATATACATACATATATACATGTATGTGTGTATGTATTTTTGTTGTTGTTTTTGGAGGGCAATTGGGGTTAAGTGACTTGCCCAAGGTCACACAGCTAGTAAGTGTTAAGTGTCTGACACCAGATTTGAACTCAGGTCCTCCTGACTCCAGAGCCAGTGCTCTATTCACTGTGCCACCTAGCCACCCTGCGTGTATATATATACATGCATATACATACATGTGTGTACTTGTATATATGTGTGTGCATGTGTATATGTGTGTGGAGAGAGAGTTATTTAAGGTTTGCAAAATGCTTCACATACAGAATGTCATTTGATTCTTACAACTCTGCAAGATAGGGATAGAGACAGCATTATCCCAATCTGAAACCCAGAGTGGCTATGTGACTTACCCATAGACATTTTGCTTGAATATATCTGAGTTAGGCTTCAAATCCAGGCACTCCTTGACTCTTAATTTCATCATTTTTTACTCTATCCTGCTGGATAATGATTGATGAATAAAATGCTAGCCTTCCTAACATCCTTTGAAAATAGTTACTTTTTGTCCTTGCATGTTGCCCTGAACCTAGGCGGTGCTTGGTGATCTCAGGTCCTTTTTAGCTCTCCAATTCTTTGAATGAGGCTTGAAGTCAAGAAACAATGAACCTGCACTTCCCCATGACTGACTTAATCCACTTCCCCATTTTCTTCTCTAGCTGTCTCAGAAATAAAAGTATGAAATGGTGGCACAGTATCCTCCCCAAAGAGGCAACTCTGATGCTAAGATATGAGTCAAGAGAAAAAAGAATGGAAGGGGTTGCAGCACAGAAAAATGCTGAGAGGCCTTTGTCAAGCTGTTTACTTCCTTACCACTATTGAGGAGGTGATCCAGAGAAATATCAAGTGAATGTTTTTATTCTTCCATGTAGTTCTTATTTCCCTGGTGCTTATAGACTGTATTAGCCTTTATGCTTAAGCAGCCACCTTATATTGTCCGGGATTTCATAACACTGGAAGGCATTATGCTATTATCACTTTTAATGTGGTTGCAATGTTCATAACCTGTGGTACATATATGGCCACTTATTATAAATTGGACTTGGACTGTTTTTTATAAGAAGCCTTTCTCTCTCTTTTTTTCTTTTTGGCATCTGCATTGGTAAGGGCTTTTAGGATTTCTTTAATGCCTTCATGCAAAGGGTGCACATTCTAAATTGTTGTCATTTTCTGCCTTTATGCAATTTTTTCCCATTCCTTAGAGCTTTGTTACCTGAATGTGAAGAATATTACTATTCAGATGGCCAAATCACAGGGAATCTCAGTGATACCCAGAGTCTTGTTAGGAGGGCATTACTTCTTGCCCTTCGTATGTAACAGATTGTGATTGTGGTTCAAACTGATGCTGAAATACATTGCTAAGATGAGGCCCCAAAGACAAAGTGAGAGGAGTGGAAGTGTCTCAGGGCTTCAGGTGGTAATTTAATCACTGCTGACTGAAGCCTTGCTGGCTTGCAAAAATAGTTCTATCTAAAAGAGGGTCCCTCTAGGAAGGGAAGTTGCTATCACCTCAGTAAAAGGTGGTGAGTGCTACTGAACTTATTTAGACTCCTCAACTTTTGCCAGGCTAATGCAATTCCCTTTGGAAAGGAGAAATACTGTACATCCTTCAAGAGAAATTCAGCCCTAGGTTTTGTCATTCTCTGCAATTTCATGAACTTTTTCTGATCCCCTTTTTACTCCTCTGTTGTGAATTCATTTTAATAGAGAACGAGAGAAAAATAGATGGAAGAAGTGACAGTGGAATTGATTCTTGTCCTAAGAAGAGACCTTAAAAGATGATCCTTGGTTATTTTTTTAAACTTTACTGGTGATTTCATTAATATTAGGAACTCCAGGTAGATAATAAGCTCCCTCAACCAAGGCAGACCAGTATTTGCTGTTAGTCTTACAGAGTCGTCTAGGGGCACTAAGAGGTTAAATAACTTGACAAGGGTCATATGTCATTGTTGGTCCTTTGTTTTCAAAGAAGGTCAGTGACATCACAATGTTGGAGTCAAGGTATGGTGTCTACAGCCCGTGTGTGTCAGAGGAAGGACTTGGAACTAGGGTTACCCTTCCTTTTTCCAAGGTCAGCTGTCTTTTCATTAGTCCCTCTATCTACTGTGCCATTTTTCCCCTTCCCCCTTTTCCCTTTTACCCATTTTACAAATGGATAAACTGAGACCCAGAGAAACTAAGTATCTTGCCCAAGTGTCACATAGGCAGTTAGCTCATTCCCTTATTTACAAGTCCAGGGCTCTTTTCAGTTGTTCCACACTGACCCTTTCTATATATGAACAATCTAGAGCTCTCTGTGGAACTCAGTAGGACCAGCTCCTGATGAGTCATTTCCAATAGATCAGTCCCATTCTTTACATACCTTTCAGGAAATGTCTTTCTTTCATGTTTGCCTCCTCCTGTAACTGGTTCCTTCCTTTCTTCTGCCAGTCCCCCATGCCCTACCTCTCCCTCAAGAACCAGCTTAAGGTGCATCTCCTCCATGAAGCCTCTTTTGACTATTCTAGTCCATGCCCCTCTTTCCTTTATCTGACATCTTGTACTTCTAGACTGGACCATATAGTTTAGCACTTAACATGTTTCACTTGTATCGGTCTCATGCTTGCTAGATAATATCTTGACTTTTTAACTTATGGCTTTAGACAAATCACTTAAGATCACAGGGTCATAGCTCTAGAGCTAGAAGTAACCTCAGAGACTAATGAGTTCAATCCCTTTACTTTACAGATGAAGAAACTGAGACCCAGGGGGATTAAGTGACTTGGCCAAAGTCATAGAAATATCAGAATCAGGCTATGAAATGCGGTGTTCTAACTCTAGAGTCATTACTCTTTCTACTGTAATTTACCATCTCAACCTTTCTGAACCAGATTTATCAAACAACAATTGGCATTATTAACTGCCTACTATTTGCCCAGTGGAGAGAGTACTGGGCCTGGAGTCAGGAAGACTCATCTTCATAAGTTCAAATCAAGGCTCAGATATTTACTAGATGTGTGATCAGGGGCAAATCACTTTGCTCTGTTTGCCTCAGTTTCCTCATCTGTAAAATGAACTAAAAAAAGGAAATGGCAAACCACTCCAGTATCTCTGCCAAGAAAACCCCAAATGGAGTCATAAGGAGTTGGACACAAGTAAAATAAAATGACTGAACAACATGTGCCAGACACTGTGCTAAGAGAATAGTTCTCTATGGGCCTCTGTGTTCCCAAATCTATGATTCTAAGGCATGTGCCATATGTGATCATTCTTTTATGATTCACCCTCCCACTCAGCAGGTTCTTAACATATTATAGATTTCAGGGGTCCTTGAACTTGAATAGGAAACAAAATACAGCTTTATTTCATTATAATTGGCTTCATTTGATATCCTATGTATTCAGATATTTAGAAACATCCTGAGAAGAGGTCCATAGGCTTTACAAGATGGCCAAAGGGGCTCATGACACCCCAAATTTAATTTTTTTTATTTTTCTAAAGCAATCGGGGTTAAGTAACTTGCTCAAGGTTACACGGCCAGTTATTTCTGGGTGTGGTGCTAAGTATCTGAGCCTTGATTCGATCCCAGGTCATCCCAACTCTGGGGCCGGTGCTCTTACACATTGCACCTGGCCACTCCTATAACACCCCAAATTTAAAAGCCCCCAGCATGTAGTAAATGAACCAATTAATACTTTTTGGTAGGTTAAACATTCGTGGTGGTTTTTATCATATGAACAAATGAATATTGCAGTATCACTGATCATTCTTCTGCTGGATAAATGATCCTTTAGGATGAC
>NW_027186296.1:43958103-44040498 GCF_028583685.1 Petaurus breviceps papuanus
GTTGTTTTTAGTTTTAGTTATTTTAAGTAGAATAGGGCTGATGGAAGGGAATGGACATAGAATGACTGAAGAACAACTGAAAAACATTCTCCCATTTGGTGGTAGTCTGAGACTTCTAAGGACCAATTGTTAAATTTTCAGTATGAGGATTTATATCTCAAAAATCAGCAAATTCTAGAAATCAAGGTTAGATTTGTTGTTTTGATGATTGTCCAGACTTAAGAAAAGGTTAATACTGCGGAATCAATTAAAGTGTATTGCACGTAAAAATTTTTGAGCGCCAGTTGTTAAACCAACATACCCTTGTCCCTATCCCTCTTAACATTGTCCTCCTCAACTTTTCGAGCCTAGTTATAAGTGGCTCCAGAACAACCTGATTTCTTTTTTTGACAGTTACAAGACTGATAGATCAGTCGCATGCTGTGGATATCATTACCTATATTTGACAAGGCATTTAAGAGTCCATCTCAAAATCCTTGTAGACAAAGGATGTAGTTTGGATAATAGTACAAGTAGTTGGATTTAGAACTAGTTGAAAACTAGATCCAGAAAAAATTTATGCATCTTTGTCAACCTGGAGAGAGGTCTCTATTCAAGAGTCATCAAACTCTATCCTCAAATCTGTTCTGATCAACTTTGTTTTTTAAATCAATGACTTAGATGAAGACATGGATATCATGCATATCAAAATTATGGAGTATATGAATAGTTAATAAACTGGATGATAGGATCAATATCCAAGAGGATCAAAACAGGTTGAAACAATGTACTGTATTAAATAATATGAAATGTTTCCATCTAAATGGAAAATCTTATGATTGGGTATTTCAAAATTTGCCTTTCCTTTTAAAAATTATAATAGCATTTATCTGTTTCCAGTATTACATCATCTTTTTATTTTTTTGCTTTTTGGAGGGGAGGAAGGCAGGGCAATTAGGGTTAAGTGATTTGCCCAAGGTCACATGGCTAGTAAGTGTTAAGTGTCTGAGGTCGAATTTGAACTCAGGTCCTCCTGACCCCAGGGCCTGTGCTCTATTCACTGTGCAACCTAGCCACCCCAGTATTATATCATCTTTACCATGGTTTACAGTGTTTCGAAAATAATAATGACTTAGTAGTTACATTTCAAGTTATTTCATAACTTTGGGATATAGTTTTCATAGGCCTGATAACTTGTATTCAGTAAAGTCAATAAGCTGCTCTCTTATAATATTTCATTATCTTGAGTTTGTTTTATCTTTCCCATCATGAAAACCTTTTATCTTAGTAGAGAAAACAAAGCAAATCAGAGTTGAGTAGTCAGTCTTCTCTCCTTGATCCATTGTCATTGTCTCATTACCCCCATAGAAATTAGCCTTTGTTCTTCCTCCTGCCCCCAAGATAATTTTAGATATATTCTTTTTTTTTGTATTGTCCTTAACATTTATCACAAGCCTCATCTGATCCCGAGCTTTTGCATTCCTAGCATTATTTTTTAGGACCATACTATTCATTTGTATTTACTTTCAGCTATCTATCTTTGCTTCTATCTTCTCTACCTTTGCTTTCTTTTCTTCAGGTTTTTGAAAGATATGACAATGTAACTGATATATTTTCTTTATGCCTAAGCTATTCTTCTTGAGCAGTCAAACTCTTTGAACTTGGTACTACTAAAAAAAAGTGAATTGTAATTTTCAGTTCAACTTTTCAAGACATCTCCAATTTTTTTTTTTCTGAAAAACCAAGATGTTATTTGGACAACTCTGCTATTAACAGTTAGAGGAGAACTGTAGCAGTACGTGTGGTGCTTAGTGACAAATAGTCTGCCTTTAAAATTAGCTCATCTCTCTGGAAAGGTTCTGGCTTTCATGAGACTTTGTATGGGGTCAGATTTAAGTGGTGTCCTTGATACTATGCATTTGCATTTCATAGCAATATTTATGACAATATGGCTTCTGCTTTGTTACTTTTCATAGCGGAGTAATATTCAGGAGTGGGGATGGAAGGTTTTTTTTGGTTTGTTTTGTTTTGGGGGAGGGAAGGGGTTAAGCAAAAATTAAGAAATGAAAATGCACACAGTCTTTTTCATTGAGTTATGAATGGTAGAACAGCCAAGGTGAGCTCAAGTCCTAAAGTCCAGCAGCAGCAGGGGTACCATGTATTGGTATCTCTGTTCATAAATATGGGAGACCTTTAAAAATGACAGGATGGTCATAGTGAGTTGGTTAATGAGATAGAAGATTCAATGTACCTTTCTTCAGGGATATTTACCCAAGTTTAATTTTTTTTCCCTTAAGCCGATCAGATCATAGACTTCATCTGAGGCAGTTAGGAAATTCAATATCTATCAAATTCATTTTCATAGGGACAGCGTATGTCGGCAAAATGGCTATTTTACAAGAAGAACTGCTCCCTCCAAGGCATTTTTGCTTTGGTAATGAGTTCCATGACACAACTGAGGTAAATGTTAATGCTGAATTCCTTTTAGCCAAAGCAACAAACACTTCACTAATTGTAAATAACGCACACAAATTTGCACCCTATTCAGTATGGTCCTCAGAGCACTTTGATGCTAAATGCCATATTAATTTAATATTTTTCCTTTAAGGAACAGATGCTAATGTGGTAATAACTAAGGCTTTTTCCCACTATAGGTGTCACTTTAACTGTTAACTTCTCTTGTCCTTGTTTCTAAGTACCCACTAAAGTTTTAAAGCTGAAACTTACTTGAGAAATTAGCTCACAAGCAGGTTCCAGTCTTGGGATAAGGCTGAAATTTCAGCCCTTTGCCTCCTTCTCCTTTGTTCCCAATGGTTTTGTGGAGAAGGAAGAGGTGACATTGGATAGGCAAAGCAATGACATCAGTCTCTAGGCCTTCAAAAAACGACTCTGTAGTTTCTTCTGCGGTGAACCAAGTTAACAGGGGAACTGCAGTCTCTAACTTCTAAGTTTGGTGGCTGAAATAAAAACTTTGAGGAGTGACATTTCTGGATTAAGGGATTAGGTCATGACTGTATTGTGGGTATAGGAATTTAGCTGCACCAAACAGCCAAACTGTTCCACGCGACAGTGAGCTGTGCTCCCCCATTTCACAAGGGAAAATGGAAAATCACATTTTTAGCCATTGAGCAGCAATTTTTCATGTCTTCTATCTTTACTTGTATCTCCAGGTCTTAATGTGTTACCTGCTTTGCTGGGGAAAGTCAAGTTAAAATGTTAATAATGACTAATTTCATAAACTATTATAATAGTTGGTACCCTAAAACAAATGTCTGATATATTTGTAAAAACTTAGTAAAGTGAGTAAAATCCAGTACTCCTATTCTTTTTAGTAATAACTCGGGCAAAGATTAGAGGTTTCTTTTTTTTAAATTCCATTGATTTTATAGCCAAACATATGCAATGTCCTGTGGCAAAATGGGTTCTCAGAAATGATTGTAGGTACCTTAATAATCTGGTTTCAAATGAATCAATTCTAATATTTCAGCTGCTCATTTCCCGTGAGACCAGTGATGACAGAACATGTCAATAGCATTGATCCAGATTTTCCTATATCATCCTGTTGGACCCCCAGATCTTATTATGTATTCGTTTCTCTCTCCTTTCCCCACCCTCCTCTTTGTAATTTATAGGCTACAATATACCTAAGATGGTTTATACTTATAATCCTTAGAAAGTGTTTTATAAACAAATGACATGCCACATGGGACAACAATTCTTCATTTTCATTTAATTTTTATTTAATTTCCTAAAACCAGTCATTGACTTTCAGCATATAAAATTGCTATCTTTTGATACCTTGGTTCCAGATTAAGGACATTTTCTTTATTTTCTAGTTGTGTGATCATGGCAAGGCACTTTGCCTCTCTGTACCTCAGTTTCCTCATCTCTAAAATGTGAAAATTATACTAGCTAACCTCCAGAACCCCATACAATTTTAAAATTATGCTTAATAAACTTTGAATAACAGTCTCAGGTATATGATAACTGACTGGAGTGATTATCTTCAAAGTCCCAAAGTAGGAATTTTTACCAAACATGAGAAAGTTAAGGAGTGATTGGTAGGATATCAAATGAGAAATAGAATCTTTAAAAACTATGCAGCTTCATTGGGTGATCTGGGATGGGCAGAGTATAGCATGATGATCATTTTCCTAGACGTAGACAATAGGTTTCTCTTTAATGTGAACTTAAGCTACATTTTTTTTGTCCACTGGTTCAAACTATTGAACCCACTTAAAAGCCCTGTATCTTTTTCCATTGAACAACTTTGGCCACATGTCCCTCATTCTGTATGTTTAAAGTTGACTTTTTTAACCTGAATATAAATTTTTTTACATTAAATTTCATCTTATTAGATTGAGCCCAACCTTCTAGCCTATCGAACTCTTTGGGGGATCCTGGCTCATCCAACAAGTTAGTTATCCCTCCAGATTTCTGTCATATGAGAATTTGGTAAGTATACCATCTATGCATTTATCCAACTCATCCATAGAAATGAAAATGAACCTAGAGTAAAGCATAGTTCCCTGGATTTCTACACAAGTCTACCTTGCAAGTGATATAGAAACCTTAATAATTACTTTTTGGGATCCAACCTTTAACCAATTTCAACTCCACCTAACTCTGCTCTTGCTTAGCCCACATCTCTCTATTTTGTCTGTAAGAATAGCAGAAAAGAATTTGTTAATTGCTTTGATAAGGATTTGGTAGCTACATTTATTGCATTTCCCTGATCTTCCTATCTGGGAAACCTGTCAAGAAAGGAAATGAGGCTATCCTGGCATGACCTATTCTGCATAAAGCCATAATCAGCTCTTTTATGGTATACCCCTTCCTTTTCTTAGATGTTTACTACTCTCCCTTTAATAGTATTTTGAGAGTATTGCTAACAATCAAAGTCTAGATCAGTGACCTCTAGGATCAGGGAATGTGTCACATGTAGCCCTCTAAATGTAACACAATAGAGTTTTTACAAAGGAATATTTACTTCAAAAGATATTACACAATATTCAAATATACTAACCTACCAACTTAGGGGAAGCATAATTTTCTTCCCCCCATGCCCCCTCAATCCCTGGAGAGGGCAAGAAGATTAGGTTCATAACTTAGCTCAGTTTCTATAAAGCATAGTCTCAGTTTCAAGTCTACCCCCCACCCACTTGGGTTCCAGTCCTAGGGTTCCATACCAGGCCCATTGGCAGCACCATACTGCCCGAAATCTTGATTCCAAGCTTGACATGGTTTGAATTCTCAGTCTGTGGGCATCACCCCCAGCGCTTTAACTGAGGACAAACAACACAGATCAGAAATAAACACCCCTAGGCCCATTCCTCAGAGCCAGGGCAAAAGAGAAAGAGCCCTTCTTTTGTAAGTCTAGTTCATGACAGCCTAAAAGATGTCAGACAAAAATGAGTAAATGCCATATTCTTGACACTTTTAAAGACCAAGCAGCCAATCAAAGGAGGTTATACCTACCCATGAGGGAGAGGACACAGTGGGCTCCATGTTAGACAAACTGGGCATGTTCAAAAGATGATTCAAAGATTATATCTTATTCAATTAAGATATAATCTTTAGTCATACTATCGTTACACATTTTAATCTATGATTAAATGGTACTCCTTTCTACTTTATCAGAGCGGATGTTCTTAATGAGTACTTTTTGGGAGTACAGGAAATGAATTTGTCTGTTCCCTAACCCCCATTCCAAGCTTAAGGTGGCCCAGATTTGGATTCCCAGAATAAATGCGTCCCGAGGAAGTTATAGAAGGACATGTGGGAGAATACCTCACAATTCTGTGCAGAGAATTACATCTAGGGAAAGTATACTAGGGCTGAAATGAATAGCTAGTTTATGAGGTGGGCATGTTTCAGAAGAAATGATAGAGGCAGAATAAAAAGGAAAACTTCAGGGACAGATTGATATAGTGGAGTGGTGTGGAATGAAGGAAGGAAGGGAAGAAGAAAAGAAGGAACAAAGGAAGGGAGGGAGAAAAGGAGGGAAGAAGGGAAGGAGAAAGGAAGGGAGATAGAGAGGAAAGAAGGGAGGGAGGAAGGGAGGACTCAAGCATTTATTAAGTATCTACTCTGACAGGCACTGTTATTCTCGCATTTTTTCCTCACAACAACCCTAGGAGGTAGGTGTTATTATGACTGAACTGAGGCAGACAAAAGTTAAGTGACTTGCCCACAAACACACAGCTGGATTTGAACTGAGATTTTCCTGACTTCAGGTCCAGTACTCTGTCCACTGTACCACCTAACTGCCTCTATTAGGAGTCAGAAACCCGACATATTTAAATTATTTTAGCTTACAAATTCTGGAAAACTCTTCACTTAAAGTATTTTGGCCATTGGTGTAGATTGTTCATTCTCTGTACAGGAAATCTCTTCTTCCAGTTAGTTGCTGGGCATTTGTGAAAGGTAGTTTTGCTCATCTTTTGCCAATATCCCAAATAAAAGCAGTCCTCTTTGAGTAGAGTATTTGTAATTATGACTCAGTGGTCACAGGACATAGGGTATTGGCAAAGAAGCACTCTTATCAGTAATTTGGGATTAGTGAAAACAGCTCTTCACATTTCTGCTCAGGAAACATAGGTGGCTTTTGACATGGAGCACTTGTCCTTTTTCAATGAGAAGAAAACTACATGAGTCAGAAAGACAGTGTGGATGGGCAGACAGATCACCAGACTTGGAGTCAGAAGACCTGGGAATGACACTTATAAGGTAGTAAACTAAGGAAAGTCACTTTAAGTCTGAGACTGATTTTCCTGGGAAGTGGAAATAATGATCTTCATATTGCCTGCCCCACAGGCACAGTACTTTGTAAACGTGACAACACTTTATCCATCTATCCAGCTAGCTAGCTACTTGTCTGTCTGTCTGTCTGTGTGTCTATCTACCTGTCTCTTTATCTATCTATCTATCTATCTATCTATCTATCTATCTATCTATCTATCTATCTATCTACATACATCTCTCTCTGTCTTTCCCTACTTACACACACACACACACATATGTGTAAATTATTATTTTAGCCCTGGATTAGGTGATAATAAGCTAAAGAGGAAACATAAGCATAAAACTGAGTTTAGAAGTAAAGAAATGGTGCAAGCTGCATTCAGATCTTAAATTTGATTTTCACTAACACCAAAGGGAATTTCCCTTAAGCTGTGGATTTCCCTACCATGATATGTGTCTGAGTGAACTCATTGCCACTGGAGCCAAGAGGATTGAGATGTGGAATGATTTCAGGGTTGCTTTGTTCCAACTGCATTACCAAAGTCGTCTAGAGTAATGAGAGGCTTTCCTCCCATTGATAGCCAACAAAGCTTCAAAGTTCTTTTTGTATTGATTTCTTTCAGCACCCAGGATAGTATTCCACATACATTGGGCTTCTGAGAAATGTCAACTGCTTGATGGCATTAAAAAAAATTATTCTTTTTTTCTTTATTTTTTAAAATAGCAACAAATATTGAACACCTACTATTTACCTACTATAGTTCTAGGTCCTTTGGAGGATTCAAAGAAGTATAAGAGAAAACCTGTCCTCAAGGAGTTTATAATCACTATCTCAAATGAAGCCATAATGGATAACAAAAGAGAGACAGTATATGATTAAATGCTAAATTGTGTCATATAAATTTTGGAAGAGATCAAAGAAAGAGATTAATGGTATTATTCTACTTCACCTGTAATTCTTCCCCTTCATTCATGTGTGCAAATATTATCTAGCCATCGAGACTCAGGTTAAACCCCACCTCTTCCATGAAATCAGCTTACAAAATGAATAGACTCCAGCCCTGGAGTCAGAACGACCTGAATTCAAATCCAGCCTCAGACACTTGATATATTTACTAGCTGTGTGACCTTGGGCAAGTCACTTAACCCCAATTGTCCCCTCCAAAAAAAAAAAAAGAAATCAGTTTACAACCATTTCTCTCTCTCAATTTCTAGAGAACATATAACCTATAACACCTATTTGGTACTTCAATGTATATTATTTTGTGATGTCTCTTGTATTTTTAATAAAATACTTTCTATGATTATATAGTTTTTGTATAATTTTTTCCACACCCTCAAAAATCTTAGAGTATCAGAGATGTTTTGTGTATTTGTCATAGCTCTCAACTGGATTTTAAGCTCCTCGAAAAATAGTTAGCATTTCTAATAGCACTTTAAGGTTTGCAAAGTGCTTTATAAATATTATATCATTTTATCCTCACTATTACCATGGAGGATAGGTGCTACCCCTATTTATTATTAGCCTTATTATTAACCCTATTTTACTGATGAGAAAACTGAGGCAGGGGTTGATTAACCTAGGATCACAGAGCTAGTCCCAGATTAATGATACTATTCTACTTCACATGTAATTCTTCCTCTTCATCCATGTATGCAAATATCTTGGACTGGATCTGAACTCGGGTCTTCATGATTCCAGGTTTAGTGTTTTATCTACCATGCCACCTAGCTCCATGTTTCACATTGTTTGTTTTTTGTATTTCCTATAGTGATTATCACAAATAGTCCTACATATAGAATAGATGCTAAATGATTGTAACCCACCTACCACTTGAAGTCTTCAGAGGCTATGAAAAATGGCTTGAAGCCATTACAGCTTCCTGAAAAGAAGGGAGCCCCAATTGGATGTCTTATGGTAACACAAGCATCACCCTAGTTTCTCAGAGGGGTACTAGCTCTAGCAGGTTCTACCATGCTGGAAGGGCTTTGACTCTACTTCCATCAACAGTCACTTTCTGAGAACCAACCTATCTAAGAATGAAGAGGTTCATCGCTAGTTGGCATCGACACCATCACTATTATCATCATAGTGATAGTAAGAGTAATTGCAATAATAATAGTAGCAGCTACCATTTATATTACATCTTTTGTGTGCCGAGTACTATAGTTGGTGATGAATTCTTAGACCATGACAACCCATAATATGTTCTAGGGGGGAAATAGTGTGGAATAGAGTATGTGTTAGGGAATAAGGGATTCATTGCTAAGTTTTGGAAGACCTTGAAAATTCAGGCAAAGGAGATTAGATCTAAAGTGGTGGACATGTCACATCTGATAATACTTTTTGAGCAAAGGTGTAATAAAACATGCCCTTGGAACAAGTTACATAATAAAAAAAATAGTTTATTTCAACACTTAAAGTATCTTTAATGAAATCAATGTGAGTATACCCTTCATCCACATAATAATAGCTAATAATAATATTAGCTAACATTTCTATAGCTTAAGGTTTGCAAAGGGCCTTACAGATTTTATCTCATTTGATCTGCTCAACAACCTAGGAAGGAAAGGTTCTATTATTATCCCTATTTTACAGGTGAGGAAACTGAGGTAGGCAGAGGATAAGTGAATTGTCCATGATCACACAATTTTATGAGGCAGGATATGATTTGAGATGTTCCTGTCTCTAAACCCAACATTCTATCTACTATACCACCTAGCTGTAGATTGTGACAGTTACTATGTCTGAACAGTTAACATCTCCAAACTTGGCTAGGCTGCTCCTTGGGTGACAGACAACATATCTGCTTTGTTATTCAGGAAAGACTGCTTGCTCTAAAATGAGAGGACCTCTGTTCAAATCCTAGTTCTGCAGTTAACTACCTATTTGACTCAGATTGAACCCTTTACCATTTTTGGGTGTTATCCATCAAAGTAGGGGATTGGGCTAGATGGCCACTAAAGTTCCTTCCAGCTCCAAATCTATGTTCCCAGTATCCCAGTATTATTGAATAACATTCAAGGAAGGTTAATTTGACAGTAGTAGCATGGGAGACAAATTTTAGTAGGTTGCCTGGAATCCTTTATAGACCATACCCCTCTCCTTCTTTACCCCAATGAAGGGGAGAGAACCAGCAGGTCCTGGCCCTCTCATTGTGTTTCACAAGCTGTTTACACAAACCCAGAGAGGTTAAGAGTCTTCCCTGTGCTTGTCAGGCTTTCTGTTCTATGAAAATTGACAGAGCCTGCAGGCTGAGGGGCTAATTTTAATAGAAATAACCTAGGTGGGTTTGTTAATTTTCTTGGTTCCCTTGATGATCTGTCTGCATAGCATGAAGGTTCTTTGATGTGACTGGGAGAACAGAAGGATATTTTGTGCATAGCCAACCATGAGAGCAGTGCTGGTACTGCAATAAAGAGTAAAACAAACAAAAAAAAAGATGACAGGTAAGTTGTGTGGAAGGTGAAGATTAGAGTACACATTGTTTGGGGTTTTTTGTTTATTTGTTAGGCTTTTTTTTTTCATTTTTGGCAAATCTTAACCCTATAGATCTAAGATTTGACGATTCCTTCTAGCCACAAATTAATTTTTGTGAACTCTGAGTTTTTGTAGTTCTGAAGGAAATTAAACAAATTGGCAAATTACTTCATAAAAGACGTAATGAATGTCCAGAGAAAAAAAACACACTCTTTTCAACAAATTCATTGAGATCTAAGAGAGTTTGATGTCGTTCCTTTTAGTTACATAAAACACAATTCACAAAGTGCCATTTCAGTCAAGGTTATATAGCTCATTCAGCATGCCCAAGTGAATGGATTTAGGATTTCTTCTCCCCCTGCATGCAGATAATTTTGAATTATATTATATATAATATATATAATTTTATAATATATATAAATATATATAATTTTGAATTTTATATATATATATGAATAATTTTGAAATTCTGTAGTGTTTGCAGATTCCTTTGTCTATATCCCAGGGACTACTGGGATGTGACTTTGGAGAGAAGAGGTGCCCAACTTGAAAGAATGTGATGGGCACTGGAATACAGAACTTAGTCCTCCAAACCAATGCTTGGAGTATACTAGGGAATTAATATTTGTTTGTATTCATTTGTATTCAGTCATTTATTCAGTCAAAACCATTTGACTATTGTGATTTCAGACATTTCCAATAACAGGCAAAGTAACTACCCTGCCAATGACTCAAAGGAAAGTATCAGTGGGTTTAGCTTGTTTTACCTTGTTTTGCTTTTTAGAAATTCACCCCTTTAAGGGGAAAGAACATTGGACTGACTTGGATCCCAGATGTATTACCACCTCACTGTATAACTGTGGGCAAATAATTCACCCTATTTTTCTCTGATTGTTCTGCCACAAAATTGGAATAATGGTTCTCTGACTGCCTTGTAGGATTATGGTAACACTCAAGCAAAAAGGACAATCAAGTGAACAATTTTGAAAAGATTACATGATGTATGGTGTAGTAGGGCAGCTAGGTGGTACAGTGGATAGAGTGCCAGGCCTAGAGTCAGGAAGACTCATCTTCCTCAGTTCAAATCTGGCATCAGACACTTACTAAACTATGTAACCCTGGGCAAGTCACTTAACCCTGTTTGCCTCAGTTTCCTCATCTGTAAAATGAGCTGGAGAAGGAAAGGGCAAACCACTCCAGTTTCTTTGCCAAGAAAACCCCAAATGGGGTCTTGAAGATCCAGACATGACTGAACAACAAGAAAAACAGTGTAGTACTACACACATATTGGGTATTGAGTGATTGTTTTTCCTCTCCAAGTTTCCCGAATTAACATTTGTTCAAAATTACAGAACAGAATAAATCTGATATAAAGGAATGGGATCTCTTTATGTCTTGTGACTATTAGAAAAATAGCCATTCAATCCAGTTAGCAGGGAAGCTCCTGGTTTTGTAATATCTTATCATGCAGGGAAGAACGTCCCCTACCAACAATGGAGGAGGAGACAGGAATTGTTGAGATGTTGGTATTAGAGGGGGCCTTCCAAATCCTGTCTAGAGAAGTTGGGGTGCTCAGAAGAAAAAGTTGAAATAATCCTATAGCAAGAGAACAAAAAGGACTCTTTAAGCACCAGGGGTAATATAAAAGGATCTTTTCCCAAGAAGAGAAACCTGGCATTAAATATCATTTTCAGAAGAGCTTTGGAGATCAGGGATTTATGTCAGGGGTGAGGTGAGGAGTCTGAAGAAGGAGCTAAAAGTGTAACGAGCCAGAATTCCCCAGTAGTGGCCCCAATGGTACAGAGAAGCCAAGGACAGAATCACAGCTGGAGGAAGGACTCCTACTTTATTATTTTAAAAGAAGGATGTTTACAAGGCATGTGGAGGGAAAGGAACAGAAGATCAGATCTCTTATGCTGTCTCTGTGCCAATTTGTAGGATTTTCATTGGCCAGATTTGGAGTGGGCACTTCCTCATGTCCATAAGGCACATGAGCTGCCAGGCTTTTTAGAAGGAAGAGTGTGTTGACTCCTTTCATTTATGTAGTCTGGATCAATGTATAAAGACATCCGTTACAATTTCCATTCCTTTAAAGGTCATTCTAATGAGGATTAGCAGCATATCTGTTCTGTGATTTCCATTGGTGGGCAATCTATTAGCAGAAACATGATTCAAAAAGCAAAGATGAGTGACTGAGAAGCTGCCAAGCAGAAGTAGCACTCTAGTTGAAGGAGCACTGGACGTGGGTTAAGAAGCTGATTCAAGTCTAGATTCTGCCTCTTATCAGTGCCCTTAGGCAGGTCACTTAAACTCCTAATCTCAGTTTCTTCATTTGTAGAAGAGGCTCTAGTCCTCTTACTATCAACTTCTCAGGAGTGTTGTGAGGAAAGTACTTTACAATAGACTAAGTGATCTATAAATGGGAATTATTTTTGTGGCACAAATGTCATTCCAGAAGAATTTGCACTCTTTCATTTTTGCCATGCTCACTCCTTCACTACCCTTATGGCGCTCTGTTCCTGACTCTCTGGTTGATATTCCTCCCTGTCCCTCAGTAGCCTTCTCACCCTGGAAGATGCCTCCATCCTACGGCCTTCTCTCCCTGGAAGATCCATCTGCCCCTGTGGCCCTCTCCTCTTATTGACGAATTCCTCCAAGAACCTCCATTTTAAGGAACTGCCCAGGTCACTGATGCTCACCCCTTCATTACTCTCTCAACTCTACTCCTGATTTTCTGGACTACTCCATCATACTCTCCCCATATCCCACTTCTCAGCACCCATGTATGTATTATCTTCCCCCATTAGAATGTAAGCTCCATGAGGGCAAGGGCTGTCTTACTGTCTTATTTGTATTTGTATTTGTATTCCCAGTGCTCAGCACGGTATCTGGTGTAAAATAAGTACTTAATAAATGCTTATTGACTTGACTTGTGTTTGTATTCCAAGTACTGGTGCAGTGTTTGACACATACTATAGTCAGTACTTAACACTTATTTGTTCAATTAAATTAAATTTAATATTGAGAACTTTGCTCATGGGGAAAAATTGAGGGATTAGGACTTCTCAATGTATACCAGTTTCTGTACAAAGAAAACCAAGCACCACTCAGTAAATGTTAGTTGATGGAAGTGACTGTCAGAGAATATCAAAAGCATCTAAACAACAAGGAAAAATTATATTGGAGTTAATTTTTAGAATGAACAACCAAAAATTCTACACTGAACTTTAAAGAGGTGGAAAATGGGGTACCTATGCTTACTGTGAATGCTACCCTTACTCTCTAATATGCCAGCTACTAAAAGGGTATCACAGATAAACTTTCAAGCATGTTCTCTCATTTAATGGAAGTCATTGATGAAAAGAATATAAAAACTTCCTCCACTAGAGTTTATCCACATTAAGACTAAAGGTATGAATTGGAACATATTTTTGGAGTAAATCTTTCAAATCACATGTCTAAGGGTAGAATGACCTAATTGTTTTTTGTTTTGATGAATAATGGGGAAAGCTGGTTCTTGATCATTCAATTCATTTCTGGATGACAAAATTTTAAAAGGGTGATTCTAATAGATTTATAACTTGATATAATTATTTCATTGAAGTAGAAATGTCTCATCTTGATGAAAATTATTATTTCTGGTTTTGAATTTTTTTGGGGGGGATTCAGTCTTATAGTGAAGTAACTGGAGTATAGACACTCCCTGAAATAATGGAAACTATAATTTCTAGTCTTAAGTAGTTACCTAGAGCAGTAAGAAGTTAAATGACTTGCTTGCTTTTCTGTAGTCAATATTGTCACTGAAAGGACTTGAACCTGTCTTCCTGACTCAAGTCCAACCTTTTGTCCATTATATCCTACTGCCTGGAGTATAACAAATTGTATTTTATGACTAATGTTTCAGCCTAAGCCTGGGAGGCTTACCAATGCCCCGCATGAAGGAAAATGCCAAAAAATGTCTTCTAGATTTGAACCCACCTTTGCTCTTGTGGCTCAACTTTTTTTGATAAATCTATAAATTAAATCTTTAACTCTTCAAGTGTTGAAGGTTTACCTTCCAATAGAAGAATGGTTGAGGGGTTAATGGCCATGAGCTAATGCTGAAGAATTACCATATTGGCAAATGATAATACTTTATTGGGATGCAGGGCCAGAAACCCCAAATCTGAGGAAGTAACAGAAGCCAGTAGATGAACGAAATTGAACATGATAAGAGACAGCCTCAATCAAATGGGAAAGACCACAAGAAGAGCCAGAATGGAAGCCAGAAAAATGGAAACCAGAACCAACCAGATATATACAAAATTCACAGTGGGGATAAGTTGTCATATGACAAGAAATGTACTATGTGACAGGAGCTGAGGATAGGCTGTTCGTTTGTTTGTTTTGTCCAGACCTCTGATTTATACATGTATTGAACTCCTTTACTAGGAAATTCCTTCTCCCAATGCAAATTGCAGCTTGTAGTCTTTGAGTGTTTCTTAGCAGGGTGGAAAAGTATAGTGATTTTCACAGAATTCCAAGACCAGAAGTGTCAGAGGTGGGACAAGAACACAGTATATCCTTGCTCCTAAACCAGTTCCCTGTCCACTCTGCCACTCTTCCTCTTGGTATGCTAACTGTACATACATCTAAAAAGAGATATCCTCTTGAGACCTGGAAATGAAGGAGGACTTCATTTGTTTATATTGGGTGCTCTCCAACAATTCAGGCTAATATTGGATGTTAATGCATGATTTAGAGCTCTTCCTTTCCCACCTCCCTCTATAGAATTAAAGATAATATGTGCTTCCCAAAATTAGACTAAGAAGATAATAATCAATTTTCATCACAAAACATTCCACATGGATTTCTGTATCACTTGAGTGGGGTCATTTTCCATTTTCCCCCCTGATTTTAGTTGCAACTTGAGAAAATAGGTGGGTATGACCACTCAAGTTAACAGTACTTAGTGGTGCTATTATGTTTTGAGTTGACTACTTAGTCTAAGAAAAAATTTCTGAAAATGAAGACTCTTTCTTCTTTTGCTTTCTTTTCCGTTTCCTTTTCCCTTTACTTTCCCTTTCTTTTCCCTTTCTCTTTCCCTTTGCCTTTCCCTTTCCCCTTTCTCCTCCTCCTCCTTCTACTTCTCCTTCTTTCTCCTCCTCTTCCTCCTCCTCCTCCTCCTTCTTCTTCTCCTTCTCCTTCTCCTCCTTCTTCTTCTTCTCCTTCTTCTTCTTCTTCTTCTTCTCCTTCTTCTTCTTCTTCTTCTTCTTCTTCTTCTTCTTCTTCTTCTTCTTCTTCTTCTTCTTCTTCTTCTTCTTCTTCTTCTTCTTCTTTCTTCTAGTGCAGATGTTATAGCTAATTGTTTCTGGTAGGTAAAGAGTGGCCCCATTTTCCAGTCTTATCTAGTGATGACTTCTCATTTTCTGCTACAAGCAAATCTAATTTGCAAATGAAAAATTTCACTGAAACAGACTTTGCCTGCAAGCAAATTAGAGCCCTACACCTTTGGAAGTGTTGGAGTGAACACACAATTGCATTTTAAACAAAAGACTTATGATCTTAATTCACAGTTAAAATAACAATTGCTTCTAAGTGGTACTTATTATTTTAAAAAGTTTCAACTTTCCAATAAGAGTAATCCAGAGAGGGAGTTCATTTGGAAAAAAAAAAAGCTGCTTAAGAGTTATTGTCAGAGCTTGCCTGATATTTCTTGTTTGTAGTTAAAGGTTTTATTTTGTGTGTTTTCCTGGTGCTATAGAATTACCTTGTTGGTAGGGTACACTGATTGTCTTTCCAGGTAAAGGGGAAGATACTAGAATAAATTATGTACATTTCACCATTCATTTTTGACAGGGGTATGTGACAGCTATCAATGTTATCTTATTATTGATGGTGTTTTGTTGTTTTTGCTTTTTTTTTAAATAGGGAAGAGAAAGCCCTTTAGAATCCAGTGTTTGAAGAAGTGGAGTGATAATACCTTTTAGGTATAACAAATTTCTGTGTATAAAAGTTCTATTTGAGGAGCTAGGAATTTATTTTCAATTCAGGCAAGCCTCAAATATTTTGCAAGTTTAAGAAGAATAAAAAAATCTTACTTTCCAGTTCTGAAGCTAGGACCTATGGTACTTAAGTACTTGCTTTGTTGACTTCTCAACTCTATTTACTCTGCTTGAAGAAACTCCTTGGAATCCAAATACTCCACAATTCCTGTTCCAGGGAAACTTAAGGTATAGAAATAGTCATCCTGCAGGGGTCTAAGAGAGAATCATTTGCTCTAAGTGTTGGTTCAGAGAGGAGGCAAGGGTGGGGTTTGGAATGTGGAACTTAAACCGCAACAATAATATTTATATTAATAATATTTATTTATATAGCACTTTAAAATTTGCACAGTGAGTTACATTTTATCTCACTTTATTCTCACAAAGAACCTTGTGAGATACACACTATTAATATCCCCATTTGACAGTTGAGGAAACTGATTCTCAGAGAGGTTAAGTGACTTGCCCAGGGTAATAGAAATGGTAAGTATCTGAGGCAGAGTTGGATCTGTCCCTTCCAGACTCCAAGTCCAATGCTCTATCTTCAACCTTCTGGTTCCAAATTAGTCTTATCTTCTCAGACTTATTTCACTATTTAATTTAACCCTTTTTTATTCTTGCACCTGGTAGTTGTTGTATGTTATAATTGTCTATACTTGCTTTTATCCTCTTAGTAGACTATAAACTTCACAAAGGAAAGGGACTGTCTAATCTAAAATTCACATCTTCCCCAGCATTTAACACAATGATATGCACAAAGTAGCCACCTAATAAGTATTTGCTGAATGACTGAATAAATTCCAAAGTCATGTGTGATTAATTTTTTTAAAAATTAATCCATCATTTTGGATCATTGAAGATTCTGTGATTTCATCAATAGCTCTGGTCCTAGGTGGTTAGCATGACCTTCAGAACATGTTAAGTTTTGGTTTTTGGTTTTGTTGGCAGGGGCAATTGGGCTTAAGTGACTTACACAAGGTCACATGGCTAGTTTTTGCACCAAGTGTCTGAGGCCAGACTCGAACTCAGGTCCTTCTGACTCCAGGGCCAGCGCTCCACTCACTGTGCCACCTAGCCACCCCTCATGAAAAGTTTTTTTTAAAGGATTTAAGAAAGTGTTTTAGATAATCTGTACCTTTTCTTTCCAGTGGCCAATGGGACACCACCTATTTAAAAAAAATAGGTCAAGAGAATACTGCATAGTTAAATCTGTGAGATAATGAATTGTGTTAGGACAGAAAAATGCTGTGTTTCAAGTAAACTTTTGGCTTATAAACAAGTTCCTGGAATGGCTGAAAAGTGATTATTTGAAGTGCTAATATTGTTAGTGATCAGAGAGTTGGCCTAACTATTCTCATTAACAGAGGGCAGCTAGGTGGTGTAATGGATAGAGCACTGGGCTTTGAATCAGGAAGCCTAAACTTCATGAGTTCAAATTTGGCTTTGGATATTTACTAGTTGTGTGACCCTGGGCAAGTCATTTCACCCTCTTTGCCTCAGTTTCCTCATCCATAAAATGAGTTGGAGAAAGAAATGACAAACCACTCCAGTATCTTTGCCCCATCACCAAGAGTCCTATACGACTGGAAAACAACTCCTTAACTTACCTTTCTCTCCACTCCCATGTTTTGCTTTCCATCTGTCATTGCACAGAGATTGTGTGCAAAGTAAAATGCTCTGCATAAGTTTGGTCCCCATGGTTGTTAGCCTAGCAACCTTCAGAGTGTGAAATCCATTTAGGAAAGGATCCAGAAAGGAAAATCGAAAAGAATGGGAAGAACTGCTTATACGAAGTGGTTTATACAGTTAGAGGCTTTAATTTTTATATCCTTGAAAGGGTTGGCTGAAAAGACACGTAAGTTAAAAATTCTCTGGTGAAGGCTTGGTTCTTAGAATTGCTGCCCCATCAGCAAGGAAACACTGAAACCAGCATGACCATTGTCAGTTTAAAACAACCCAGAACCAAATTACTCAGGTAAGTCTGATAGCCATGTCTCCCCAGTGACTATTTATCCAGATGTCCTTTTGGGATGGGACAAGACCAATCTTTAATGGATCTCAGTAGTGCCTTGTCAAGGCCCTTAGATGCCTCTTTTTGCTGACCTGAGTCCCATTTTTTGTGCTTTTATTCCGGTTCTATTTGTGCCTTCAAGAGTACGTGGTGCCTGCTTTGTGCTGCATCTGTCAGGGAGGTCCAGCAACTTTCTTTCTCCTGACACATGACTTGTTGCTCCTAAATGAACATGTCAGCTGCCTCTGATGCATGACTCAAAGCCACAGCTGTAAAATAAGCCTGTTGAAATAATGATTAACAAGCCACTTGTGTGCATCTCGACAACTCAGAGAGAAAGGTGGGCTCAAGCTTGTTTGGAAAGGTCAGGCACAGTGATGTCCTGAAAAGAATTCAATTTGGTCATAGGGGGGGACTAGAGAGCTAGTCCTGGCTTTTTTGTAGGCTAACTATCTATGTAGCCTCAGAACCTCACTTTTCTAAGCTTTAATTTTCTCATTTGTTATAGTCAATTTAAAAATAATCAGTACTACTTACCTCCTAAAGTCTTGGGGCTTAGAGACCTTCTCTGGATACTAAAAGGTTAAATGACTTGCCCAGGGTCACAGAGTCAGTATGTGTGGATAAGAACTTGAACTCAGATCTTGATTCCAAGGCTGGTTTTCTATCCACTATGACTTTCAGTAAATCTGCATAAATCTCGGTAAACTCAAATGCATTAGGAAAATGTAAATAGGATCAGAGGTGAACTAGTCTAACCTTTTTATTTTGCCAGTGGGTGTTTTGAGGTCTAGAAAAGTTACATGATTTGCACATAGTCAGATAGGTCCTAAATGGCAGAACTGGGATTTGAATTGGAGTCTTCTTACTTCAAATTCATCACTCTTCCCATTATAACACAGTGCTTTCCTCAAAAGAAGATGCTCATAAGCGCTCAATATTCCCAGTAAGAACTAATTAGACCCAATGCTGGCTTCCAAGGTCAGATGAGATCACAATCAACTGAATAAGTGCTCATGGGTTTAGCTGTCCTTTGCTGTCCTCACTTCTGCCAGATATACTATCACCGAGTATATAATCAGCCCTTTTCTTCCCTATACCTCCTCAATGTACAATAAATCCTGTCTGTTACTTTCTATCTGTGTGACCTTGGGAAAATCACTTAACTCCTCTGGGCCTCAGTTTTCTTATCCATAAAATTAAGAGGTAGAAGTAGATGGAAGGCAGTTTCCAACTCTAAATCTCTGATTCCGATATCCTATAAGCACCCAAAAATCAGAGAGGTTACCTCCCTGTCTTCCTCTCCAAATTTTACTATTTCTATATAATCTCTGGAGGATTTCTTTCTCTAGGTTTATACCACCTGATTTATACCATTTAACTCATGATTCAAAACTTCTGCCAGACCATAAAATAAGCATCACAGAGTCACAATTAAGAAACCATTTCTGCCATCTCAAGAACTCAATGAACGAGATAATATCATTGTGAAAGGTAGGGTAGATTGGGAGCTGTATTCATTCTTTCCAACCACTAGGGGACTATAAATTAGAAAGTTACTGCCTACCTGTTCTACAAATGGGACCTATGACTCAAAGGTGGGGGTGATGAGGGAAACTTCCAGAAACAGAGTTTACCCTACCCAAGAATCTACATCATTATTGACATGAGGCAAGTACCTTTGTCTAGTTTACATTCTTCATGAAATACTTACCTGATAATTTGCCACATTTTTCTCTAGAAATATTCAAAAAATAGTTTTTCAGATGAAAAACTTTTAGCATTGTTCAGTTCTATATGGAGTGTTTTGTGGTTGTTTTACTTATTATCTATCCTTTGTATGCACCTTTAAAAGATTGTTTATTGTTTTCTTTACAAGTAATTCTTTACATTGTATAATTCTATTTTTCATTTGCTATACCAATACCTTCTTTAGCAGACACTGATTTGATCCCAAGGAAAGGACAAGTCTATTAGTCTGCAAAGAAACAATTAGCTTCCTTCTTTCCTTCTTTTCTTTTCCCTTCCTCCATCCAGTCACTCCCCTCCCCTTCCCTGTCCACCCCCCCCCCAAATTGGGATAGTGCTTAGAATTACTGCTCAGAATTCTCAAGCTCGGGTTATCCACTAACCTTAGCTTCTCCCAGTAGCCTAGGTTACAGACTAAATAAATCACCACACCTAGCAAATTACCTTCCTTTTAAAAGACATTTTTAAAGTTTTTAAACATGTGCATTTTTAAAGTTGTCCCTTATCAGAAAGAGTGGGTTTTCTAAAAAAAAAAAAGGAGTAGCTTCTAAAGAGAGGGCATTCTTCTAAAGAGAAAAAAAAAGATCTAATTACAGTGGAGTTCCAATTAGAATTCCCCTAAAATGCTTCTGGTCTTTGTGTACTGTGACCCGAAGGGGTAGAATACTTGCTGAATTGTTATAATGTTTTCACTCATTTAAAATAGGAGTTATTAACCTGGCATCAGTGAACTTCAAAAAAATTCTGGTAACAGAGTGCCCCAAGCATATTGATTGAAAACCTGAGGTGATATGGGTTGACTGGGGAAAAAGGGGAGGAAGTATTTTTGCCAATGGTTTGTGTTCACCATTCTTCACTAAGAAACAGTGAGCATGAATAACTGAGCAACTTAAAATGTCTAAATTGCTCATCATTTGGAATTTATTTTATTGGACAAAATATAAGTCCATCAGATTGTTGTGCTTTAAGTAAATGGAGAAAGTTAATTGAGTAGAGTCTCAAGGAAGACACAATATTCTTTTTCATTCATTTTTTAAAAATTTCTTGTTAGCAGCATGCATTTATTTTTATTTTATTCATTATTTTATAACATTATGGGACATATTCTTTGTGGGTTGAGCTTCTGAAGGAAAATATCTTATTTATGTTGTAAGCCATCAACCACGTAAGCTTTTTTATTTAGCTGAAAAGCAGCAGGAAAAAAAAATCAGAACACAGGGTACAATGACACTACAGTGTAGTACTTGAAATCAGTGGACATTGGCCTTAAGTAGAATTGAAGGGTCAAAATCTGTTTGACTACAGCAAACCAAACATTTTCTCTTCATATGTGGGATTGGCAAAAACTCTTAAGTTAAATAAGAATTTGGTGTTTGCTTAACATCACTGGGATCCATCATCCCTGCATCCCTGTAGGAAAGGTTGCATAAAGTTAAGCAGTATAGGTGACTATATATTTATTGTTCCTATGGCAACCTCCATTGATGATTATTAAGTATCATTCTTCCAGACTACAATACATTAGTACTGCTCTGAGTTCTCTGGAGAATTCTCTTTTCTTTTTTTCCTTTTCTTCCTCCTCTTCTCTCTCTCTCTCTCTCTCTCTCTCTCTCTCTCTCTCTCTCTCTCTGTCTCTCTCTCTCTCTCTCTGTCTCTCTCCCTGTTTCTTTTTCTCACAGATGTGCAGAACAATTTTAGTTTTATTTATATCTCAGTTCATTTAAATGTACAACCATTGTGACTACTTTTGGAATCATACTTGACAATTGTCTGGTTAGCTCACAAAAGGAGGCTATGACATCATCAATTCAAAAGACAATTTTGATTAACGCAAACTGAAATAAACTGGGATCAGCCAAAATTGACTTTACCCCCAAATTTATTTTCTAGACATTATGTGGCTTCTGGATAAACATATTCCTTTTTGTCGGAATGTTTTCCTCTTATTGACTGTTTCAGTGAACAGTATGGAGTGGTCAGAGTGAGAAAGGGTAGGGTAGCTTTTATAAGTCAGTCCCCTTGTCCCAGAATGTCCAGCTGCTGACTTGCTGCTTCAGCACTGGAGCTGAGGAACATTCCATGGAAGCACCTCAGCTGATGGGTCGAAGGAAGGGGGCTTCTTTGTGAGCTGGGCCCCAGAGTGCACTGGGCTCCCAAGATTAACACAAGCCCTTGAATTGCACTCTCCAAAATGGCAATGTAGCAATGCTAATAGGCGCCCATTTTGATGGCAATTTGGCAGGGAGTCAAAATTTGGCCCTAAAGCAGAGGTGGTACAATTAGACAGCTGAGATGCGTTCTCTGAACACACACTTTTAATTGATTTCAGCTTGTTCAGTTCACAAAGATAGAGCTCTGACACATAGCAGCTTTCTTAGAGGGGCTTATTTTTACTTTTCCTTTATTCAGCAGCGTAATTCACCAGCAGCAGAAGCAACAATAATAAAGAGTTCTAAAGAGAGGGTGTTTGGCATGGTTTGGATACAAAAAGTATTATTAAGAACTAATGAGTGAGATAGTTAGATGTTAACCGGAAAAGCATTAATGAGCAGAATAGGGTTCTGGCATAAACATCTGTTTCTGAACAGATGTTACCTTGTAAATCTGCTGAAGAAATGCCTTTGTAAATGGAGCAATGGACCTTTTTAGGTAATAGGAGGGACAGAAAGATGTTTTGAGGTTTCCGAACACAACTTTTCAGCTGTTTTGAGACTCACGAGAGACTGAGTATTTTAAAGCAATGAATCTTCCAGAGCATTGGGGAGTTACAAAAGGGGGTGACTGGTAGTAAATGATAGCCCCAAAGTACATTGAGTTTGACCATACAATCAGCAAGTTTCTGTCCAGTTCATGGTATGAATCTGAGATACTCATTAACGTCGAATTTCATGCCCATTGACTTTTGGAGCTTGTTGCCCTAGGCAAAATCCCATTGTGGGCAAATGTTTGTTTTCAGTGTTCCTTCATACTACTTTTGATGTCTGGCTGGGCTTCTGTTCCCAACCTACCTGCATAGAGGTGGTTTAGTGAATATAGTGCAGGACTTGGGATCAGAAAGACTGAAGTCAAGTCTCACCTTAGACATTGGCTATGCAACCAAACTAATGCAGCAAGTCATGTAACCTTTCTCAGCCTCAGCTTATTCATCTATAAAATGGGGATAACCCATATTGCCAGGTTGTTGTGAGGATCAAATGGGATAAAATGTGTAAAGTGCTTTTCAAACTTTAAAGTGTTAGGTTAAATGGTAAGCTATTATTATTATTACTTTCTTCTCCTTCTTCCCTTTCTCCTCCTCCTCCTCTTTCTTCTTCTTCTTCTTCTCCTCCTCCTCCTCCTCTTCTTTCTTTCTTTCTTTCTTTCTTTCTTCTTCTTCTTCTTCTTCTTCTTCTTCTTCTTCTTCTTCTTCTTTTCTCACTACTATGATACTTACCGATGTAGTCCCCCAAATTCTAAGCCTTTCTCTTCTATAAAACTTTCACTTCATAGCTGTGTCTCTGTAGTCCCCTGTATTCTAAACTGATCCTGACTCCCTTCCTCAAAACTTTCCCTTCCTGTCCCCTTTCATACTTTTTGAAGGTAAACAATATAACATTTGTAAAGCAAACCTTAAATTGCTATAGAAATGCTGCTGCTGCTGCTAACAATTACAAATGAATATGTGCTAAAATGTTAATGATTTTATTAGTCTATCCCTTCCAGGTAACGTACAATCTTTTTTTTTAATCAGGGAACCCCCAATATCTTTCTTTAAAGGAGTGACTACAGGCATATTATAATGTACTGCCCTGGAAAATTTAGACTGAGCCTTTTGGGGTCCCTCAGATCACACGATGTAGGAGACTGCCTACTCTAGGCATATAATGATTCAAGCTAACTTGATAATATGGGCACTTAGAATCATAATGTTAGAAATGAAAGTATTTTTTGAGATCTACTAATCTAGTATCTTTTTCTTTAAACATGAAGAAGTAGATAGAGATAAATAAAGTCACTGGCCCAGAGTCATACAGACTGAACCAGGACTAGAATCCAGGTATGTTGAATCCCAATCCAATGATCATTCCAACCTATTCTGCTGTAAGGGATTCCTTCATCATATATCTTATCGTATTAATGAATTATTTCTGATGGTGAATAAATAGGAGACCTCTTGGAAGAAGAGACTAAAACAACTCAAAAAAGACCCCTTTCATTAAAATAAATTTCAAGAGTAAATAATCCCTAAAGGAAGTGGGGGGTTTTTGTGTGTGTGGGGAGAACTTAAAGAGACGTGGCATGAGATATGCTTTGTGGCCTTAAAGGTTCTAGTTCATGTCAATGGTCAGCAGAACTGGCCTAATAATTTCCACAATAACTGGTTTTGCATTCCAGTATCTTTCAAAAGCTGACAGTAGAACTTAATGATACATGCTGAAATCTATTTAAGTGACATGCTAGGTTCTATTGCCATGTTGGGTGTTGTCATACCCTATGTAGGTAGGTAATTTTGTATAAAAATAAAAATTTTATGTAAAAAATGTAGGTAATTTTGCATACCCCAAAGGCATAAGGTCATTTATCACTTGATGCTACTTGAATGGTCCAGGTAAAGCAGCAGGGCATCATTAAAAATAGGAGGCAACATGTGTGAGATACATCCATCCACTGCCATTGCTTCAGCCACTATTTCCCCTCAGAATCTGATGGAGATAACTCAGGACTCAGAATCCAAGAGCCTGGGAATAGCAATGGCGTCTATATCTGCAATCTTGGTTCCAGACCAGCTCGTGAAGTAATAAGCTTGAGGAACAACCCTTGTGGAAATGAGACCTAGCAAGTGCTTCTGAAAATGTCCTTTGCCACTGAAGACCTGGGAAAGAGAGTTCTCAATACCAAAGTTCTCGGTACTGTCAAATGAGATGCAGATGTGTTTTTATCAGTGGAAATTACATTTATAAGATTCATTACCAACTGCTTTGCCACTATGCTCTAAGGACCATGAGATCTTTCCATCTGACTGTCCCTAAAATCTCCTATATATACTGACTGTTCCACAGGAGTTCTTAGTTCTTTTTATGTCATTGACCCCATCAACAATAAGTGGACCCTAAGACTGTCCTGAGCTCTCTTTTCTTCCTATATCAGCAGTTCTCAAACTATTCAATCTCAGGACCCCTTTATGCTATTAAAAAAAAATTATTGAGGCTCTTCCAAAGAGCTTTTGTTTATGTGGTTTATATCTATCAATATTTGCCATATTAGAAATTTAAAGCATCTCTGTACTATTATGAAAGCAATTTTCACCTTATAGACCCCCTGAAAGAGCTTCGGGAATCTACAGGGTTCCTGGACCACACTTTGAGAAATGCTGCTCTATACTGTCTCACTCGGTGATCTCATTAGCTCCGATGGATTCAATTATCATCCTTATGCAAATGATGCTTAGTCCTTAGTCCTAGCCCTACATATTCTCCCAACCTCTAAGAGTCTCATATTATCAACAGCCGATTGGTCATCTTGTACTGAATGTCCCATGGGCATCTTAAACTCAGCATGTATAAAACAAGACTCCTTATCTTTGCTAGCAAAACCTCCCCTCCCCATTTCTCTTGGAGAAAACTTTAAGTGTTACTAAACTTGTATGAAGCCTGAATGAGTCTCCCTTCAACTTCTACATATCATTCCTCATTCTGCTCTCTGAGGCCGAACAGAAGTTAAATCCTTTTACCAGCTAACTATACATCTTGAAGTCAAATATGATTTCCCTATAAAATCTTTTCTTCTGAAGGCTACACTCCCCCAGTTCTTTCAGCCAATCCCATAGAAATCTTGATCATAAAACCCTCGACCATCTTGGCTGCTCTCCTTATCAACATCTTTCACAAAACATGTTACCCATTTTTTGCTTTAAGCTAATGCAGACGTGCATTTGGATATTCATGTCATAGCATTCTGAAGTATAGAGTTCTCATGTAAGAATCAGCAAGGGGATTTTGAACGTTAGTGGTTTCCCTTTGCCTTTGCCTTTGCCTTAAACTAAGGAGGGTTATTGGCAATAGATGAAATCTCCCAACGATTATTTTTTTCCTTTCCTGAAGGAAAATGGAAAAACTTCTAGGACTAGAAAAAAATTTATATTCTTTCTTTTGGTGCATAGGAGATATTCATAGCAGAGGGAGGAAAGGAAAAAAAACCTTCACACCTATCATGTACCAACAAAATGATTTTATATTACTTACAGAGAAATTTTATTTATGCTTCATTGAGGAATTCATGACACATGCAGGTGAGGAATGTGCCTTGTATTTTGACCTCAGAAAAGATAACAGTGACTGTTCTATTTTATATCATGTTAACACTAGTTGAGATTTGTAGGTCTTCTTAAAATCCTTACTTCCAATGTAAAGAATGAAGAAAAATAGGAAAATGAGAAGCTTAAGAGTCAATACTTTATAGTTACAGCACTATACAAATGATTCCTAATTCATAGAATCATTGATTTGGGGTTTGAAGGGTCTCGAGAGGCCATTTAGTCCAACCTTTTCATTTTATAGAAGAGGAAAGTGGTATTCATAGACCTTAAATGACTTGCCTAGGGTCACACAGATAACAAGGATTTGAACCCAGATCTTCCTGAATTGAAATTTAGCACAGTAATCACTATGCACTCTGCCCCTCTTGTACTTCATTACTGGGAGAAGCCTTTATGAGGACTCCTTATTCAGTTGTTCTGAATGTCTGACTGTTCATGACCTTGTGTGTTGTTTTGTTGGCAAAGATACTTTAGTGGTTTGCCATTTTCTTCTCTAGTCGGTTAAGGCAAATAGAGGTTAGGTGACCTGCCCAGGGTCATACAGCTAATGTGTTTCTGAGGCCAGCTTTGAACTCAGGTCTTCTTGACTCTAGGTCCAATATTCTGTCCACTGAGTCGCCAAGCTTTCTCATGAATCACCTAGCTGCCTCATACACTAAATGATGTTGCCCTGAACAACATATTTTCATTGTAGTGTTTTTTTTAAGGTTGTAACTAAGCTCTACCATAAATCCTTTAACTTCCCAATAGCATCCTTAGCAAGCCATAACTGGGACAGATAAATGGAGCTTTGTCCAAGGGCCCCAAATTTAGAATGTCCTTATAGGACTTGGTACAACTTCAGCAAGTAGGAACAACAGGGCTTTAGTACCTAGTTACCAAGAATAGTATGGGATAGGGAATGGACCTGAGATTTCACTGGTTTAGGGAACTCCTAGATTAAGAAATTCTTCTACCAATGCAGGTCAGCACCTTGTTATTTTTGTTGTTGTTAGAGAGCCTTAACTTTAGGTCTCCTGGATCTAAATCAAGTTCTCTATGTCACTGAGAACAAACAAGTTCTCTATATCCCCTATACTATATAGAGAAAAAATTAGTCAAAATGGAAAACTCATAAAGGATCACTACATTCTCTCACCGCCAAGTAAATAACTCCTCAAATGGCTCCACCCCCACTACAAAGGAGGGGATAATTTTCTCTGCAGAGAAATCATGATGCCTTAGGGTTTCTGCTCTTAAAGACTTGTTTCCTCAAGTCTGTCTCCTCCCATAAGTGTGTGCCATACCCCTTGGGCCACCTGATGTGGGAGGTCTCTTCTCCCTCTCCAAGCCCTATATCTCTTCTTGCCCTCTAATATGAGTGCCCCAAGCTCTTGGGACAGTTAGATGACACAATGGATAGAGTGCCAGACCTAGAGTCTGTAACACTCATTGTCCTGAATTCAAATCTGACACTTGCTAGCAAATCTGACCTGGGAAAGTCACTCAACCCCTTTTGCCTTAGTTTCATCTGTCAAATGTGCTGGAGAAGAATCACTCCCGTATCTTTGCCAAGAAAACTCCAAATGGGATCACACAAAGTAAGACATGATTGAAAAACAAGCGAATAAGTTCTAGAAATGCTAGTTAACAGTTCTGCTTTTAAGACCAATTGCTCGGGACTACACAGACTCTCCACTCCTCCCACCACCCAGTCCTGATCCCTGCATTAGTCATGCCCTTGTCTTGGTACCTTGCAAGCTTTGACTTTGCCTTCTTCTATTTCATCCACTAAACATTAATGTCCTTTTCACCGGGGCCTCCAGTTCTGCCTTGACTCAGTTCCCTGTCTCTGGAATTAACTACCTCTCTCTCTCTTTAAATGTTTCATTTAACATCATATCTTTGTGGAAATAATTGGGAATTTTTTTTAAGCCAATAATCGAATATATTATCAAGAAGGTCACATATGGTGAGTGCTTTTCTACCCATTTAGCAATTCATTTCTTAGTTAAAAATAATTTTAAAAGCCTATCATGATTTTAGGATTTAGCTAGACAATAAGTGATTGTCTTGGAGAAGGATTTGAAGTTGCATCTTTGATCACTGAGGAAGAGGAGGAAGCTGGGAAATCTCCTTTCAGTTACATCCAATATATTTTATTGCCTTCTAGAACTAGGAAAGTTTGACCGAAGAAAATTTGTATAGTTTTGCTGTGTAGGCCCTGTACTAAAATTCACAAGAAAAATGTTAGAAGAACTACAACATTTGTAACACATTGGCCATAAATTCAATACAGCACATATAAAACATTCTGTTTCCTAGGGTGTTATCGCTAAAATTCAGTATCACAAACATCTGCATATGAGCAATAAAATTAACCTCTGGTGTGTTGCACACAATTGTTCCTGACATATATTAACGTTAGTGACAATTTGTATGTGATTATCTAAGATAAAATTTAATCTGCCAACTTCAGACTTGATGCTTCTAAGATTCAGTTTCCCATATGTATATATGCATATGTATGTATGTGCATATACATATTTCCACCAGAGTTAAATAAGCAAATATAGATGAGTATGTGATTGTTTTCTCAGGGATTTGCTAAAGCATATATACAAGGGGACTATCCTAAAATTAATTTCACATTTGAAATCAATTGTATGTTTCATTCCAAAATATTACAAAATATCAAAAGAATGAGATATACTGATACATGTCTCTTCCCATCAGAAAGTATGGGAAGTGATGGGATGATTTAAAGATGACTACTGTGTTAATTCATTTGCTTACTTGTAGTTGCTTAATACAAAGAGATTTCAACCTCAGGATAGATAAGAATTGTTAGAAAGTGGGTTGTTGTTGTTTGTTGAGTAGTGTCCAACTCTTCATGACTTCATAGACCATACTGGTTTTCTTGGCAAAGATACTGGAGTGGTTTGCCATTTCTTTTTCCAGTTTTATATAGGCAGAGGTTAAGTGACTTGCCCAGGATCATAAGTATCTGAGGCTAGATTTGAACTCAGATCTTATTGTCCCAAGATCTATATCCTATCTACTGAGCTACCTATCTGTATCACTGGAAACTGAGACTGATGTTAATTAAATAAAAGAACATCACTTTTTTATTTCATATGAATTCTTGTATCTTTATTAAAATGTCAGTTTTATAACTTTAGAAACAACCATATCCAAACATTTCACTAATGCCTCATTTGATATTTTTTAAAAAATCTTTATGTTTCTTTTTTTTTTTTTGCTTTTTGGAGGGCAATTGGGGTTAAGTAACTTGGCCAACGTCACACGGCTAGTTTTTTTTGCGGTGTGTGTGTTAAGTGTCTGAGGCCTGATCCCAACTCAGGTCCTTCTGACTCCAGGACCAGCACTCTACTCACTACACCACCTAGCCACCCCTAATTCTTTATGTTTCTTTAATTACATGTAAAAATTTTTAACACTCATTTTAAAAAATTTTGAAGTTCCAAATTTTTTCTCTCTCCCCTGCCTCCTTTCTCTCTGAGACAGTAAACAATTTGATATGGGTTATACAAGAACATCAATTTTATTTTTTTAAGGATTTTTGCATAATTGCATTTTATTTTTCCACAATTTATTTATTTTTAGTTTTCAACATTCACTTCCATAATATTTTGAGTTCCTAATTTCCTCCCCATCTCTCCCCTCTCCCACCTCAAGATGCCATGTAATTTGGTATAGGATCTACATATATATTAATATTGAACCTATTTTCACATTAGTCATGTCATAAAGAAGAATTAGAACAAATGGAAAAAAAATTGTGAGCAATAATAAACAAACAAAAAAAGAAAAAAGAAAGAGAGCAAATGATGTACTTCAATCTGCATTCAGACTCCACAGTTCTTTTTCTTGGTATGGATGGCATTTTCCATAATGGGTCTTTTGGAGTTGTCTTAGATCCTTGCATTGCTAAGAAGAGAAAAGTCTATCGAAGTTCATCATCTCACTTTGTGGCTTTTACTGTGTACAATGTTTTCCTGATTCTGTTCACTTCACTCAGCACCAGTTCATACAAGTCTTTCCAGGTTTTTCTTAAGTCTGCCTGCTCATCATTTCTTATAGCACAATAGTATTCCATTACATTCATATGCCACAACTCATTCAGCCATTCCCCAATTAATGGGCATCCCCTCAATTTCTAATTCTTGACCACCACAAAAAGAGCTGCTATAAATATTTTTGTACATGTGGGTCCTTTTCCCATTTTTATGATCTATTTGGGATATAGCCCTAGAAGTGATATTGCTGGGTCAAAGGGTATGCATATTTTGGGGCATAGTTTCAAATTACTCTCCAGAATGGTTGGATCAGTTCATAACTCCGCCAACAATGCATTAGTTTTCCAGTTTCCCCACATCTTCACCAGCATTTATCATTTCCTTGTTTCTTCACATTAGCCGATCTGATAGGTGTAATGTGGTACCTCAGAGTTGTTTTGATTTGCATTTCTCTAATCAGTAATAATTTAGAGCATTTTAAATATATGACTATAGATAGCTTTAATTTATTCATCTGGAAACTACCTGTTCATATCCTTTGACCATTTATCAATTGGGGAATGACTTATATTCTTATAAATTTGACTCAGTTTGCCATATTTTTTTTTAAATGAGACCTTTATCAGAGACACTGGTTGTAAAAATTATTTCCCAGTTTTCTGCTTCCCTCCTAATCTTGGTTGTATTGGCTTTGTGCACAAACTTTTCCATTTAATATAATCAAAATTATCCATTTTGTATTTCATCATGTTCTCTATCTCATTTGGTCATAAAATCTTCCATTCTCCATAAATCTGACAGGAAAACTATTCTTTGATCTCCCAGTTTGCTTATCGTGTCAGCCTTTATTTCTAAATTGTGTACTCATTTGATTTTATTTTGGTATATGGTGTAAGATTTTGGTCTATGCCTAGTTTCCGCCATACTATCTTCCATTTTTCCTAGAAGTTTTTGTCAAATAGTGAGTTCTTATTACAGAAGCTGTTGTCTTTGGGTTTATCAAACAATAGATTACTATAGTCATTGACTACTGTGTCTTGTGTACCTAACCTATTCCACTAAGAACATCAGTTTTAAAAGACAAATAAATTAAAGGAGTGAGGCATTAATGTGGGACTTCTAGGTCATAATAAAAAACAATTTATTTGGAGGATGATATACAGTAGGCATATTGTATTGTATACCATACTTTAATTTGGTAATTTCTCTTATTAGAAATTTAAAAAATTATTTTGTTAGAAATTTTTATTATTAGAAATATTAAATTAGAAATATATATTATTAGAAATAACCATTATTTCTAATGTTAGAAATAATATTATTTAAAATAAATGGAATATTTATATTATTAAAAATATTATTAGAAATTATATTTTAAAAGCTTAAAAAAAGAAACAGGCTATTTCTTCTTCTAAATCTTTGGTGAGTTGTTTCCAAAACTTCTTTCAAAACTATTTTTTGTTAGTTTATTCAACAACAATCTCAAAAATATCCAAAGCAAACCTCCAGTAGGTATTGAACTAGATCTGTGATTTTATTGGAATAAGAAATTCCCAGATGAGGAAATCCCTCTATAAGTGCAGATTGGCAACTTCTTTGCAACTTAATAGTCTTACAAATTTATATAGAACAGAAGCGTCAAACCCCTGGCCCACTGGCTAACTGGACTTTCTAGTGTATCCTGAATCATGTAATTGGGATATATTTGACAATAAATATAAAATATATTAAAACATAGATAATATCACATTTTAAAAATAAAGTCAATATGCAACCAGCAGGGATCCTTATTTATGAATTAATGGCCCCTGTTTCTGGTTGAGTTTTGACATCACTAGCCTATAGCACTGCAAGATTTGCTGACTTCTCATGTGTCACATAGTCATTGGGTGTCAGGACTCTAACCTAAGTCTTTCTGACCTTTCACACTCCTGGACAACTAGAATCATGAAGAAGAAAAAAAAAATCTCATTTTGCTTATATGGTAATATTGCTAATGCTCTGTATTGGCCAAACAATCTTCTTAGTTCAGATTCTACCAATATATTGTATCATATTCAAATACATGGAATATCAGGCACAAGAAATGCTTAAGTTTCTTTTAAAAATTAAAAAAAGGAGCTTAGCACTTATCCTTACATGTATTCCTAGTGTCCTTAGCCTTGTGCTTTCTTTTTTTTACATCTCAGTCACAGTCAGAATTGCAGAATCTCAGAATTCGAAGGGACCTTACAGACATTCTTAGTTTACAAATGAAGAAACTAAGTCTAAGGAAAATTAAAAGACTTGCTCAAGATCACACAGGTAGTAGCCATCAGAGGCATAGTTTGAACTAAGGTCCTTAGATTCCCTAGCTAATTCCCTTGGACCACATTCATCTACCCTTTACACAAAGACCTGCAGTTAAGGCTAAACCCACCACTACCCGTCTAAGGCATCCCATTTCTATTTCAGAATAATGCTAATTGTTAGGAAATTTTTCCTTACATCAGGCCTAAATTTTTGTCTTTTCACCTACTGTCTTCTTTTCCTAGTTATTCATGTTGATGCCTAGAAGAAAAAAAATTATTTCTTTTCTGCATGACAGTCCTTCAAACACATACTTAAAGACAGTTATCATCCTCGCTTTACCCAACCCCCAACTTTTACCATCTTATCTTATACCATAAGATGACTTGCTTAAGCAACTGGAGGTGTTTCATATAGTCTGAACTTAAGGTCCTTCCCCATCTGGGCTTGTTCTCCCTTACATGCTCTGCCACTTATTGGTGTCCTTCCTAAAATGGGACATTCAGACCTGAACACAGTTCTCAATATGTGGTCCCATGAGGAAATCTTGATCAGAATGGAGAAAAAAATGTGTCTGCTTTCCCAATGAGAAAAGAAAGGACTCTTGTCTTTATATTGCTCGTTAGTAGTGTGTGTGTGTGTGTGCACGTGTGTGTGTGTGCGCACATGTATGTGTCCTGGGATCTACATTTGGTAGACTATCAAGTCTCTAAAATGCCATCCTGGATAATCTAGGCAACTGACAAAAATAATACTCTAGGTAAAAAACTTTATTGCTTTAAAAAACACTATGCTTGTTCCCCACCTAACTGCATAATCATCAATATTTGTTTGAATTCTTGTAGGTTTCAAATAATCTGCAAGATAGCTTGATACAGGATGCCCCAAAAGTCTTAGTGAAGCTTTAAGCTAGACTTTTGGGACACCCTATATATGTAGGAATTACTTTTGTGTTATAAATAATAACAATATCTTTCTTTGCCCATATTTTTGCTACTTTTTTTTTCTAAATGTGTGATCCATTGTCATGGGGTATAAAAAGAGATACAGAATTGGGGGAATCTTCATCCTTTTGTTTTTACTATTATGGTTTGTAAGTCAGGCTAGCCCTGACTGCCCTCTGCTGACATTTGTCTTTATAATTGCCCTACAGAGAGGATCATGAAATTTTAAAGTTGTACCAGACCTCAGAGGTTCATTTTATAGAGGCCAATGTAAGTTGTGACTTGCCCAAGATCACAGTTAGCTAGTTGCAGAATTACATTATACTCAAGGATTCATGATTCCCAGTTCAGCAGTCTTTCCACCACAGCATTCCACCTATCCAGTTGTGCAATGAGAGCAGCAAGGAACCTTGAGTCAGTGGCCCAGTCAACAGGATCCATAGGGAGAGATGCTCCTAGCCTGCCAGCTAAGGATGGAGTGAAGAAAAGGGCCAGACAGAAGAGAAATGGAAGGGAGCTATCCTGCCCTGTTGGCACCTAGCCTTTCCCCACCTCCAGGCTGTTCTGAAATCCCAGTGACCCTGCTGTCTAACATCCTTTTTTCCCCAACAAATAGCTCCCAAGAGGATCATTGGCTGAGTTTAGCAACAGGGGGGCCTCAGCTCTTCCATTATCATCATGTCAGTGCAATCACTGGGAATTACTGTTGAGGATTTAAAGTCACTTGGGAATAATTTAGCCAGGCTAGAAGGGGAGAAAAAGCACAACCACAAACAGATTGTTAAAAAAAACTAATAGCAGAAAACAAACACCAAAGCAAAACACAATGGGAAAAGGTATGACCAGGACTGGAAGCGTTAGAATTGCGACTAAGTGGTATAGGTTTTAGAATGATCTGTTTCTTAAACACTTTTGATGAAGTTGGATACACAGTGAAGTATAGAGGAGCAGCTGCTCCCCAACTCCCAGCTTTGCTCTGTTACAGAACTTGTAACATTGCTATGCTCTGGGCATCTGTTACTGAGAATACCCGGAGATTCTGCCAAAAGATCTCAGCTTGGCATAAGAAAACTTGAAATTTGGAATGCAATCGAGAGAGATGCTTCCTTCTTTGGCTCCATGGAGGATTCAGCAAGTGGCAGTGCTCAGTAAGTTTTCCCTATCTCCATGCAGTTTTAAGGCAGTTCCAATTTTCCATCCTTTGTAGGCATCCCAGGTTACAAGCAAAGGACCATAAACAAGTTTATGTTCTGTTTTGCTGAGGAGTGCTTGACATTTACAATTACTTTTTTGATTTAGACTTGCCAGGGTAGTGCCCACAGGATTTTATTTCCTCCTAGGTAATTGGTCTAAAGTTACAGTAAGCTGTCACTGTCCTTGGTTTGTGAGTGGTTTATTCAGTTGGCCTTGTAGGTTGAACAGCTGGGCTTCCCGAAGGCGTGGTTAACTGAGTCAAAAAGAATAGGGTGCTAAGACCAGAACGCACTACTCCATATGTGGTCTAATCAGGGAATCTTGATCAGAATGCAAAATAAAACAAAAAAGTCTTATTTTCCATTGTAAAAAGGATGAATTCTTGTTCAGTGAGGCTAGCTTACCCAAATGTGCTTTTTTTTTAAAAAAAAAATCATAAACATAATTATTTATTCAAAGAGCTTAAAACAGAACAAAGATAGTTGAACAGATTTAAAAGTCATCTTTTCCAGTCATGTTTTATAAGTGGGGCAGCCACAAAGAGATCGTAGAACCTCTTGTGTGTAACTTGGTCTTGATTGATCTGCCAGTGAATTATCCAGTCACATATCCTTAGGACTAGAAAGGATTATAGGGTCCATCTAGTTAAATTCCCTCAATTTCCACATGAAGAAACTAAGACCTAGGGAGGTTAGGTCACTTTTCTAAGACCACACAGACATAGATATAGATGTTGTAGATATAGATTGAGAGAAAGAGACAGACAGATTGAGAGAGAGAGAAAGACAGAGACAGACAGAGAAGGGAGGGAAAGGAAGAGGGAGAGGGAAAGAGGGAGAGAAAGAGAGATCACATTTATTAAATATTTACTATGTACTAGGCATTATGCTGGAAGGTACTAGAGGCAGGTAAGTTAGGGCCTCTTCCTCCTCCCTGTTCACCTGAGTGATAGTCTGTTAATAGCTGGTCTAGATAAGGAAAGAGGAAGCCAGGACAAACAATGCATAGATGAGTATGTAATGATAACTGAGCTTTCATCGTTCCTTTAAGTTTACAAAACCCTTTACATAACGTTATCTCTTTCAGTCTCAACAGGAGCATTCATAGGTAGGTTACTACAACTATTGGTATGGCAATTCACAGTGGGGCTCAGAGAAATTAAGTGGATTGCTTGAATTTATACATGCAAAAATACATACGTGTGTATGTATACACACACATACTGCTAGTAAGTGTCAAAGGAAGATATTAAATCCTGGTTGCCTACTGAGGTCTCCTAGAACCATGGGCTTTTTCAGTTGCAATGTAAATGTTATTCAAAGTGCATGCAACTCTCCAAAGTCAAATGGAAAAAAAAAACTTTTGAGTTAACATTGTTTTTGTATTTCTTACACCTCTTCTTCCCACCTCTTCTGTTTAGTGTTCATAGATAATCAAGGGATGACTATTTCTACTTTTCTTTCTCCTTGAATAATGTGGTTATATTAATGCCATTCTCTTGGTTTGTAGGATTTTCCTTAAAATGAAAAGATAAGAGGGGCGGCTAGGTGGCACAGTGGATAGAGCACTGGCCCTAGAGTCAGGAGGACCTGAGTTCAAATGCAGCCTCAGACACTTAATACACAAAAACTAGCTGTGTGACCTTGAGCAAGTCACTTAACCCCAATTGCCCTAAAAAAGTAAATAAATAAAATGAAAAGGTATATTAATCAAGCTTTCTTGCCTACTGTAATTCCTATGATTGGTGGTGAATTCTTCTCCAAATGAATGATTTTTTTGTTGTTGTTGTTTATAAATCAGTGCCCATACTGGGAAAGGGAATCAAGGGAAAGGGAGAAAAAGCCTACACTCTAAACTTAGGTTATCCAAATGAGTTATATTCAGTGATATCCTTTATAGTCAACAGAAGACTAAGAAGGGCTTAGAGATTGGGGTGCTTCAAATTTCAAGTCCGTGTCCAACACAGTTGGGAGGGTAACAATTTCAAAAATGATTTCCCAGTTTTCCCCTTTTGCATGGGGAAGATGCCATATTTTATGTCTGTTGATCCATTTGCATCATTTTCTAGGAACTCTGAGGCAATGACTGGTAGTAACATGTTACCTTTTTTCAAAGAGTTCAATGCTTTGGGATCTTTAAGCAATATGATTTATTAAATAATATGAAATAATGTGAATTTATTAAATAAAATGAAGGACATAGGGTTGTATTACTAGCTTCCCCTTCTCTTTCACATGGGAATGAGAAAGTCTCTTGTCTGTAGTCTCACATGTCATAGAGTTTATAATGTTCCCTTCTATGGGTGCATATTGACCTATCTTCTAAAGCGGGGAAAGGTGAGTTTATATAGGTATAAAACTTCTAATATGCATAGATCCTAGTATTAGGGAAAAGAACCTCTACTATGGCTATATAAATATGAATATGCATTATATATATTCTCTAACAAGCAAGATCAGTCCCTTTACATTCACAAAATGAATAATGGCACTCAGTTACAAAAACCCTATATAGCAAAACTAGCCTTATATTCATTAAAGAAAGGTTTGTATCCATCACAAATTAGGTATTATCAAATAGAGTGCCATCTTTATAGTCTGGCTGGCTCCCCCTTTGCAGAGCAAGAGGTAGGATTGGAGATGGGGCCTTTTTTTCTTTTCTTTTACTTTTTCCCTCTCTGTAGAATTCTCTTCTCTTTTCACGTTTGATGAATAAATATGGTTAACTGTTGTTATGTCAGCAATAGTATATTTGAGGTTATTCAGGTCTCTGTAAGGCTTCTAGTTTGGGATTTTCCTGTCCTGAATGATCATGTAATTTGTGTTAGGTTTTAGAACATCAAAAGATTACCAGGCTTGTATCTGAAGGGGCTAAACACCGAAAAACTCCATTGGGGGAAACAGCTGGAATAGATGGAATTGTTGTGAGTGCCACAGTGACAAGTCTAAATAGGCTGAAATGAAAAATGCTATTTTTCACTACCATTTCCTAGATGAGAAGGCTTCATTTTCTTTTGTTGCTTTGTATTCTGATTGGAATTTTAATGGCATCATCACCTATCCTTAAAATGAATGTATATACACAGATTCACTGCAGTGGGGGGGAGGGGAATATAATATGAGGGAAGCTTTCATTCAGTTTCTGATATGATAAAGTGAAAATATTTAGAAGCCATTTCTAGGCAGGGTAGCATATATTTGGAGAAAGGATGACCCGGGATGGAATCCTGCTTCTTAGATTTAACTGTCATCTGTGTAAATCACTTAACATCTCAGAATCTGTTTCCTCATCTGAAAAATGGGGGCTTATAATACATCATGGAGTTGTTTTAGGGCTCAAATGAGATCATGTACAATTATTTACAAAAATGAAAATGCAATATAAATATCAGATGTCATTCAATTAAACTTTCAGAAAGCTTGGCATGCACTACTAAGTCAGAACATTTGGAGAGAATTTATAGGTAGAAACCAGGACAACAACAATAAAAACCCAAATGGAAAAAAGATCAGTCAAGATTGCTACAGCAACTTCTTTTCTCCATCTATGATAGTGGAGCCAACACATTGGAAAGCACTCTAATGTCACAGTCCTCAAGGTACTTCATGGAATGAAAGAAAAAAAATGGGAAGGGCAACTATACCAGATCAAGTAGGAGAGGCCAGGGGTAGAAATAACTCAATTTGAGGGGTGTTAGCCCAAGAAAACTAAAAAGGGGAATACACTAAATAAATGTCAAAAACCATGAAAGTTACTACTGCCAAAAATGATTAAGAAGTAACTAATAACTTCTAATCAATATTTTTCATGTCTATAATATCTTTGAGACAGATTTATACAATTATTGAAAACATTTTTGATAAAAAAAATATGACAAGAGAACAGGTAGGCTTTCATAAATAATATTCTAGGGTTGACCATATCTTTACAGGCACACAGTTGACTGAAATGTAGAGAGAATCTAATATCCCACTGTGCTTGTGGATTTTTGCCTGTTTTTTTTTAAAGCATATTATTCAGTTCAGTAAAATGCTTCCCTAAAGGCTTTCCTCCAACATTATGTCTCCCCTGAATATATGAGATTCATAAAAGATTCTTTTATCCCTTGTCACAAAAGAGTTGAGTTTGTTTGATGACTCTCTAATTATTAATAACAAACAATGCATGAAAAAGGAAGATGTGTACTCACCAAAGGTGTTTGTCGTTGTCATGAAGGACATCTAATGCAGAGTTGAAATGTTAAAGACCATGGGTTCTTGGGTTAGGGGTCCATGAATTTGGATTAAAAACGTTTTGATGACTTTATTTTAATATCATTGCTTCCTTTGCAATCTTAATAATTTTATTTTGTGGGATTAAAACCATTATTCCAAGATGAGGTCTGTAGGCTTTGTCATACTATCAACAGGAACCATGACAGAAGATGGTTAAGAACCCTTGGTATAAATTGTGAGAGGCTCTAGATGGCACTGCTTTGCAGTTACTGTGCATCATTGTCCTTTCTGTTTCAAGGCCTGCAACATTACAAAGCCATAATCACTTAAAAGTGACAACTATCCACATAAGAAAAACTAAGTGGATGAAAAATGTTTATTGTCCAAACATTTGGGCAGGTCCATCACTACAAATATTGTGAACAGACATTGAAAAAAGATAATGAACCGGACACAGATTTGAATAAAACAACAAAATGGAGCTGGATTGATTACAGGAAATTTGACAGTGCTATAAATAATACTAAAGTTCCTGAAAAAAAGAAGTATATTTTTATAAATCAATATTCTTTCAGTGATGTTGTATCACTCTGAGAAATAGAGGTCTCCAAAGAACTAAAATTGTGGGTCACCCAGAGGACAGTGGGGAGAAAGCACCATGATGAACATACATAGGCTTACAGCATATTACTAACAGCAAATTGGGGGCAAAAAGCACCATAAAAGGTGTCATCCCTGACCAGAAAAAGTGGTTTTCCAGTCACGTAGCAAAAGCAAGGGATAACAGGTGGAAAGTCTACATGCTTCATTGGTACCCGTGTAATGTTAGGAGACCAACTAGGAAGGTCCCTGGCAAGTTGGGTCTGGGCAATTCATAGGAGTATATGGAAATATAGGAGGTTATGGAAGAGAATAGCAAATGAGATATATATGTGTGTATGGATATATATATATGTATGTATGTATGTGAATGTATGGATGGATATATGTGTGTATGGATATATAGAGGGTGTCCCAAAAGTCTTGCTGAAGTTTGAAACTTGGATAGCTTAAAATTTCACTACGACTTTTGAGATATCCTGTGTACATCTTTAGGAACAGCAACTGTGTCAAAGAGTGAGGCTGTTGTGCAAAAAAAAAAAATTAAAGACTATGTATTTCTCAAAAGAAGAAAAAATATCATTAATAATTAATAATGCCTTAGGCATAGATCAAAGATTAACCAATTGGATCAGTGAATCAACAAGTTCTTATTAAGTGCTTACTATGTGTTAGGGACTGGGGATAAAAAGACAAAAGTGAAACAGTCCTTACCCTTATGTGGCTTACTTTCTATCAAGGAAAACATATACTGGTATAGGCAGAACATATATAGGTACAAGATAAATAAAATAAGCATAAAATAACTTTTTCAGGGGGGAGGCATTAGCTACTGGTGGTATCTGGAAAAGCTTAATGTAGAAGGTATCATATGACAGAGTCTTAAAGAAAACTAGGGTTCTTAAGAAGCAAAGGTAAAAAAGGGGTACATTCCAGGAATGTAGGTCAACCATTCCAAAAGTATAGAGACAAGAGATGGAATTTTGCATAAGTAATACCAAGAAAGCCAATTTAGTTGGACCATAGAGTACATCAAAGAGAGTAATGAGTAATTAGGGCTGGAACAACTGGTGGTAGATAGATTTTGAAGAGCTTCAAATGCCCTAAAGATGAATTTGGATTTGATCCTAATGGTGATCAGGAGCCACAGAAGTTTATTGAGTAGGGTAGTGACATGTCAAATCTATTTCTTGAGGATAGTCACTATGTAAAGGAAGGATTAGTGTGAGGAGAGATGTAAGACAGGAAAACCAATTAAGAGACTTTTTCAATAGTTTCAGTGAGAGGTGATCAGGCCCGAATAAGGGTAGTGGGTCTATGTTTAGAGAGCAGGGGACATATGAAAAAGACGCTCTGGAAGTATAGGTATTATGGAAGCAGATTTGCAAGAGAGTGAGCCATTCTAGCCCTCAGGGTGACGTAAGTGGAAAGGATACTGCTTTGATGATTCAGGTATTACTATCTTGTCTCAGAAAAGAGACAGTGCCTCTCCCAAAATACAAAGAAACTAAGATGAAAAGAAAAGTTTTCACTCACTGGAGAAGCAGTATATAGCAGCATACATAATACGGCAATAAAATAGGTCATTTAAATCTCCTTTGGCTGTGAGTTATTATCATGATTACTAATATCAATATTATAATTATTATTTTATACTGAGTGCCTTCCATTTGAGAATTTCAAGGGAAAATGTAGTGAACTGGGAACATAATCATTTCTACATCTAAAGATTATAAAATTATAGAGCTGGAAGAAAACTTTAAGGTCATCTAAACCACCCTCTTCCCCCTCCCAGGTTTACAAATGAGGAAATTGGCACTCAGGTGAAATGATCTTATGGGTGAAGGGTATAAAGACTCCAGTTCTAGCATAGTGCTAATGTTAGAACCTGAGTGTGGAAAGAAAAAAACAACAACACATTAATGATGACATACAAAAGTTCATGGAAAAGAGCTCTGGATTTAGAGTCCTAGGTTCAAATCCCAAATGTGTCACTTGATACCTGTGTGACCTTAGGAATGTCATTTAAACTCTTTGGATTTTATTTTCCTCACCTGTAAAATATGGGGAGTTGGACTAAATGGTCCCCAAAGCCCCTTTCAGCTCTGAATCTCTGAACTAGAAAAGGCCTTAGAGATCTTATAGTCTGCCTCCCTCCCCTAATTTTACAGATGGAGAAACTGAGGTTCAGAAGAATTAAGTTACGTGCCAGGTGATATCCCAGTAATTCATAGCACAAATGATATTTGAAGTGAGGTCTCCTGATTTCAAATCTAGGACATGTTCTACCATAGCCCACTATTTCTCTTCCAAAAGGCATTCCCTCTCCCACTGTCAAAAGAAAATAATGGATTGAGTGGATATCAAATTTGACATAGTGTTACACCTGCTGTAATTTTATTCAGTAAAAGACTGTGTTTCCCTCAGTCCCCACAGCTACCCACCTACCCCCTCATGTTTGCCATTTCACATGTTCCTACTGTGGGAGCTTCTTCTTGCTTTCTTTCCTGTGTGAAAAATACAGAAAGTGTGGCTTGCTTGTTTAGGAGGAGTTCAGCTCGACAAATATGTATTAAGCATATGCTCTGTCCTAAGTCCTGTGGGGAGTGCAAAAGAAGTTTAAGACATGGTCTCTGCCCTCAAGGAGCTGAGAAGAAATAGGACATGTACTCAGGAAGCAATTCAGTGGTTGTATAAACCCCACTATGATTGTATAAAAATGAGGAGTGCAAAAATAATTCTTTCTCTGTTTACAGAATGGAAAAATTAGTCTGTACTGGTACATTCAGAGGAGAGCTTCGAGAGAGGAGAAGATAATCAATCTAATATCAGCTTTTTGCTGGCATCACCATGATGTCATAAAAACTCAAGGAATACCACCCTCCCAACCCAGTACACTGGATAGGAGCCATGTAGAAAACTTATGGGAAGACATGGCCTGGAGTCATCCTAGATGGGCAGGCATGGATGGGTCATACTATGCATGACCAGAGAGCTGGGTAGATGGCAGGGTGGCTCAAATGAGTGACCAGATAGGACATGAGGGGTGGTCTGGCATAGAGGGGTCTAGTAGAAGGTGCATTCACTCACCAAGATTCGAACACACTTCTCTATTAAGAATCTGATAGGTTGATAAATTATAATTTGATCCACTTTGACAAATGGTTAACATCCTTATTTCCCCAGGTTTTCAAAATAGAAAGCTGTAGGCTGGTCTTAATAACATCTGCTTTTGAAGATTACTTCAACTATTGGCAGCACCCAAGATGTACTTCAAAAAGATCTTTGGGTCTGGGGCATATTGTTCTTCCTATTACTGTATTGACTTGCCTCCTAATCCCTCTGCAGTGTTTTACACTGTAAGACAATGTCTCGATGAGGACTCTTTTGTAGTTTTTCCGTGTCAGATTACAGCTAGTCAATGGACCATTTCTGTCGAGTTCAAGAAGCAATTATGCCTTTTTTTTCCTTGTAAAAAAGGAGGAGGGGCCAGAGTAAGAAATTATCTATATTCTGATAATGTTTTTGCTTTACTGAACATCTTATGAGTCTTTAATTCCTCAAGTTACCAGTACTCACTCACACACAAACTTGATTTTTGCCTGCATTTGGCAAAAAAACTGCAGAGCAGATACAGTAGGATTATGAGTGATTTAGGAACTGGAAACATCAGTAGATAATCTCAACCCAATTGGACTCTTAGGTTACAACTAAAAGTAGTTAGAACATCTGCACCAGGGTTGAGTGTTGCCACAGAATGATGGTGTTGTCATGTGATATCTGTTTAAAAAATGTTCACTCTGGAGATTTATGCTTACACAATCTACACTGTACTTTAATTTGTACATTCCTCTTTTATTCTCTGTGGTTTTAATGTCAATTTGCAGACAGTTAAACCTCGTCCTTCAATGTCTGCATTAATGTTTTCTGTCTTAGCTTATAAGATTCAAGAGGGTGGATAGACACTTTTTCTAATTCACTGGAATTATTGATGAATTAAGACCCTCAAGGGCCCTACTGCACCCAGGCTTTGGGGGGAGGAGATGCCTCATAGTTTAAAACATTTTAGTAAAACAACCAACTATGACATCACACTGAAAAGAATTTTTAAAACATTTCAATGATATTTGATGGAAAACAGACTTATTGATAAATTTTATGTATGTAGTTTTTTGTAGTTGGATGTTTTTTGTTTGTTTGGGTTTCTTTACATTTCAATCTATATTCAAGCATTTTGGAGTTCCCAGAAATATCTCGTAGAGGACAAACATATGGGGTCTTCGTGTTTGCACTTCTCCAACATTTTCCTCTTCATCTTGGATCTTGTGAGTTTGGCCAGTGTTCCATGAAGAGCAGACTACCTTGTGGCCTTGCCCCCAAAGCTCCTCAGTAATCCTCCAGATCACTTAGTGGCCCTGAGACAGGAGTGGTAGGAACTGCTGCTGCTCTGGATGCCATGCTCTATACTTTTTTTTTTGGTTGCTTTTTGGAGGGGGGAGGGCAGGGCAATTGGGGTTAAGTGACTTGCCTAAGGTCACACAGCTAGTAAGTGTTAAGTGTCTGAGATCAGATTTGAACTCAGGTCCTCCTAACTCCAAGGTCAGTGTTCTATTCACTGCACCATCTAGCCAACCCACTCTATCCTTTTAAAAGGTAAATTTCCAAACCCAAAAGAGGAGAGGTCCAAGGTACCTATATTGTTCCCTTAACCTTGGAGACTCCAGTATACCCCAAATATTTGTAAGAATTAGAACCTTCAGTGCTTTTCACTTAGGTGTTTAATATTTAATAAACTTTTGAAGGACTGATTTTAGACAGCTTTTCAAAAAGCTGAGAAAAAAGGGGGGGGAATAATGTCATTTCCTTCAAGGATGAGCCCCAAACCCACTTTCTGCCAGAAATTTTCATCAGTCCTCATACCACCCCCTGCTATTGCCTCCCCTTTAAGATCACCTCCCACCTACTCTGCACATACTTTATAGTGTAATCTGGCAGAATGCACGCTCTTTGGGGGGTGGGAGGGCAGGGAGCTTTGCCTTTCTTTTCATCCCCAGCACTTACTTAACAGTGAATGTTTGTTGACTGATTATTGGTTGACCAGATGCCTCCTCCTACGGGAAGCCTTCCCCGAATCCCTAGTTATTGATGCTCTCTCTTGAAATACTAAGATCTTGTAGGGAAATTCTGTTTTTATATTTTATACCCAGACTCTAAAACACAATAGGCACTTCAATGTTTGTTGAATTGAATTATTTTCTTTATTTCTTTGTGACCACCCAGGATTTTATATGGTGACTTAAAACAGGAGTTGATTTAATTTGTCCCAGTTACTAATGCAAGAAACTCTGTTTTTATTATTAATTATTCTTGTACAGGGTAAAGCTGTACAATTCACACCCATTCGCATTCCTGTGGCTCTAATTACTTAGCTATGTCAGACCAGATCATTTTTTTTATTAGCTTTCAACTTTTCCTGTTTTTGTTTGTTAAGTGCCCATTAGAAAAAATCAATTAGGAAAATGTTTTTGTTTTTTTTCCCTCTAGGGAAGACATTTGTTGTGACCTTGATACTATTGGAACTCTGGGGAATAAGGAATGCCCTGGCAAATATATGCCTATTGGTAATAAACTCTGTATCATTAAGATTCATCCTGGGAATTAATACCATCTCATAATTCTGATTCATTCTATATACAAAAATAGCCAATGGCTCGATGATAGTTGTATGAGATATTGGTGCTTTTTGGTAGTAGGAAACTTACTGAAATGCACTCCTTTTCAAAATTATGGAGAGTTACTTGATGAGGCTGAAATGTTAAGAGATTTTGACTGGTATCAAACACCATCTTGTAAATCAGTGGAGACCCTTGGACTCAGTTCTTTCTGATGCTGTCAAGTTCTATCTACACCATCAAACTACTTTTGTATATATTTAGATAAAATATGTTTATATTCATTTCATAGTCTATTTCTGACTTTTTTGTTTATTGTATTAGGGTTCTCCATTTTACCTATATGTGGTCTCTTTTTTTAACCTTAGATATATATTTGCACTATCTATTAGTTTAGTGGTAAATATTTCCAGACTTAGGATAAGAAAATGGAATATAAAGATTCATGGAAAGAAAAGATTATTATTTGGAAAAACTGATTAGCAAAAGTCAGGGGTGGGGCAGACTGTAAGTGTTACACTGCCCTTTATGTTTGATGAATGGTGTTGTGTCTTCCCCTCAATGAAATTATCTATTAATGACGGATTTATTTGCAGACTATAGTCATCATCTTAGACATTTCAACTTATTCAAGTCAAGTCAGCAGGCAAAAAGCTGTCCCTACCCTCAAGGAATTTACAGTCTAATGGAGGAGACAGCATTGAAACAGCTATATATAAAGAGAAATAGAGACAGGTTCAGTTGGAAATAGTCCCAGAGAGAAGACACCAAGATTCAGAAATACAGCAAAAGACTTCTTGCAGGAGGTGGGGTTTTCAGCTGAGAACTGAAGGAAGCCAGAGAAGATAGGAGACAGAGAAGAGAAGAGAGAGAATTACAGGCATGGTACACAGCCGGTGAAAACGTCCAGAGTATGAAAATGAAGGGGTCTTGTGTGAGGAAGAGCAAAGACAGTGTCACTTTATTAGGCAGTCTGTGGAGGGAGCTAAGTGATAAGAGGACCAAAGAGGTAGAAAGAGACCAGGTTATAAAAAGCTTTAAAAGCCAAAGAGATTTTATATTTTATCCTGGAGCAAATAGGGAGCTCCTGGAATTTGTTAACTAGGAGAGTGATATTGTCAGACCTGCATTTAGGAAGCTCAATTTGACAGTTCATGAAGGCTGCACTAGAGTGGGGAGATCCTTGAGGCTGGAAGAACAACCAGCATCCTAGAGAATGTCTGTGTATTTGAGTTAAATTCAGGAGTTGATCTTTGTCTCCAAGATATTCAGTTCAATTTGGGATACTTTTATATTGCCGCCGCTACATTTGAGGGCAACTAGGTGATGCAGTGAATAGAGGTGCTGGTCCTGGAGTCAGGAAGCCTTATCTTCTGAGTTTAAATCTGACCTCAGATGCTAGTTATGTGACCCTAGGTAAGTCACTTAGCCCTGTTTGCCTCAGTTTCCTCATCTGTCAAATGAGCTGGAGAAGGAAATGACAAACCACTTCAGTATCTTTGACAAGAAAACCCCAAATGGGGTCACGGAGAGTTGGATACAACTGAAAAATAACTGAATGACAACAACAGTTGTGTTCAACGCCATGTAATATCTGCTGGGGATACAAAGACTAGTGGTCCCTACCCTCTAGGGGCTTACATTCTACTGGATAGAAGTACAAATCATTTTCTTACCAGGTTGAATTTTCTTCCTGTTGCTTAGGACTCCTACAATGGGAGTGAACTAATCTGGTGGAGTTGAATTTTGGTGCTTATGCATCACTCATTGTTTGGGGATACAAGGCTGTATGTATTGTAAACAAATATAAAGGTAGCCTTTTTGAAGGCTTATCAATAGCATTTTCCAATAAAAGGACTAAAGGAGGAGTAAGATATGATGCTTTTAATGGAATTGTTTGGCAGAGAAAAAGGTGTAAATGTTTTGGCTTTGCTTCAGTTAACATCATTTATCATGTCCTTCCTGTTGTTGGCACCCCTATCCATGTATAAACCGTAATTTGGGATTATGATATAATGAGAATTTTAAAAGCATTAAATACTGATTAGGATAGAGGAGTGGAAAAGGTAATAAATATGAAAGTATGCAGAATCTAGAGGCTATGGTGTTATTAAATGTTTTAAAGTCCTTTATGAATGTTTATCTTTCCATAATTATTTTTGGAGGCTACAATATACTAGGGAAAAAGACAATATGGTGCAGTGGAGAGAGAGCCAGCTTTGAAGCCAGGCAGACCTGGATTCAAGTCCTACCTTTTGACAATTATTGGCTGTGTGTCCTTTACCAAATCACTTAGCTTCTCAATGCTCTGGCTAACTCTCAAAGACTTTTATTTTTTTTTAAAGCAATTGGGGTTAAGTAACTTGCTCAAGGTTACACGGCCAGTTATTATTTCTGGGTGTGGTGCTGAGTATCTGAGCCCGGATTTGATCCAGGTCATCCCGACACTGGAGCCAGTGCTCTTACTTGCTGTGCTACCTGGCCGCCCCTCTCAAAGACTTTTAGTTGCAGAAAAGTACTTATCTGCACTGGCAAACGGAGTTTCCTTACCTGAGAGCTTCCTGTATCGACAAAACCCAGTCCCATTCCCTTATCCCTATGTACAAAAACAAAAGAAAAAGAGGCGGACTCTATTGTCCAAGAGTTTACAGTCTACTCAGTGGTAAATATTTATTTATTCAACTTAGAGCACACATACCTCTACTGTAAGACAAGAAATTAAACACTTGGTCTATACTTTGTTTTATACAGTAGAAATGTTCCTTTAAAAATGTGCCTAATTTAGATTTTCTTCAGCTACAACAACTGCTCATCAAGGGGATTGCTTTCCCTGCACTGAATCCTTTTGTGAAGTTAATATTCTTTTTTCAAATGTAAACAAGTCACCCTCTAGTCTGCTTTGAAATTTTTTGAAAAAAAATCTCATATTGATCATTTTTAGAATATAATGTAAAGGTGTCCTGTTAGATACTGGAAAAGTGCTTCTATATACTTTTTATTTCTGATATGTCAATAATAGGGGTAGCAAAGATTGTCATTTTACTTTCACAAAGCATCATTAACCTTAGAGTCATAGAATCCTACAGTAGGCAAACAAGTGAATCATCCAGTCCAATCCCCTGCGTTCTGGTAGGATTACTGTTGACAGCAATGTTTTGGAGAACTAATTTTAAGAATGGAACTGACTCCACTTTCCCATCCTACAACTCTTAGTGAAATGGGATGATAGGATGTTGGCCTGGCTAAATAAACCCCACTGCCATAAACAGAGACAGTTTTACCCGAGAGAATAAGAACAGAAATATTTAATGAAGATTTTGAAAGCATATGGCCTTTGGAGAAAATTTATAGCTCGGTATAAATATTTAAATCCACTAAAAACTGCTTTTATAAACTGAGGGTATAATTCATAATAGTAACCCTAAGACAGTAAATAGGAGGGAATTAGATTCTTTCTCCTAGGACCAGTTATATATATTCCTTGGTTATGTATTAATCACATGGGTATTAACTGACAGATCCATGATTAGAACCCAGGTCCTATAGCTCCCAAACATCAAACCTTTCTTCTGGACCACACTGTCTTTCCTAGATCTCTAGATTTTTGTCGATGGGAGATAAATATTGCCATATGGAAGGAAACTAATTCAGATATTTAATTGTACAAATGGTTTGGACAGGAAATGAGGTTCATGTGTCTATCTATCTACCTGTATTTTTGTATATTTTTCTATCTACACATCTATCTATATCTATATCTGTCTTTTTTTTTTTTTTGCTTTTTGGAAGGCAATTGTGGTTAAGTGACTTGCCCAAGGTCACATGGCTAGTTGTTTTTTTTTTGCGTGTGTGTTAAGTGTTTGAGTCTGGATTTGAACTCAGGTCCTCCTGAATCCAAGGCCGGTGCTCTATTCACTGTGCCACCTAGCCACCCCTATATATGTATATCTATCTATCTATATCTCTATATATCTCTATCCATTTATGTATCTATGTATCTATCTATCTGTCTATCTATCTATCTAACAAAACAAAGTCCACTAGCCTATTAGTAAGAAGTTAGCCCAGGGGTTTACAAATATGAGCATATTGTGTTCAAAAGTTCCTTAGGTAAGTTGATTGTTTGGAATCTGGGAGGCATTTTCCCATAAAAACAATGGAATAAATGATGATGTTACCAGAATGGCTCACAAAAAATGACTAGTAAATTCTCATAATGTCTCTGAATTATAACACTGAGAGAACTCTATGGGTTGGTGGGTTGTTTTGTTTTGTTGGTGCTTAGTTGGGTTTAATTTCATTAAAATGATACAGCCAGGTATGGTGGTGCATGGCTGTAATCTCAACCACTGGGGAGGCTGAGCCTGGAGGATCTCTTGAGTTTAGGAGTTCTGTGCTGTAGCAGGCTAGGCCATTTGGTATTGACATTAAGTTTGACATCTGTATGGTGAGCCCCTGAACACCAGGTCAATCAGTATATTCAAAGGTTTTCTTACTGGGATTATTCCATTTGTAAAAAGTTAGGAATAACAGCTCCCTCTGTTTATTGCCTTTTATAAAATAACATAAGCTCCATTGTTCTGGAGCCACTACTAGTTAGCCTACCATCTTTGAAGAACTGGACAGCTCCTAGGTAGCTCAATAGTGTAGTGGATAGAGTGTCAGGCTTGGAATTCAAATTCAACTTACTGGCTCTGTAAACCTTTGGTAAGTTATTTAACTCCTGTTTACCTCCGTTTTCTTGTCTGTAAAATGGGAAGAAAATAATAGCCTCTGCCTCCCAGGGTTGTTGTGAAGATCAAATGAAATAGTAATTATAAAGGGCTAAACATAGCGCCTGGAACATTACAACACATATGTTAGCTATTATTATTTTTCTTGAAACACTCTCCCTCCTCACTTCTGCTTCTTATAATTCCTGATTGCCTTTAAGGCTCATCTCAGATGCCACCTGCCACACAAGGCCTTTCCTGATCCCCAAGTGATTACAGTTTTCTCCTCCCCACTCCCTTCCCCAATACTTTGTATTTATTTTATATGGATTCTTTGTTTTTGCACAGATCTGTCCATATTGTATCCATGCAAGAGAATGTAAGCTACTTGAGGGCAGGAACAATTCTGTTTTTGTCCTTGTAGTCCCAGCACTTTGTGCATGGGAAGTCCTTACTAAATACTTTTTGAATTAAATTGAATATTTTGATGGACCCAAAAGACAAAGTTTAATGCATTTGAAATGATAAGGAAAAAAAAAAAGATTGTTTTCTTCACTGATTGAGTAAATGGTATTGGTCTCCAGAGATAGGAAAGAGAAAGACATCTTCAGGATATTACTGACTTTGAGGCAGGTGTTCAGAATGAATCTTGGTCTATTACAAATATGAACAGTGCTTTTCTAAGGAAAGTTACTGGGTCTAAACCAGAGTAGAAGGGCTATTAAAATGGATTATGGAGTTGTTTTAAAAGCTCTCTACTGTTACAAAAGGTATGTGTTTTTGTCTGAAAAAAATCATTAAAATTGCTAGAAGAGAATTTTTTTTAAGCAAACGCTGCTTTTGAGCTCCAAGGGCTGACAGCTGTTCCAGTTTTGCTTGGGGACTTTTTCACAATGTGGATTAATCAATGTTATGAACTGGGTCCGTGGGGTTTTGGGAATGTAATTGGTTTCAGATGACACTTTGCTAGTCAATCTGTGAAACAGCCGAATGTTGACACAGCTGAACAATTCCAGCTGTTTCCACTGGCCCCTTCCTCCCTCCCTGGACGCTACATCCTTTCCCTTTATTCTTGTCTGCCCTCTCTCATTGTGACTTTGCTAAACTAATTTGTTATCTTTTTTAATTTTCTTTTTTGCTTTTTTCTCCTCTGGGAAGGCACAAGTCCCTGAATGTTGTGTTTCTTCCCATGTGTTATTTTGGAAAAAGTTTTCTTTTTTTCCTCTTGACGTTAAAGTCTTCTAAATGAATAATACTTTTACACTCCTTTTTGTTCTTGGCAATTACCTAGTTTGTTTGTTTAAGGATATGCAGCAACAAATTTGGGTCTTATACAAGTGTTTGGAATCAGCGACTATTCAGTTTCAAGTTGGATGATTAACCTTTTCTTGAAAATACTGAAGTTGTACTAAGACAAGATTGGAATAGACAGTGCATGCCATTAACTTCATTCAACACTTGGCCATTCTTGCTGTACTAGTCAATGAAATTCTCTGAAATGGAAGTAGAGATTTTGGTGTCAGTATTACTGCTAGAGAGACATACGAATGGTGGGGAGGGGGAGAGAGGAGACTGCAGATGAGTTATGTACAGTATATTAAGAGTTTATGCTCTGCCCAGGGAATGAAACCTAAATTGCTTTCAGTGGTTTTTCATTATCAGAGATTAATTTCTTTTTGTGTTTTAAGAACACTAGTTTTACCATCTCACCCAACCAATGCAAGAATCATTTTAACCCCTTTGTGTGCTATGGCTGTTCCCCTTTTATGACTGAATCACAGAATGCCAGTATTAGAACAGATCTAACATTTGTCCAACCTGTACCTGAAAAATGACCGATCCCCTTTGCAATGTATCTAACAAATGGTCATGTCATCAGTCCGCCAACTAACTTTTGTTTGAAGACTTCCAATGAGCTGGGAACCTATTGCCACCTGGAGTATCTTATATAACTTTTTGGTAGCAAATAACTATTAGGAAGATTTTCCTTTCATCTAGCCTAAATATGTTTCTTTGTCATTTTTACCAATCATTGCACTTAGTTCTGCTTTCTGGGGCCAAAGACAATTCCTGTGTAATTCCTCTCCCATACCCCAGCCCTTCAAATACTTAAAGACAGCTGTTAGATACACCCTGTTTCGTTTCTTCTCTTTTCTAGGTTAAACAAAACAGAGAGAAATACTGGATGAATGTGGGACCATCCCACAGCCGAATTCTATGTCAGGCAAAGAATTGTTGGTTATTAGATTGTGAACCACTTGAAGTCAAGGACTGTCTATTGCCTCCTTTGGTATCCATTGTGCGTAGCACAGTGCCTGGAACATAGTAGGCCCTTAATAAATGTTTATTTGATTCACTGGATCCTTATTGACTTGTTGTCAGCTTCAAACTTGCTGAGTGATTGTCCCACCTTCTGTTTTACTTTACTGTCATAGATGAAGACCTCCAAGGCAATCTAAATTACAGATTCCAGGCCTATATATGCAAAATGAAGCACTCATTTGAGCAAATATTAGGAAAATTTGAGTGGTAGATTTAAGATCAGAGGGGGAAGGGGGAAGAAGGAAAAGAAGGAGAGAGTGAGAAAGAAGAAAAGAAACATTTATTAAGCACTTATTTTGTACCAGACACTGTGTTAAACACTGGTATTCTAACAAGGGAATATAACACGTCAGAAGGAGAAAGGAGGAAGAAGGTAGATGGATGTTTCCAGGACAAAGAGACTCCAGGTGCTAAGGAAAGTACCAAAAAGATAAGCATACTTTGGGGGTCTAGTGGCCAGGAACAGGTCCAGGAGGGAAATAAAGGCTGGACTCTGCCCCTCCACAAAATGGAGGCTCTAGGAGTGTTCTTCCTAGGGCCTCCATTTTGTGGAGGGGCCCAGTCCAGTTTTTATTTCCCTCCTTTTATTCCCCAGTGGGGGGAAGGGGAAGGAATGTTTCAGGCTGAGAAGGTCACATGAATGGTTGGATATTCCAGAGGGAGGAAGCCTTAGGTGCTGAGGAAAGTTCCAGGATAAGAAAGTATGGTTTGGACGTCTGGGAACCAGAAACTCAGTCTGGAGGGGAATGTGATACTGCCCAATAGAAAGTCTGAGTTATGAGAACTACTATCATGGCTAGGCAAATGATTTAGAGTAAAAAGGGCAATTGAATATTTCACTGGGTGGAGAAATATGAACAGTGGAACCCTATAAGGATTGGTTTGGGGAGTTCAATATGGAATTTTTATAAAGGATTTAGAGAGTGTGCACAGTGAAATCTCCAGATTTGCATATGTCACTACTAGTTGACCTCTAAGGTCTTTCTAGGGAATTAATAGGTTCCTCTATATCTACCAATCTATGAATCAGAAACTCCCAGCAAACACTGATGGGCACAAATTGTGGGAAGATCTATTGAGCCTTGGCAAAAGGCAGACAACTGGTAGATAAGTTTTATTGTAAGTTAAATGTGAAGGGAGAAAAGGTATCATTGGGGTCTGTTATTCCCTGATGACAGTGACCCAATGCACTTCTGTGAACAAGGAGACAACAAAATGCTGGGCGTAACTGGAAAGGGCATTGGAAAAAAGCCCAAAATATTATCTTGTCCTTGTAGAAATTACCAAGATGACAATAACTAACACTGATGTAAATTTTAGGGTTTACAGAGAGCACTTTACAAACTGTGACCATTGAGTATGGTTAAACTAAACCACTGTGGAACATGAGGCTTGTGCTCTCTTCTCCCTCCCCACCCAACCAGTAGAGGTGGGATCAGAATCCTTACAGATTTCTCCTATTTGCACTCCCTGTGCTTGTGGAGAGGCAGGATTTATACCTCCAGTCCTTCTGACCTCTCCCTCCCTTCATCCTTGGCCCTTATTGGCATCCTGATTCCCAGAGCAGAAAAGGAGGCTTTGCCCATGGCCTCAGGCAAATGTGTTCCCTCAGCACCTACAACAGCTCCTTGTTCTAAGAAAAATCTAAGCGAATTCCAAGTTCCAAGTTTTCCAGTTCTACTTGTTGGAAGATTTTAAAATAGTTGTGGGGGTCTGGGGGCGGGGAGTGCATGAGGATAGCCCCTCTAGGTGGAGGGGGAAGTTTTAGATTGTACACTCTGGAGATAAAGAAACCCCCTCAGGGCCATCATGCATTGTATAATCTGATGGCAAGTAACGAAATGTTCCTGGCAAGGGGATCAAGCTTGTTTATGAAAAAGGAGAATCAGGCTTACAAACAACCATCAGCAGTGGGGGATAGGAAAGTAGGATACTTTTTTTTCCAGCTCAGTCTGAATGGAAGGAGGTAGGAAGAGTGGAAGAGAAAGTAGATTAGAGCAAGGGCACTCTACCCACTCCCTGGACTTCTTGGCTGGGGAGCATTTACCAAGTTTTTGAAACTTACATCTCTATTTTACTATTGCTACTACTTCCACCAGTGGGTAAAACTTCTGGGTCCACCATCCTGCCACCCCTCTGTCACAGTTACCTATCGATCACCATCTCTCCTACTTCTGCTGCCCCAGCTTGGCAGTGCTCCTTCCCAGTATGCTTCCCCCACTCCCAGCCTCATGCTGCTGCAAAATCCCCTGCCATATTTTTGGGATAATATATAGCAGAATATCTTTGCTGCCACATCAAACTATACCTTCCAGGGGACTGTATAATTAGTGTCTGGACCCTTCATCGGTGAGACATTCGGTGCCTTCACTCTGACATAGGAAGATGGATTGAGGAGGGGGTCAATAAGAAAGGTGGATTAGAAGCTACAGTCTGTTATCTCATTTGATCCTCATAACAACATTCATCTGTAATATGGGAAACTGGGGCTGAGTCACTTGGTCATGGTTATATACCTAGTAAATGTCAAAGGTGGGGTTTGAACCTGCTTATTTTTTCCCTGATTCCCAATGCTTTCTCCTACCCCCCCACCCAGCATCTACATCTGTGATACTGTGCACAGCTCTGTTTACTGTACTTTATGAAAACCTTAATGATGCTTAAACATTCAGATAAAGACAACATAAATGATCAAGAGGTTGGTGGGGTAACCCTATTGAGGGCAAATCAAAATAATAAGAACTTTTCGATCTGGAAAGATGAAAGATGAAAGAAGCTGGGATCAAAATCTATGAAAGCACAAAGGGTATGGCTAGGGTGAACCTGGACTTGTTCACCAAATCCTGGAATACTAGAACTAGGTACTTTTTAAAGTTTGAAAGAGGTATATTTAGTACAAGTAAAAGGAAGTAGGACATTACACAGTGGGAAGTAAACTTAGGGAACTGTCTACCCCCAAGAGATGGTACCAGCTAAAAATTAAAATAAGTTTAAGGGTTTAGATAAATGAATGGATGTTATATCTGTAATGGCTTATTAAAGGAAAGTAAGGATGACTGGGGGAGGGAGATATCATTAACCACTAAAGGTAACAACAGTTCCTCCCTCAATCATCCCTTGGTACCCTTGTCAGAAACTTATTAGGACGCTCAACTCAATTCAACTAACAGCTACATTCACGACACTGTTCTAGGTATTAGAGATATGAAGACAAAAATGAAGACATCTCTGCCCTTCAGAGCTGACATTTTATTAAAGAGATAAACAAGTTTATAGAGAGGTAACTGAGAGCTACAAATTTGAGGAGGAAAAAGGGACTGATAACTGGAAAGGGGGACCAAGCAGTCTTCTTCTAGATGACACACAGGCTACACCTTTCAAGAAACAAGAACTAAGAGATAGGTGAGGAAGGAATGCATTTCCAGCCCTGTTGGGGATGGAAGGTGGAGAAGGGGTTGATTCCCTAATCAGATCCTTACTAGCTGTGTAATCATGGGCAACCTCTCCGGACCTCAGTTTCCTCATCTGTGAAATAAGGGGTTTGGACTCTATGACCTTTCAAGTCTCTTGTATTTCTAGAAAAAGTCTGAGAAAAGGTGATCAGTAGATTAGGAGTAGAACCCGAAGAGTGAAAAAGTATAATGGTCCAGCATACTGCACTCCTTGCTGTTCTTCACAAATGACAGTCCATTTCCTGTCCCTATGTCTGTCTCCATGTTAAACTGTGGGCAGGGACTGTCTGTCCCCCATACCTGTATGTTCTCCCTCCTCACCTCTTAGAATCCCTGGCTTTTTTCTAGACTCAGATCAAATGCCACCCCCAATTTCCCCAGTTATTAATGCCTTCCTCTTTAAGATTACTTTCCATCTATCCTATGTACACGTGTGTGTGTGTATACATATATATAGTCTTCCTCCATTGGAATGTAAGCTCCTTGAGGGCAGGGAATATTTTTGCTCTTTCTTTGTTTCTTAACTCAGAGCCTGGCATATTAAGAATCACATGAATTATTGATTGATTATAGAAACCAACAGAGGGGAGAGAATCCAAGAGTGGGGGGAGAAGTGGATTACAGTATCAAAGAAAAGTTAAGTAGGATGGGGACTGATGAAAGACCATCAGATTTAGCAGTTAAGAGATCACTGGTAACCTTGGAGACAGAGTTTTCAGTTGAGTGGTGGGTCAAAAGTTAGATTGAGAAAGGGTTCAGTTGTTCTCTAAAGGGTTGAAAAATGAGTGGGAGGTGAAAAAGTGGAGGCAGAGAGAGCATATGAATTTTTCTAGGAATTTGTCTGTAAAAGGAAGAAGAGATTCAAGGTTGTAGTTTCAGAGCAAAACAACCAAATAAAGTGTGTGTGGGGGGGGGGGGTAGGTGGGTGAGTGGGTGGTGTTTAAAGTATGGGGAGACCTGGACATATATGGACCTGATTGGCCCTTCATTCATCCATCCCATTCATTCAGTTACCATATATTGTACACTTAATATGTGGAGGGTTAGTTGCTGGGGAAAAAATAGAGATAAAACGTGACCCTTGTCCTCATGAAATCCACAGTCTAGGAAGAAGGATATGATACACACAAATATGCAATACTATATTACAAACAAAAATAGCTGTAAGAGCAGAATTAAAATGTAGTTAGGGCATGTGACAGGTATAGAGTCCTGTGCTAGTTCAAAGGAAAGATACTATTTCTATCTGGGGAGGATTGGAAAAGACCAGGAAGATTTTTTTAAGTTGGCATTTAGCTGCATCTTGAAGGATAGGGGTAGATTTTAAGGGCAAATTTGTAGGGGGAGAGAAGGCATTCCAGGAATAGGGAGAGTCATGAGCAGATTTGGGATTAGGGAGTCTTAGATGTATATTTCCTTCACATCTTCCTTCTTTTCTTCCAGTCTCCTTCTGCCCACTCCCCCTATAGTCGCATGGTTCTACAGGGCCTGTGCTGCTCAGCTGTCCAACATCTGCCTCAGAAATGGCTTCTGGTGAAGCTGTATAATTTCTTGGATGCTGCCAATTTCTTAGTGAATCCTTAAAATCTTTAAACAAGTCCATATGTTTGTGGTTTTTAATTGTCACCATGACCACTCTATAGACATATGTTGCAAACACCAAGGGCATTTAGGGCTTCCTATGGTGTCTGTCACCATGGTGTCTTTTACCCTTAAATAGTTAAACACTGTTATTGGTGGGTAGAAATGTACTTTCAGGTTGTATTTTTAGTTTAGATGATTGCGGAGTAAATGCCTTCAGGTGGGCTATGAATCCTATAAACAGATGAGAAATCCCTGCAGCTAAAAACACAGTTAGTAAAAAATGTAGAGGTAAGTAATAATAACAAGAAAAAAAGCCCAAAACATTTCTTTCCATGACAACCAAATAAAACACAGAATTCACCCCCACTGGATTTCCACTGTAATACTTCCTAAGAAAAGCACCTTAAAAAGGGTAATATGCAAGTGATTGAAGCAATTTAAGTATATGAAATATCCTTGAACTCTACCCAGGTCACTGAGCCTCAAAAAGCAACTCATAGGCTATCCATATGGATCTAGTTTTATATCTTGCATATTAAGAATAATCCTTCAGTATTCCTTCTTTGGGCAGCTAGCTAGCATTGTGTATAGAGTGCGAGACCTAGAGTCAGGAAGACTTGAGTTCAAATGTGGCCAAAGACACTTAGTATCTGTGTGACCGTGGACAAGTCACTTAACCCTGCTTGCCTCAGTTTCTTCATCTATAAAATGTGCCAAGGAAGGAAATAGCAAACCACTCCAGCATTTTTGCCAAGAAAACCCATCTGGGGTCAAGAAGGGTCAGACATGACTGAAATGAAAGGAGAGCAAAATTCCTTCTTTCCTGACCTGAGGCACGGTGCCTTATTCTTCTGCCTTACTAACATTTCCAATGTGAACTTATGTTCAAATTCTGTTGATCAAGAACCATAGAATATTTTCTTTTTTCCAAACTTGCTTTTACCATAACTCTGACCTTTTACTCCCTAAAAGCACCTTTCTTCCAAAAAAAAACCTCAGAGGATTTTGTAGTGTATCTTGGTTGGGTGGTGGCTTAGGTTTGGTCCTATGAAACATCCCTTTAATAGTAGACAGCAATGGTGATGAAAACTGAAATCATTTTCCCAAGATTGGGGGACATTGAGTGCTCCAGTCATCACCAGTATTATGATGGTACTGTATGGTATATCTACTACGGAGCTCTAGATTTCCAAACCATTCTGAAACTCAAATTGTATTTTTATGGCAACTTGGTGCTCAAACTCTCTATACATGATGTGCCTGAGAAAATGAGTTAATTTTTGTAGTTTTTGAGAGTTTGGAAAGAGGATAGAGAGCATAGGGAAGAGGAGAAAGTCAGACTCTATGGTGGTATTAAAGAACTCAGGGCCAGAGGTAACTCAGTTTCCCAAGCACAGGACAATGAGAGTTCATGGAGAGGAACAGAGATGTGAACTTCTGCTGCTCCCTCACAGCTCAACATAAAGGAATGAATGAAAAAATGAACAAATGAATGAATGAAAAAACACATTTATTAATCACTTGCCATGTATCAGGAACTATGCTAATCACTGGAAATGAAAAAAAAAAGCAAGAGGTATAGTCTTTACCCTCATGAAGCTTCCATTTTAACAAGGGTGACACATAGAGGGGTTAAATAGGTAAGTGGCTTATTTGCGGCATCATAGCTTGGCAATATCTGGGAAGTGGGTGAGACTGAGCAATATCAGATGAAAGGTACCTAATTAGAGCCCAGGATCCCAGAGGTGGGAGTCTGAATTCCAGGTGGGAGGAAGAAGAAGAGGCAAGAACACAGGCAACACGACTTTGATCTGGCTGACTAGGAAGCATGCCTCTAAGAAACCCTGAAACTTTGCTTCTGTATCTAGAATGAAATACTGGAGTCATTGTTTCATGTCCCCAAAAGGAACAATCTCAGAACCTCCTGGGAGATGGTAACGACTTCTCAGGTTAATCAGAGAAGTGACTTCTTGCTTTGACTGGTATACTGGAAAGAACATTAATCCAAGAGATCTTTGTTCTAGCCTGGCTTTGCGACTCCCTGGCTGTAGTTGGGAAAGTCACAACCTCTCTGGTCTTCCGCTTCTTATCTAAAAAATGAGACCTACCAAAATCTCTTTCAACTGTATTTCTAGGATTCTCTGCAGAGCTGCCTTAAAAGACCATTAGGACATAAACAGGGATTGAGAGGCTCAAGTGAAACCACTAGTATGGTGGGTTGTATGGAGCGATCGAGGTTAACAAAACTAATAAAAATGGGGCAATTTGAATTCCTTTTTTGTTTATAATGAAAGGGCTATGCAGAGACAGAGAGGTATTCGTAGAGTTTTTGTTACTTATAGACATAGAAAATGTATGAGTATTGTAATGCCTAATCCAAGGCAGAGCTTATCTTCTAAGGATACTAATTTTTAAAATTCACAATGGAAAGACATAAGTCAAAATGAGTCCCAGACAACTGAACTGATTTGCTCAAAGTCACGCTAAGGGAAGAACAGGGAGCAGATTCAAAGCCACATGCTTTGATTCCAAATACAGGCTGTTTCCACTAAACCATGCTGCCTTGAGAGAGGTATACCAAGGATATTTGTTTGTTCACCAAATCCTGGAATACCATAACTACACACTTCTTGAAGTCTGAAAGAGATACGTTTAATGCAAATAAAAGGAAATAGGACATTACACAGTAGGAGGTAAAGTTAGGGAATTCACTACTCCCAAGATATGGTGCCTGTTGAAAATTAATATAACTTTATGACATCAGATAAATGAATGGATCCTATATCCATTTTTTATTAAAAAAACCCATACTTTTACAAAGAGTCATCTATACCCCCTTTAAAATGTCCTTTAAAATGAACAAAAGTAACTCTTGAGTTATAATATCTTAAAAGTCATCTGATCTGCATCCTTTCCTTGATACATGAATTCCCTCTGATAATTAGTAATAGGATCATGGATTAAGATCCAAAAAGGATCACTGAGGTCATCAAGGCCAATTGCCCCATTTTACAGATGAGAGAACTGAGGTTTGTGGAAGTTGTATCATATGAAGGATCATCTAAGTCATTAGTATCAATGACAGGATTTGAACTCTGGTCCCCTTGACTCCAAGTTCAGTGCTCTTTCCACCACATTCTGCTTCAGAAATCGTGCCACCACTTCTCAAGGTGAGAGGAAATTCACTCAGCCTATAACACTCATGGTCATCTCTCATTAGGATTTCTTCTTCTTCTTGGATTGAAAGTTGTTGGAGCTATACCCAACAATTCTGATCCCTTTCCCAGATGTTAACTTTTAACATATTTGAAGACAACCATCATGTCCTCTGTAAAGCCTTTGTCCATGTAAGATGTGCTCAGTTCCTTCCATTACTCTTCATATGGCATGGTTTTAAGCCCACATATCTCCATGGTTATCCTCTTCCGGATACATGCCAAATTGTCAATGTCCTTCTTAGAGTGTGAGTTCTAGAGCTGAGCATAATATGCAGATGTGGCCTGACCTTTGGGAGAGCTAGGACTAGAGCCTGGGTCTCTCTGGTTCTAGGTGAGTGATCTTTCCGCTCTGCTTTACTATTCTTTATTTGTAAGTGTTTTCATGCTCTCCAATTTTTCTTCCAAGTTGGAAGAAAACGGACTTCCACGTGTATATTTGAGCTAGTTAATTAGAATTGCCTGTCATTTTAAAACAATGTTAACTTAGAAAGATTTATGTATTGTTATTTTTTGTCCCGGGTCTTTCTGACCCAACATGAGCCCTCTATATGCTATCATACCTCACCAAAGGGCCCGAAGCAGACTGGGAAATTCCCTAATGTTGTCAGATTAAAATGTAATTGAGAAATGTTAAAGTAAATTTTAAAAATACAATGCAACATAGATAATGTTAATTTGTGGTTTTCTGAAACAACAAGCAGCTTAATGCTTTTCTATTTGAAAGTTTCCCCTCTTTAAATCTTGCCTCTGACATATACTGCCTATATGACATTGGACAAGTTACCTAACCTATTGATGCCCCAAGAAATTTTCTCATGTGATAAGTTACAAAGCAGGTGGAGATTGACATTGGTGATAGAATTTCTTTACTGGGAATTCCCAATACTAATGAAATCTTAGATTCTGAATGCTTTCTTTGCCTTTCTTTAAAAAAAAAGAAATTTAGGTGTAGAGACCAAATAACATTTTTCCCATTATTGTTTTTAAATATGGCTATATTTCCATCCATGTCGGTATTCTCATTGATTATAGAGATAGCCTCCCCCCATCTTGTGTGTCATCTAAATCCTCCCTTAATTTGAACACAAGGAATCCACTTAACATCTTTTTAACATAAAAAATTGTAACATGTACCAAAGGAAAAATACATATTTGGATAAAGAAGTTATCAGCACCCTCCTCCCCACCCCCACCCCTTCCTTCATGCCCTTTAAAATAAATAAAGGTAGTCATGGGCTGAAATGTTTTGCAGTATGTTTTTTCACTCTTGTCATGGTTTAATGATTCTCTTTCAGCTGTCTTTCTATGACAGCCTTTCTCAGCTGCATTGCTTGTGGAGTACAAAAAGAGAAAAGATTATGTTGAGCTTGAGTTTTCCACTGGGAGAGTCAATTCCACAGTTCTAAAGTAATGAATGTAATTCCATGTACCCTGTGCAGGGGGAGCCAGTTGTATCCAAATTAAGTTACATTCTTGAGGTTGTGCCATTGTTTCTAAAGTAGTACCCTCTGTGAGGGGCAGTATTTGTGCCTGGTAAGCTGCCCCTCATTGCAGATCAGGGCATACATCTGAATGAACAACTTCTATGCATCCACCGTTCACATCTCATATTAAAAACTCCATTGTCCTGTATATTTGTTGCTTGTAATGTACTTATCTTGTGGGATGCCATCATTTTTGGATTGTCATAATGAATTAAGATTTGAAAATACAATCATGGGGAGCCTTTCCCATGTTGGGAGAGATGTTCTACTCTTCCACACGCCTCATCACACAGTTGTATCAATTCATAAGACACATGCATTTGAGTGGTGATAGTGAACACAGGGAGATCCATGTCAATGTCAGTAGCTGAGAGTGGATTTGCATAAGATATGCACGTAAATATACTCTTGGTTCCCACATTCATCTATGCCTCAGTTCAGCAGGCAAAGAGCTATTTGTAATATATACCAGGAGACCTGCCATGATTATTTCTAATGTTCTGCCATCAGAACAATCACCATGCATGTACACCTTTAGACCAATCCAATAGAAGAATTCTACTTGCATATAGAATGAGAGTGGTTCTGTACCTTTTCATTTAGCATTCAAGGAAGAGGGATCTAACTCATGTGCACAGATAACTTACACGACAAGAGTCTATTGATACCCAAACAAAGAATACAGTGAGGACATGTGCCATTCTGTGATGTAGCCACATAGATCCCTTTTGCCCTGATTTAGGATAGGCCATACAACATACAAGGTCCAAAATTGGCGGGGGGTGGGTTAAGGGGGAGGTAACATGCTTTTAGTATACCCTCACTATGTGCAAGGCTCTATATTAATCACTTTGCAAAGTGATTACAACAACCTTGAAAGGGAGATGCTGTTATTATCCCTATTTTTCAATTGAGGGAAATGAGACAGATAGTATGTTAGGGTCTCATAGCTAGTGAGTGTCTGAGATGAGATTTGAATTCACCTCTTCTTGATAACAAATCCAGAACTCCATCATTTACCAAGGAGATGTCCAGTTCTTCCAAGAAGATAGGCTAACCAGGTGTGGCTCCAGAACAGGGGAACCTACACAGTTTTATACATGAGAATAAAGAGGGAGCTGGTACCTCTAACCTTTTGTAAGTAAAATTGTACAGTGTAAGAAAACCCTAGACAGATGCCTTTGAATATGCCAATTATAAGTATGCTAGATAGGATTGATGCAATTCTTTTGGTGCTCCCTGGTCATACCTATGTATTTGCTGGTCCGTCTGACTCTTTCCGTCTACTTGTCCCCCCATCCAAACTTCTTTGGATTCACAACTAATGAAATTGCTACCTAAATATGTTGCTATCACATGCAGAGTGTGTTCTTGAGATGTTTTGAGTTTCTGTGTGGATTGGCATTACTGAGGTTAGGGGGCAGCCAGCAGAATCAGTTATTGTTTTCTAACTTTGTCTTTAGCTATTTTCCCTTTAAGAAAAAAAGGGTATTTCTCCCTAAAGCAATTTTACTTTCCTTTAAATTAATTTTAGTAATATTTTCAATGTCATCTACTTTTGCTGGTGAATCCCTCTTCCCTTCCCCTCCTGGAGAGCTATTCCTTATAAGAAAGGATAAAAAAAAAAGAAGAAAAAAGTTCAATAAAAATAATCATGGCACCAAAAAATCTGACATTATCTATAGAATTTTGCAACCATAGTCCCCTACCACTGCAAACAAGGAAAAGAGGTTCTAAAGCAGTCTTTTTCTTTTAAAAAAATCATTTATTTATTTAGTTTTAGTTTTCAACATTCACTTCCACAAGATATTCAGTTCCAAATTTTCCTCCTCCCCTCCCCCATCCCAAGATAGCATTCAATCTGATATAGGCTCTACATAGACATTTATATTAAACATTTTCACATTAGTCATGTTGTAAAAAAGAATTAGAACCAATGGGAGGACTCATGAAAAAAAAAAAGAAACAAAAAAATGAGATAGCAAATAGTATGCTTTGATATTCATTCAGACTGCATAGTTCTTTTTCTGGATGTGGACAACATTTTCCATCATGAGTCTTTTGGAGTTGCCTTAGATCCTTGCATTGCTAAGAAGAGGTAGGTCTATCCAAGTTAGTCATCACACATTGTAGCTGTTACTATGTACACTGTTCTCCTGATTCAACTCACTTCATTCAGCATCAGTTCATGTACATCTTTCCAGGTTTTTCTGAAGTCTGCCTGCTCATCATTTCTTATGGAGAAATAGTATTCCATTACATTCATATACCACAACTTGTTCAGCCATTCCCCAATTGATGGTCAATTTTTAATTCTTGGCCACTGCAGAAAAAAAATATAAATATTTTTGTACATGTGAGTCCTTTTCCCATTTTTATGTTCTCTTTGGAATACAGATCTAGTTGTGATATGAAAGGGCATGCACAGTTTTATAGCCCTTTGAGCATAGTTACAGATTACTTTCCAGAATGGTTGGATCAGTTCACAACTCCACCAACAATGAAGCAATCTTTCTAAGGGGCAATTGTGATCAAGTCTGATTTGGAAAATTGAGCATCAGACCCCCAAGCAGCTTGGAAATAGTGCCAGAGTTCTTATCTTCTTGTGTTATATGAACTATATGCTGAGGGAGATTAAAAAGATTTGGAGCTGGAAAGGTAGCTCCCTCATTTAGAGATGAGAAAATCAATGCCCCCAGAAGTTTAGTGAGTTTACCAACATCTCACAGGAAATCAGTGGCAGAGCTGGGATTCAAATGTAGGTGTTTGGACTTTAAATCAAATAGTCCTTGAACTGAACAATGCTGCCTGATTGCCTTTAAAGTTACCTTTCAGTAAATATAAGCTTCCATACAACAGAAATCAGAGAACTTGTCCAGGGAACTTTAATCAAACCAGAGCTGAAACAAAGATGATGTTGCATATGCATATGCTTTCAATCATTAAGGAAAAATTCTTCACTGAGGTCCCCAGTAGCAGAGATGGCCCTGTATATGTGCTTGAATGGTGGCAGTCCATGGGTGTTAGAAGATGCTAAGGAGTTATATTTGGTGAAATTTAACAGAGGAATGCCACTTTGGAATTTACTTTGGAAATCTGGGTGAAATACTATTATGTGATGACTCAACTTAAGAGAACAAACTGGAATATTTAGTAATTGACTAATTGTTTTAAATACTTTTAGAGAATAAAGGACCACAGAGTAGAATGTGAGACCCTTGAGGGCAGGAACTTTTTCATTTTTGTTACAAATCTAAAGGAACCAGTGGAGTTTAGGACACATTTGTTGAACTGAATATGAGTCAGTCTCTACATGAAAGGGGGGGGTATGATACACATAATAGACATTTTGTAAGTGCTTCCTGATTTGACTTGAAGGAGCTTGAAATAAGTTGGAAAGATATTTTCCATGTGGAAGTGCCATGTTTAATAGTAATTGACTCAATGGGTAATTAAAATAAACATATCTCCTTCATTAGTTATAGTGAACTGCTGCAGACCTATTCATTCTCTGCCTTTGCAGGCACATTAATGTTTTCTGTCAGTTTCACCTCTCTCCCCCCCACCTTATTTAGTGATAGGACAGGTGGAGAGTCCTAAGAAAAAGAATTCTTTATTACAGTTCATAAATTGCAAGAAATCTAGGACTCCTATTCTTCAAGGGGAGGCAAGGGTCTATTAATATAACCTGCAATAACTTATCTCATGCAGATTTTGAATGGAGTAAGAATGATTTTTCTTCCTCTCTTATTACTGCAGAACCATCTAGAATTACTCATACAATGGACTCGTATCAAATAGAAGCTTTTAAGTAACTTTTGTCGACTGAAACATGAAGTGAACTACTCTTCAAAGAATGAAGATTAAATATCATTATCTATAGTCGAGTAAACATCACTGTAAAGTGTGCAGAGAGCATCTTTTAGCTGAGATAAAGCTGCAGGTGGCTCAGAGGGACTGCTGTTCACAATCTTGCCAGCATTTTATATGGGCAATTTCATAGGTAGGGAATTTAGTTGTTTCTAGTCTGTCCTACCTTTTGGCGTCAGGGGTTTTTTTTATGGTGAAAAATAGCCCCTCTTTTTTGACCCATTTACTATAGGTGATCCCCAGAGCTCAACCCTTGACTTTCTGACCTTTTTATGCTCTCTTTCTCTAAGAACTCAGGTATGACCAGAGCTATACCTTAGAAGGAGGGGTTTTTTGTTTCTTTTTGTTTTTAAATTTTAAAACCCAGGGAGCTGGTAGGAAAGGGGGAGAGAACTTTTCCTAAGGTAGGTGAAATAAATTTTCCCCTGATTAGTGAGTGCCTTCTCTGAACCTGGTGTTGTGATCTTCCACCAATCACTGCCACTACATGGAGTAGCCAGCCTGGTGGTTCCCATGGTCCCTTGCTCCCAGGGCAAACCTTCCCAGCCTGTGGAGAAAAGGGCAGGGAACTAGCTGACCCTTCTGTGGAACTGCATCTATACTTGGGCTGCCCTCTGCCATACCCCTCACTTAACACTCAACTGTTTCCCTTTGATAAACAAACAGAATCCTAGTTAAGACTCTGTTCCTGACTTAAGCTATCACCTTGATTCTGGTGACTCATATGAGTATTTATCACTCCAACCCTGACCAAATTCCAGCTGCATTTTTCAAACTGCCTCCTGGACATTGTCATTTGGTTATATTGGTAGCATATCAAATCCCCTATGTTAAAAATCTAAATTCAGTTGGGCTTGGTGGGTCATGCCTTTAATCCCAGATAGTGAGAGGCTAAGGCTGGTGGGTCACTTGAAGGAGAAAGAAAAGGAATAAGCATTTATTAAGTACCTACTATGCATCAGGCACTATGCTAAGTGCTTTACAAATATCATCTTATTTGATCATTGCAACAAACAACAGGCAGAAGCTGTTGCTATCCCCATTTTACAGTTCAGTAAACTGAGATAGCTTAAGTGACTTGTGAGTCCTGCATCTATATAGTGAAACCCCAGAAGTATGTGGGGCTGGGGGAAGGGGGTTAAGCAGGCTATCTAAGAATGGGTGAACTGGCCTAGATCTGAAAAGAATAGGTTAAAGCTTCCTTCCATGCCAGTGGTTATTGGGATTAGGCATGTGAGTGAACACTGTACTCCTAGTCTAGGAAAGACAAATTAAACCAATTCTCAATAAATAAATAAATTAAATAATTTCCTCAGAAAATGATCCCTAATCCTGATTATTCCCAATTTTTATCAATGGTACCAGCCACTCACCTAGGCTAGAGACCTCATTTCTTCCCTCTGTAATCTCTCTCTCTCTCATAAGCAGTTAGTCACCAGTCTGTCTTATTTTATTATTTCTCACAAATTACTTATGTTCTTTACTAGAATCCTTGCTCAGATCTTTATTATTATCTGAAGCCTGAGATATACACACATACATGAATATATATGTGTGTATATATGAATATATAATCCATACTTACATTTTTGAATGACAAATAATATCCTTTACCTTTTATCCTAGTTTTCTTTCTACTTATATATATTTTATAAGAGTAATTATATGCAAAGGATTGAATTAAAGGCAAATTGGAATTACTTCATTTTACATAGAAAAATATCTTAGATCTTTCTCCCTCCTTCTCTTCTCTTCCTCCTGTCGAGTCTAAAGAGACCTGGCAGGCTTCGATACCCTTGGGTGTTTAAGGTAGATCAGTCTGAGGCATGGTTGTCTTTGATGTGTTCACCTACAAAAATGTCACATCACAACTGCTTCTGTTGTTTCACATTAAATGTGAAAGATTCACTAAAAGGTTAATTTCGAATCTTGTCAAATTTTTATACCATTAAAAGCATTGCCTTTTCGAGGACATAACTAGAAAAATATCAGGAGGGCAAGAAGGAAGATTGATGCAAAGGTTGAACAAGGTAGCTACTTTCTCCAGCCCTTATAGAGAGATATATCAAGATATTCATAATCATCTTTCTTTGTTGCTCCACTGGAGAGCTTTATATGTTCCTATTAATTAAAAAAATGATTCCTATACTCTGACGGTGAGGTTGGAAAGACAGTGTTAGGTGATTGTTTCTTTGTTTCACTATTTATCCTAGTAATTTTTACCCCTACTTTTTGCTTTATTTCTATCCTAAGGTAGGAACTGTCGTTTATGTGTGTGTGTGTGTGTGTGTGTGTAAAACTTCTAAATTCAATTTTTCTTCTACAACTATACTGATATAACCAATATCTAATTTTAATGGTCCATGTGAGGATGTTATAGCTATTAATAATTTATTAGAATCACCTTGTAATTATTGATCCATTCATGAACTAAACCCCCACACAATGACCTTGAAATATTTGATTCAAGGGCTCTATAATTAATGACTTGAATTTTCAAGTGCTAGCACTATCTTTCTAAATTGCTTCCTTTTCCTTCTTTTTCAGTTTCTCATATTGCTGATCAACTTTTCTCCATTTACTCTCTATGAGACCCTTGACCATTCATTCCTTTTCCAGTGTTTTTCCCCTCTAGTTCTTTTTAATAAAATATCAATCAATAACAAATATTTACGAATTACAAATTAATGCCATGTGCCATACCAGATGTTTCTGAGTGTGAAGAGAGGGGAGATGACATGGTGGTACCCATACTTTAGTAAAAATAATTTTGGTAGCTGATTGGAGAATGGATTGAACTGGGGAGACACTTGAGGCAGGTAGACCCACCAGCAATATTACAGTAGTCCAGTTATGAGATCATGCCATATGCCATGATGTTTGCTAAGCATTAAAGATGGAAAGAGAAGAGTGAAATGGCCCTTGTCCATAAGAAACTTATAATTTAATGAGGGGAGATGTGTGTGTGTGTGTGTGTGTGTGTGTGTGTGTGTGTGTGTAATGGGAATGTAAATTTGTAAGATCTTCCCTGCTCCAGGCTAAAGTGCACCTGGAGCCTGGGTTGGGAGGCTTGTTTTTCAGTAGATACTTTTTGATTGGCCAGTGGGTCCAGAAGGTTGTTACATTCTCTGAGCCAAGAGAAGGCTATATAAGCCCTGATGTGTAGCTTTGTTTTGGGGTTCACTTTGAGAAGTGTTCTGTGATTTGACGAAACTCTGGGAAGCCGTTGTTGAGAGTCCCCCAGCTTTGAAAAAGCCAGATGTTGAAACCCAGATGTTGATTTGGTATGGATGTAATGGTTGGACAGTTTGGAAACTGTCTACTTGATCTGTTTCTCTGTCTTGATATATAATGTATGATATATTGATATATAATGTCTTGATTATATAATATATGATGTATAATCTGAAGTTCGGGGTGCTGACCTTTTTCCCCTGAACTAGGTAAATGATACATATTTGACTGATTAAAGTAAGCTTGTTAACCCACTTTGAGTTGCTTTCCTTTATCAAAGCAGATCCAAGAACCTGTGTTGGCAGCCACCCTGGGGATGCTGGGGTGCTTGCTGCTACAATATTTATAAAGGTATGTTATCAAATAGATAAAAAATAATTTGAGGGCGAGAACACTAGAAGCTGGTGGTATCAGGAAAAGCTTAATATAGAAAGTGATACTTTAATTAATCAATCAGTCAATCAATAAACATTTATTAAATGCCCCTCATGTGCCTGGCACCATACTAACCTCTGGGGGTACAAAAAGAGACAAGAGACATTCCCTATCCTCAAGGAACTTACAACTTATGGGGTGATAACATGCAAACAAGTATATCTAAGCCAAGCTATGTACAGGATAAATAGGAAATAATTAATGGAGGGAAGGCACTAGAATTAAGAGGTGTTGGAAAAGGCTTTCTATAAAAGATGAGATGTTAGTTGGGATTTAAAAGAAGCCAGGGAAGTCATTAGACAGAGTTGAAGAGGGAGACCATTCCAGGATTTGGGGACAGACAGAGAAAATGGAGTATTTTTTTCATGAAACAGTCAGGAAGCCAGTCACTGAACTAAAGAATATGTGTTGGGGAGTAAGGGTATAAAAAGATTGGAAAAGTAGGACAGAGCCAGAGTATGAAGGGCTTTGAATACCAAGAAGATAATTTCATGTTCGATCCTGGAAGCAATAGGAGACCATTGAAATGTTTTGAGTTGGGCAGGTAAGGAATGCTAAGAAGACCAGTTTGTCAGGACCATAGTGAGTGTGAAGGAGAATAATTGTGTAATTAATAATAATGTATATTGTATTAATTAATAATTGTATGTATATATGATGTAAATAATAAATGCATTAAGGCTCGAAATGTGGAATGAGACCATGTTGCAAATACTAAATTAGTTTAAGTACTAGAGTTAAAGAAATTAAACTCCTAGATTAAATACTTAGTTTAAATACTAAAAAAAAAGAGTTAATATTTCCTTCTACAATTAATGAGTCACTTGAGTTTACTGAGTAGGGAAAAGACATAGTCACAGAGGTACACTTTAGGAAAATCATCATGGGAACTACAGGGAGAAACTTGAAATGGAGAACAATTAGGAGGCCATTGCAGTAGGAAAGAGGAGAGGTGATGAAGGTCTACACTAGGGTGGTAGACCGCTTGTTGAATATGTGGGATAAGTAATCTTAAAAAGATGAAATTGACAATAAAGTAGCAAACCTAAGTGATTGGAAGGAGGGCACTCTGAAAGAGAGGTGGTGTTGGGAAGAAAAGATAATAAGTTCTGTTCAGAGAGTTATGTTAGAGATGTCTATGGGACATCTAGCACAATATGTCCATGAGGTAGTTTGTGATACATGACCACAGTTCAGGAGAGAGACTAGAGTTGAATTGAGTGACCTGAGAATCCTTATCATAAAGCTGATAATTAAAATAGGAACCAATGAAGTTATTAAAGAAGAGTGTAGAGAAAGGAAAAGACCCAGAACAGAGCCTAGGGGGTACAACCGTGCCTAAGGGCCAAGATATGGATGATGATAAAATAAAGGAGACTGAGAAGCTGTAGTCAGGAGGGTGGAAAAAGGAGGAAGAGAGAGAAAGGGGGAGAGAGACAGAGACAGAGAGAGTATATATATCACAAAAGAGAGAGGAGAGAGTATCTGAAAGAAAGTATTGAATACTGTCAAACACTGCAAAGAAGCACAAGCAGAATGAGGATTGAAAAAAAAAAGCCCTGAGATTGAACAATTAAGAGATCATTGGTAAGTTTCGAGAGAGTGGTTCCAGTTGAGTGATGCTATCAGAATCCAGATTTCAAAGAATTGTGTAAACTGTGAGAAGATAGAAAGTGAAAGCAATCACCTTTTTCTGAGAGTTCAGGTGTGCATTAGATGAGAGATAGAGGACAATAGTTGCGTTAAAGGAATGGTAAGATCTAGGGAGATTTTTTTTTTTAAGGATGAGAATTGAGTAGAATACACACAAACACATACATCTTCTAGTATAAATATTATTAACTTTCTAAATGATATAAAATTTTTCAATGTTATTTATTAATTTATGAATTTACTCCCTTAAAATTTATTTTCTCAATATACTCCCATCTCCTCCAACATGGGACTTTCTTGAATTTCTATTACTATTACATTTATATTATGAAATGGTGTTCTCACAGTGACTCTGTGAAGTAATATAAGTTTCCAAGTTTCAGTTTCATCCTACATAAAATGGAAATAAATGACTTTTCCATGATCATACTATGATCATAATGTTAGAGCCATGATTTGAATCCAGATCTTTTGATTCCAAGTCTAGCGTCCTTCCCCACAATGTAATGTTCAATATCTAGCCTTAAATATACCAGGAGTTCCAAAAATTTTAGTGCTGTTTTTAAGCTATTATATAATTTATATAAACTATTATATTTGCAAATATAAGTTTATAACATATTTACAAATATTAACATTTAATGCTCAATTTTGTTAATTGAAACAAAGACTTTTGGGACATCCTGTATAATATTGTTGTTTGACCTTCATCCTTTTTTTTTTTTTTGCCTTTTGGAAGGCAATTGGGGTTAAGTAACTTGCCCAAGGTTACACGGCTAGTTTTTTTGTGTGGGTGTTAAGTGTCTGAGGCCAGAACCGAACTCAGGTCCTCCCAACTCTGGGGCCGGCACTTTACTCACTGCGCCACCTAGCAGCACCGACCTTCATTCTTGAAAAGGACGATGACATCAGGGAGGTAATGCCATGATGGGCAAGTGAATTGGATTTAAGTGAAGGAGGGCTGTGCACTTTCTCCTCCAGAGCTACTTGAGTCCAGTGGCAAGATATAGATCAGGACTACTAGAGATGGCCCTGGATGCAGTGGGAAACGTTGGCCTTTTTAAGCTACTGGGCATTAACAGGTATCAGTTTGTCTGAGGCAATGCCTCATTCAGTAATTAAGGCTAGGTAAAAATAAGTCAGAGTATGGCAAATAGTAGGTGATTAATAAATACATGTCCGTTGATCCTTGGGAATGCCACTTACTCTCTATGTGACATACAACTAAGTCACTTCACCTCTCTGCCTCAGTTTCCTCACCTATAAAATGAGGAGTCAGACTAGGGGATTTCTAAGCCCCCTTTCAGATCTGTGTCTATGATCCTTACCGGTGTCTTTATGTAAATTTTGAATCTTCTTCAGTAATCAACATAGTGTCTCGCAATGGCAGCCACTTAATAAATGTTTGTTAAAGTTAATTTAATGAGAATGAGTGGATCGAAGTTAGAAGAAAGGAAAAGTTTCCAAATAATTATAGCTGTCTAAAAACAGAATGAGAGATAATGAGTTATCTACTAGGGGATCACAAGGCTGGAAGATACCTTAGAATTTCTATCTAGTCTAATCTCTCCATTTACAGATGAGGAAACCAAGGACCTACATAGTATAACCTTGGGAGATATAGTCATTCTCTGCCAGGTCTTTCCAAAAAGGAGTATGCCATGATGCAAATAATTTAAGGCATTTCCTAAATGATTCAGGAGAATCCTATGTACATATGATACTTTCCATACTGCTTTTTTTTTGTTGTTTGTTTTGAGGTCTATCTAAAAATGTAGAAAAGAGTGACAGAGATTATGAAATTTCACATAGAACAATACAATTAAAATTCTTATCAGTATTTCTTCAAAATACTAACATAATTAATGTGTGTATTATTAAGCAAACCAGAAACATGTCTTGTTTGTTTGTTTCTCAAATAACCTTGCACTGGCTCCTCACCTCCCCATCTTGGAATTCCTATTTTCCTACAAAACAGAGCAGCTTAGATGCTCCCTTAGGCCTTTGCAAAGCCCTGAAGTAGCTAGTGTTCTTTCCCTTTTGAAATTATTTTGCATTGCTTTTTATTTCCCTTCTATTTGCTTTGTAAATGTTCTCTTCTCCTAGAAGAATATATACTCCTTGAAGGCAGGGACTCTTGTTTTTGTCTCTGTATTCTCAGCACCTGGCTCATAGTAGGTGTTTAACAATGTTGATTTTAATTCCTTCTGAAAAAATGAAGACTTTTTTAAAAAATAGCTACATATTAAATATCAATCCTCACTACCATTCTGGAAAGTTGTAATGAAATGTGAGGAAAAACTTAAAACAAAATGGATGCAGACAGCATGTTAAATGCCGCTGAATTACATTACACAGTTGTAGGAATGGTTTCATCATCAAACAAGGGAGAAGAAAAGACAAGTAGTCAAAAAACAAAAAGCAAAAAAAAAAAAAGAAAACCCACCAAACTTCATTCTAGTCAGAGAAATGTCCCTTCATTTCTAAACAGTTTTGCTGGCAGGACCAGAGTAGCAGAACTGTAACTGGCAATCTTGCCACCCAGGGATAACATCTCTAAATGTCCTTGGGGCAAACAGCTCAAAATTTCTTAGGTAAACTACAGATAATCATGCCCTCGAATCAACTTTATAATTCCTGATATGAAAGCAATATAAGAAGTTATTAGGATAAACAACTTGAGTGGAAGGGGGAATTAGTTACAATAATGGCATTAGTGTTGCTCAAGGAGTGTCTCTTTTCAGTTTTTGCACCCTCTAAATTTTAGTAGCCTGGCGTAAAACCCTCACCACCCCACCCTAATTATTGCCACATAATGAGGTGGTAACCCATCTTCTTTCTCTTTGCCAGACATTGTCCTTTTCAAAAGTATAGTAGATTCCAAATTTAGTCTTTTTTTTTCGCCTCACAAATATGCCATTTGATGATCTCCTTTGATGATATTGCTTGCTTTGTATTCACCAGATCTCTTATTTTTCCATTTGCCTTTGTTTCTTCATTTGTAAAAATGGAATTTTGAGCAAAGAGTATGGATACTGATTACCAACTACATCAAACACCAGAGAGAGAGAGACAGAGAGACAGAGAGACAGAGAGAGAGACAGAGAGAGAGAGAGAGAGAGAGAGAGAGAGAGAGAGAGAGAGAGAGAGAAAGAGAGAGAGAGAGAGGAAGGGAGGGAGAGAAAAGTATCTGTTTTCTTGGGATGAAGTACTAATAAAAAGATAATGTGTCTCCAAGGACTCAAAAAGCAGGGACTGGGCATTCTAGTACTGACAATATCTTGCTCTGTGGACCTTGGGAAATCACTTCCCCGTCTATGCCTTGGTTTTCTCATCTGTATAGTGCGATAAGCATGTTGATACAGGTCTTAGGATCCTAACTAAAAAGCATGAATCCTTTTGTAAGTGTTATTATGCTAGATAGTAATGGCAAAATCCTATGAGAAAAACTGAAAAATCATTATTCAGAAAATCAGTGTTATTTCTATGTGTTTTCAGATCCATCCTTTTACTTGTGCACATTTTCAATTTCTCCCTCTTCCTATTGTCTTCAGTCCAAACTACATGCATGTAAAAGGTGCACAGTCAAAAGTAAAGATGTTGGAGGAAATATATATATATATATATCTTTTAATCATTTATTATCATTCTTTTTAATTTTCTTTGTCTTAAACTCAAGCTCAATGGGGCTGTATGAAGGGAATTTTACATTTCTAAGCCTCTCATCTGCTATAAGGCACCTAGATGCAAAAGAAATGTGGTAGATTTTACTTTGAAATGATGTCTATTTAAAAAAAATTCAGACAAGAGAAACACAAATAACAACAGTAAATTGGATTTTTTTAAGTACTGAATTTTCTAAAGGGATGCTTCTGTCAGTAAAGCTATAAAAATATTGTGCTTTAAGGATTGTTAAAGGAATGGATGTTATTTAAGCATACTTTACCGTCCTGTAGATTCCGATGATGCCTTGAAGTGGCTTCTATTTATCTGAACGTGTGCCAAACGCAAATGCTATTTTTTTCTGCATACAAAAATAAAATTCAGCTGTGCATTCTCCATGTAGCTACTCATAAAAAGGATAAGTGAGGTTTTTTTTACTTAATTTCAAAAGGCATTCTTCAATATTGTGAGTCCTTGGGTTTGTTGCTGGGTTTTTGCCTGTTCCTGCCTCTTACTATTTGTACCTGGAAACAAATTCTCCAGGAGTGCAGTCACAAATCAGGTGAGTTGTACTAGTGTCTTCACATTTGCAACAGATCAGAGCTTCAGTGGCAGGATGTTGTCAAGCTGTGTTCACAGAGCTCTGCCACCATTAGTAATGCTTTGCAAGGGTGCTCATTCTCCTACTAAGAAGCTTACCTGTTTAACTTCAAATTATGCTGGTGAAGGAAAAGGGGAATTGAAGCATTTTGCTAGTTTGAGTTGCTAGGATTATGGTACAAAAATCATTGGGCCAGGAGTCAGGAGATGTGACTGCTCATCCTGATTTTCCAGTTTACTAGCTATGTGATCACAGGAAGATCATCAAGCCGCTCTGGGCCTCAGTTTCCTTACCTGCAAAATGGAGAGGTTTTTCTTGCCTACTTCATAGGGTTGCTATGAAGAATAAATGGAGTATGTGAGAATGCTTTGAAAACTATAAAGCACTATAAAAATGTAAGCTATTATTATTGTTAGGCCATGATTTAGGTTGAGTGGGAACAAAAACCCGACTTCTTCTCCAAAAAAAATGTTTCTACAGCTGACAGCTGTATACAAGCACTAAGAGTCCATGGTGGGATGCATCTTAAAGTATGGGAAATCAAAGCTTATGAATCAGGGCAAAATCCCTATGTTTTGGTGCCCAGGAAGTTTCTGTTGTGTAGGTCACTGTCTAATTGGCCAGTTCCAATAGGAAATGTTTTTGTTTTCCTCTGAAACCACAAGCATTAGTCATTTCAGGGACAGGAGCAATCCAGTTGGATAAATCTTATATCCTTAAAAATAAATTCATAAAAGTGAACATGCAGATCCTTTCTCAGAATTCTTCCATTATAATATATTTTCTCAAAGCCTAATCTTGATCTTTTCCCAGTTGGGTTCTCCATATTCTGGCTGTGCTTTCACTGTCCATTGAAAGTCAAGAGAGAGTATGGGGGTGTGTTTGACCCTGGTTTGGAAACAGTAGGGAAATGGTCTGTGTACCCTTTATGGTATATTTAGAAAACTTGATATAGCTTACACAGGGTGCAAGATAATGTGTAGAAATATACTAGCTTTGATCTTACCAGCCTTTGTTGTACTTATGGTTCGTGAAATAAATCCATTTTCAAAAGACATAGTCTGATAAGCTGCATTTAACATCTACATCTTTCATGGAATAGTTTTCTGTTTCTTGGTAGAGAAGACCCAGTAATCAGTAGCATGGGATTATGGAATGAGCCCTGAACTGGGAGTAAAAACCCAGGTTCTCTTATCTCCGCCATTAACTTTCTTTGTGACTGGCGCCTCTGACTCCTCATCTTTTAATTATGCTGGTATGACTAAATGGTTTCTAAGCTTCTTCCCATCTCTGACTTTCCATCATTCTGTGTGTTACATTATCATTCTGCCTAGACACAAAAAAACATGGAATGCTTTTTGGGTGGTTGTTTGTTTCATCTTCAGGCTTTAACCCTTTATCCATGAGTCTAATATCATCTAGCTTTTGGATTATTTATGAGCTGCTCTGTGAATCTCTTGACACAGCATGATGGCCAAATCCTGGAAATCAATTTGACAAACATTTACTTAGTAACTATTCTATGTGAGGGATTATGCTAGGCATTGGGAATTAAAAGATAAAAATTAAACAGGTCCTGACCTCAGACAGTTTCCATTCTTTTACATTTTTCATGCTTTGGGGAACAGCTAGGTGGCATAATGAATAGAAAGCTAGACTTAGGAAGACCTGAGTTCAAGTCCAGCCTCAGACACTTAGTAGCTATGTGATCCTGGGCAAGTTACTTAACTTCTGTTTACTTCCATTTCCTCATCTGTAAAATGGGGGTGATAATAGCATCTACCTCCCAGCGTTATTGTGAGGATCAAATAAGATAGAAATTATAAATCACTCGGCATATTGTCTGGCACATAATAAGCACTATATACATGCTAACTGTTATTTCAGAAGGAGAAAATGTGTATGTAAGCAAGTAAATAGAAAATAATAAAAAAGGAATTTTGAGAGAGAGAGGGAATGCATAGTCATGGCTGACATTTTTATAGGATTTAAGATTTTTGATTCCCACATCAGCCCTCTAATTTCATAGAGGCCCAGAGAGCTTAAGTGATTTGCCTAAAGGCACAGAGCAAATTTGTGACTGAGCTAGGGATAAAACCTCATTCTTGATTCCCAGTGGAGTAGAGATGCAAGCATTACCATAAAACTTTTCTATGACCTGGATGCAGTTTAAAGGATCCCTTGGAAATGTTGGAGGGTGGTCCTATATTATAAAAATAACAATCTATGTTGCTATGAGGAACCTACATCTAAATAACACTTATCATTGCTGCTTGGTGCCCTTACAAAGGTTTTTTTGAAAGGATTCTATAATGCATACCTTGAGCCGAAAACCTTGAGACACTGTGGTACTATGAGAACAAATGCTAAATTCAGAGTCAGAGGACCTGGGTTCAAATACCACTTCTGCCCTTTCCTACCTCTGTGACCTTGGGCAAGTCACCTTCCCTCTCTAAAATTGAGTTTCCTTCTCTATGACATGAGGAGGATCGACTACATCACCTCTAAAGCACACTTCAGCTCTAACTCCATGGATGTAGTTGTGTATTAAATACGGTAAATGCTCTCATCTGGTAAAGTAGAGGTTATTTAGAATAAGAAGACTTTAACTGACATCCCAGCTTTTCTACTTACTACCAAAGCGACCCCCTGGGCAACGTATTTAATATCTCAGGGACTCAGTTTCCTCAGCTGAGGAATGATTCTAGATGCTATCTAAGGCCCCTTCCAACTCCAAATCTAAGATCCTCTGAATATTCTTCAGCAACTGTGGGTACCAAGGGAAGTTCTCTTTTTTTCCTTTGAATGAAGCTAACTTTTTATTTCTGGAATCTCTCTGGAAAGCTGGTGAAGGAAGGCTCAAGGTCTAATGAAAACACAGGACTGAAGCAATCCAGCTTGCTAAACTTTGGAACACTGGTCAGCACTAGTCCAGAGTTCTCTGTAATGAGGACAGTACATTGCAAACAGCACTAGGTGGCATAGCCACCCTGGTGTATTATTCCTGGGAAACCACACTGGTAGCTATTGTTGGAAGTTTTGATTATACACCCTGATAGGAATCCTGTCCAGAAAGAGTTGATAGGATGCATTCTGATGGAGTGGAGAACTCCATTAACAGGGTATCACTGGACTGACTCCAGAATGAAGAGTTAGTCACATGTGAGGCCCTGTCCCTCTAAACTACCCTATACTGCAACTAAGCCAGCAAAAAACCCAGAACTGGCAAACAAAATTATTGGCTTTCTGTTTTATGAATCACAATACCTAAAAGGCACTTAAAAAAAACAAGAGCTTACTGGTTCCAATAAAACTGAGACAGTATGGTTTAGTAGTAGATGAAGTGTTGGATTTGGAATTAGGAAGATCTGGTGTTCAAATTCAGTCTGTGACATTTACTGTGTTATGTTGGGAAAATAATTTAACCTTTCCAAGCCTCAATTTCTTCATCTGTAAAATGAAGGAGTTGGACTCAATTACCTATAGGTCCCTTCCAGCTCTTATCTATAACCCTACGAGACTTCCTCTGTCCTCTCTCTCTTTAAAACTCTTATCGATCCCTTAAGACCTAATACAAATTCTACTTCTTCTAATAGACCTTCCCTGATTGCCCCTAGCCCATAGTGCTTCTCCTCCAGTGAACTCTGGTAGTCCTTATTGGTGGTACTATTCATTTGGCACTTATTATATGCTGTTTTGAACTTTCACTGACCCCACCCCCAACTAGAGAGTAAGTTTCTAGAGGGCAGGCACCATACTTAACACTTTTTCATATCCCTCCAGAGCAACTAGAAGCATATTTTAGAATAGAATTGTGGGTATTTAATAGATTCTAGAATTAATAAGTTCTATTCTAGTTAGAGAATCAAATTTAATAGGTATTTCTTGGTTGATTATCCATGAAAAAATGCTCAGTATTCTTTTAAAATAAGTGGAGGGATTGGCACTGGGAATGGAATATGTACTTAAATCATACCTGTGTTCATTATTTAAGAGACTCAGGAGATTTAGCAGATTCAATATAATTAAAAACACATTTATTAAGCATTGACTGTGTATAAGTATGGTGCTGTGTTCTAGGGATGTGAAGACACAAATAAGTCAACCCTTCACTTCAAGCAGTTTCAATGGTGACAAGGACTTGTATGATGACAGACTTCTATATTTTCAAGCATGTCCCTTGAAATAAATGTTTGAAATAGGAGAGGAAGAGAAAAGAAGGATCCATAATATGTACCTCTAAAGTATAATACAAAGTGAATTTCTTTGAAAGAGTTGAGTTGAATACATGTCTCCTGGACTACCATGCCAGTTTTTCATGACAATGCCTTTCATTATCTGAAATCCACCACTGTTTTTAATAACAAGAGGATTTGTAAAAAAAAAAAAAAAACAACCCCATATTCACATCTCCCTCAAAACAGTGGGTGCTTCATGTCCAGTTGTGTTTAAAGGATATTAATGTAAGAGAGAAGAACATGAAGACGAAGTGGGCAGTCAAGGAGAGACCATTTATGTATTCTGGCTAACTCACATTCATTTATTCATTTTTAACTTTCAACAAGCATTTATTAAATGCATTCCATGTGCCAGGTAGTTTGTTAGACTGAAAATACTAAGACAAACATTTTTAATACAATGATCCTTTTGAAATAGTCCCAGCCCTCGAAGAGTTTACAATCCATAGGAATATAGTAGGTACAGTTGTCACCTAGAAAAAGTCAAGGAGACCAGAGTTAAACTCATAACAGACAATTATTATCTGTGTGATTATGGACAAATTACCTACCCTGTTTCAGGCTCAGTTTCCTCATCTGTAAAAATGGGGATAATAATACCACTTACTTCACTTCCCAGGGTAGTTTGTGAGGATTAAATGAGATAATCTATGTAAAGTGCTTTGCCAAGCTTAAAGAGCTTTATAAATAATTAGCTCTAATTATTTTCAAGGAATACTTTTTTTTTCTTACAAAGTAGATCCAGACATGGCCAAATTGTTGGTGGAAAATAGTGAGAAAGAAAAAATGTCAGTGTCTCTTTTTTTGTCATGTGAAATACCTTTGACCATACCTTTGGATCAGAGATGCTCTTAGTCGACCATTAAACTCTAAGAAATGACTAGGGACTGAAGAGCTATTTCTTAACTGAAAGAAACTCTAAATACTAAGACCAAACCTCACTCTACCCAATGGTTCCTATTTAAAATCTTCCCTAAGGCTTCCCATACAGAAAGGAGTTGTTAAAGGGGATTTTATGACTCTTGTTGGAATTGACGTCAAAGTCTCCTACAGTCTTGAGCTTATGAAATTCTTAAAACTGTGCATGCAAGCAGATCCTTCCTGTCACGCAAAATAATCAGAAACAGGTTGTCTGTTTGGCTGTGATACTTGTTGGGTCTTTCAAGCAGAGACAAGTAATGTTGAAACTTGAGTGGGGGGGTAGACACCCAAGGGAAAAGGGTCTTGTTCTCTTGTCAGTGTGGCCCTTCCCAGAGAGTAGAAAACACTGTAACTTGATTGTCTTGGTTCCCTATCCATTTCAATGGACTCTCTCAGCTAGTGACCTCTGGAGAAAGGCCTGGCTAACTAGAAAGAGGAAACCAGGACATAATGCTCAGCTCTCATTTCCTGAGTTAAAATGGGTTCTCTGGTAAGAGAAACTGGATGCAGGAACAACTTATCTAAAGCTTAGGTGGAAGTAGACCTATGTATAATTCAACTCACGATCCTTATGCAATACAAAAAGTTGAAGATATTCTTTGGACTTGAGCATGTGTTTAAAAGCATTTATAAAGCAAGAAAGAAATAGATTTTGAATATCTAGGTCCACACTGTCTTTTTCTCTTTTGATAAAGATTGCAGTAGCCAGTCTTTAGGTATGCTGCCATATTTCTTCTGGGAGAACCACAATCCTCTGATAATGAAATAATCATTAAAACTTGTACATATATAACACTTTTTAAAAAGTGATTTTTATAACTATCTAATTTTCTTCTCACAATAAATAAGATATGTATTGTTCCCATTTGATAGTGGCCAACACAGAGATAGAAACTGATTCTCTTTTTTGGTCTCTAGATCATCATAGATCTGAGAACAGTCACTGTTCATTCCATTCACTCATGATTCTTTAGTTTTTCTTTATAGGAGTGTTTGAGTAGTTATTAATCACCTTGGTGGAGATAATGACATGTTTTATATGCTATTATAGGGTCATGTGTCTAAAACTGGAAAAGAATTCAGAGATCATCTAGTGTTCAACCTTCTTATTTTACAATGAAGAAACTGAGGCTCAAAGAAGTTAAATTACTTATGCAAGGTCACACAGGTAGTAAGAAGCAGAGCAGACATTAAGGAAGTCATATTCCTGATTGCACATGTATAGCCTATATCACATTGTATGCCATCTTGGGGAGGGGGGAGAGGAAGGAGGGAGAAAAAAACTGGAACTAAATTTCTTATAAAAGTGAACATTGAAAACTAAAAGAAAATTAAAAATTAAAAGTCACATTCCTTATAGAGATAAACCTTCAAATTCTTCATTGCAATTTTTTCTCTACCATTATTCAAAGCACTAGTTCTTATTTCAGGAGAGAGAGACAGAGACAGACAGAGAGAGAGAGAGAGAGAGAGAGAGAGAGAGAGAGAGAGAGAGAGAGAGAGAGAGAGAGAGAGAGAGAGAGAGAGAGAGAGAGAGAGAGAGAGAGAGAGAGAGAGAGACAGAGAGAGAGAGAGACAGAGAGAGAGACAGAGAGAGAGACAGAGAGAGACAGAGAGACAGAGAGAGAGAGAGACAGAGACAGAGACAGAGACAGAGACACAGAGAGAGAGACAGAGAGAGAGACAGACAGACAGAGAGACAGACAGAGAGAGACAGACAGAGAAAGAGACAGAGAGACAAAGACAGAGACAGAGAGACAGAGAGACAAAGACAGAGAGAGAGAGAGACAGAGA
>NW_027186296.1:44040598-44042968 GCF_028583685.1 Petaurus breviceps papuanus
AGAGAGAGACAGAGAGAGAGACAGAGAGACAGAGAGAGAGACAGAGAGAGAGACAGAGAGAGACAGAGAGACAGAGAGAGAGAGAGACAGAGACAGAGACAGAGACAGAGACACAGAGAGAGAGACAGAGAGAGAGACAGACAGACAGAGAGACAGACAGAGAGAGACAGACAGAGAAAGAGACAGAGAGACAAAGACAGAGACAGAGAGACAGAGAGACAAAGACAGAGAGAGAGAGAGACAGAGACAGAGAAAGAGAGAGAGACAGAGACAGAGAGACAGAGACAGAGAGAGACAGAGAGAGAGACAGAGAGACAGAGAGAGACAGAGAGAGACAGAGAGAGAGACAGAGAGAGAGAGGCAGAGAGAGAGAGAGATTCAGAGAGAGAAAGACAGAGAGAGAGACAGAGACTAAGACTTCCTGTGATGCCATTTTGATTGTTTGGGAATGCAACCGGTCAGAGACTATCCTTTTTGGAGTTTTGCTTTTTCTAGCAGGTAGAGAATTTATTATAAACTATTTTTTTTGAGCTCTCTTCTATGTTTCTATAGTGTTAATCTCATCATATCTTTATGCCTATGAAAAAAAGAAAGTTTTCTTCCTTTCCTTCTATGAGATTTACATGTAGGAGTGGGATGGAAGCTGGGGGCAGTATTGAGAAGAGACATCTTTCTTTTGGCAATTTTTAAGAATTAATGCCTTTCTGATGTGTACATTTGTTTTGTATGACTATGTTTGTTACAAGGTCGGATTTTTTTTTAATTAGGGACAAAGGAGGGTTAAGGCAAGTATGTAAGGATAGTGAGTGACACTAAAAAAAGTAAATTAAGGGAAAAATAGAAGAGAACAGATAGAATTTCAGGAGAGGACATAGACAAACAGGTCAGTGTTTAAACAAACATGTTAAATTTGAAATATACAAATACATTTGAAATAAATGAAACAAACCCACAAATTATACATAGGAGACTGTTTCATATGTAGTCCACTTTTCTGTTCTTCTTTATAATATAAGGAAATGTTTGTTTGTTGGTGTTTGCCAATGTTATAATAATAAAAAAGAAAATTTGCTTTTAAAACAATCAGTGCCCTTTGAGACTTTCAGCCTGGTAGAACTATCTTTTTTTTCTTCTTCTTCTTCCTCTGTTACTTGACAGTGAGAAGCTGCAGGAGGACAAATGCTCCTGGTGATTTGAAGAGAGTGTGAATAGGAACCCTGAATGTCGGAGCTATGTAAGACCTCAGCCCATTCACTAAGAGACACTGTAGAAAGTACATTGTACTTGCAGGGGTGAGGTCATATGGCACCATATCTCAGCAGGCTGGAAACCCTCCAAGTCTCTTCGAGGAAAAAAAAAAAAAGAGAGAAAATTCTTATAGTTCTCAAACCAAAGATTTCTACAGCATGGCTCACTTCTCCATTCATAATAAGAAATTAATTAAGGACTACAAATGTTCTGAATGAGGTTGCTTGGGCTGAGTAAATCCATGAAGCTGGCCCAAGGGGAAAGCACCTTCAAGGCCATCCTTTGAGCAAAGGTGCCCTTGAAGAAGGGCAATGAGTTGGCAGGTGTCAGCTGTACCTTGACAAAGTACATCATCTAAAAGTAGGCAGACTCTGACTACATCCAAGCATCCCCTGTGTTTCGTTAGAGCAGCCCCGAGTGAGGGAGAACAGGGACAAGTTCGCTCCAGATGAGGCCGACTTCATTCCTTCCTCTCTGCCGGAAGGCGGTCAGAGTTCGGTGACCCATTTGCTTCCTTTTCTCTTATTAAAAACAACTGGGTAGCACTCTGCAGTGCCCAACCAGAGTTTATCTGGTACAGAGCGGGAGTAAGAGCCTCGCCTGGCCCTGCAGCTGGGGCTCAGCAAATGAAGGAACAATAGGCTTCACCAGTTATATAAATTGAGCATTAGCACCTGTGCTGTGTCCAGCTGCTCTCCCTGTGACTTATAGCTAAGCCAGAGAGGTGACTGCGGCTCAGCTTCAGCAGCAGAACCTGGCGAGGTGCCAAGTGGCTGAGCACAGTCACCTCCCCATGTATCACACCCAACCTTTCTCTTCACAAAAGATTTCCTTGCTAACAGAGCATGGCACTGTTGGAATTGCAACCAGTTCACTCTCTGTCTGGAACCCATAGGAGAGAACTGAGGCATGACATAGCAGAACACAAGATTAGGAAGTCCTTGCTAGAGCAGCGGAGATCTACTTTAATGACATCATTTAAAATGAGAAGTGTGTGTGTGTGTGTACTGTCTATGTTATATGATATATATAGTATATATACATGTGAGTATAATATATGTATGTACATATGTATGAGAGAGAGAGAGAGAGAGAGAGAGAGAGAGAGAGAGAGAGAGAGAG
>NW_027186296.1:44042978-44046790 GCF_028583685.1 Petaurus breviceps papuanus
GAGAGAGAGAGAGAGAGAGAGAGAGAGAGAGAGAGAGAGAGAGAGAGAGAGAGAGAGAGAGAGAGAGATTTTTTTACCTTTCCTAGTACCAACTTAAGGGAGAATAGTATGGTAGGGAAATTAGGTTTTGGAGCTACCCTCTTATTAGATCCTTTTGCCATACCTACACTTTCCCTTTCTCCCCAAACTTTCTTTAAAGGAAAGTATCTTTTTTAAAAACAAAACAATTTATGTCCCAGTATACCAGGTATCCAATATTTTAATTTACTGCATCCATGTGATTTAGCTACAGGTGAGCTGGAAATTAATGTGAAGTAGAATTCAAAACACCTTGTACCTGTTTTCTTCCATTCTTCTAAGACTGTCCTTCATTCCCTTTCAATTTTTTCTTCAACTATAGCCCACCCACTTTGGCTTTCCCTCCTTCTATGACCTTCTGATTCTCTACCATAACCTCATTTAATTTATTTCTGCTTCCATTTTTCTTTCCCTAGCATCTATATGGGGTGTGAGGAAGGAGGGAAGCTAAAAGGATATTGTGAATGGGGCAGAAGAGAAAGTGAATACATGTTGTGCAGACACTAGAATTATCTTTATTCTGAACCTCTCATAATAAGCTCACTGGACATTTTTCTTTTATTTTAAAAACTGAGCTTTCTAAGTTAACTCTATAAGAACTGAAATGACAAGACAGGCATTTGAATATGACATTGTCTTTTATGATTTTTATCTAAAATATCAAGAAATTCTTCCAGAATAGTTAAATTTCCTTTTGTCTGTTTTCAAAATCTGACTTTAGAATAGAGAAAAAGAGTAGAAATGGGGGAATTAGAAGCCCTCTTCATAATGTTTAGCCATCTAGCTATGGCCATATTCTTTGGGGCCCAGCCACAGTCATGTGAGCAGATTCTCAGAGAAAGAAGGGACCCCAGTGACCAGCTCATCCAACCTGTACTTGGACATGGGTCTACTCTATCTCTGTCATCCCTGACAAGTAATTATTCAACCTATCCTTGAAGACATTTAGTGAAGGGGAACCACTACCTCCCAAGGTAGCCCATTTTGCTTTGGGATGGTTCTAATTGTTAGGAGGTTTTTCTTTATGCTGAGCTTAAATCTACTTCTCTGTAATTTACACTTAAATGAAATGAATTTTTTTTTCCAATCTTGGACTTGCCCAGAGTTCAAGAAAGATCATGAAATATTAATTCAATACACCTTATGTGAAAAGCGCAGTGTTATGGACTGGGGATGCAAAGATGAAGTAAAACATAGCTCCTGTCCTCATGGAGTTTATGATCTAATAGGGTAGGCTAAGATATGTACAGAAATAACTATGGTATGTTAGAAAATAATTCGATGAATATGAGCAGTCTAGACAAAATAGGGATAGGGATTGGAGCTTTGATTTCATTAATATAAGGAACTCCCACATGAAGATACCTCTTCTATCAGTACCTTGTCTGCTACTTGTAGTCTTAGATGCTCAGAGCACTGAGAATTTAAGTGACTTATCCAGGAACATATAGCCAGTGTGTCAGAGATAGAATTTTAACCCAGGGCCTCACTTTCCTCATCTATAAAATGGGAGAGTTGGACCAAACGATCCCTTTTGACTCAAAATTCTAAGTCTCTGGAATGTCGATAAAATACTGTGAGAAATCTGTAAAAAAAGAGAAGTTCAGCTGTAAATGATCCTTTCAGGCTTCATGGACAAAGGGACATCTTGATTGTGAAGAATTTCAACATACTGGGATATAGGTTAGGCTACCCAGGCATGATGGATGATATAAACACATGCGCATGAAATTTACAAAAGATACAGGTGGCATACAGTGAATGTTTGGTTATACTACAGTTGGGTTTTGTTTTGGGTAGAGTTCTTTAAACAGAAGACTACTTTGAGTATGAGATTCAAATTCTGGTTCAGAATCTTTCTGCTATGAATTTCCATGATATTCCTTTATGATCTATCTAGCTCTGAGATGGGAAAATTGTACATTAGCCGCTTCTTCCATCTTCCCCTTCTATGTCCTGTTGTGGTTGTATGGTTGTGTCCTTCATCTCGAAGAGGACCATGACATCAGGGAGATGATACCATGACTTACAATTGAATTGGATTTGAGTGAGAGAGAGCTATGCAAAGTCACCAGTCTCACTTTCTCCTCCAGAGCCATATGGGTCCAGTGGCCAGATATTGATCAGAATGACTGACAATTATCCTGTACAAACAGAAAAAAAGATACTAAGCACTCCTTTTTCATCTGTGGTCTCTTTTTCTGTCTCTATCTCTTTCTCTCCACCCCTTTTCTACCTCCATCCCATGTAAAGTGCTTGTCTATGGTCTGGAATCTGAATCTGACACCTTCTACCAAAGCATAAAATCTCTCAGCTGTGGCAGTTCTAGGTAGAGAAATTGGATTTGAGCTGAAGGGTCAATTTGCTTATTTCAATGTTAATCCCAGCATGTGTTCTGGTGCCCAGTCATATTGTAGCTCTGCCCTGCCTTTGAGTTCCAAAAGCAACATGAAAAGTTGGGGTGAGCTTATCAGACTTGTGCTTGATTTGCAAGAAGAGAGGATGAGTGTCACTCTTGTCCACTGTGGTTGCAGAAGAAAAGTCAACATTTCTGTGTTAACATTTAAAATCCTCTCCAAATCCCCTACATACACACACACACACACACACACACACACACACACACACACATTTCTATCACCATTATCATCACGACCAAGGCACCATTATTCAGTATTCCTCAGTGTGGGAGACAGTGGCAGAAAAAGGTAAGGCTTAGCCAGCAGTTCAGGAGGAAGGAGGCTTCAGAGAGGACCCAAGCAAAGAAAGGGTTGAGAGAACACAGAAAAGCAAACCGAATATGTGCTGGCACTACTCGTTAGGGAGTTTTTGCTGTGACTATTCAGGCAGTGAAATACAAATTAATCTTCAGTGGCTGGCCAATTATACACACTTTTTTATGGAAAAATAAGTTAAAAGAAATACATTTGATAGAGATGGCAATTTGGGAAAATGGAATGTGGACGGACAGGCTCATCCATTGCCATAAGTTTTCCTTTTCACATCTATGGTCCAGGTGGTCCTTTTCATCTGAAAGTCATCAGTTCTACCCAATGAAGTGGGGTTGTTCGCCATAGACAATCAAACTGTTTAGGATAGGAAAGGTTATTAGCTAATATAAAATGGCTACTTTGCTATTTCTAGGATCTATAATCCTATCAATGGGAGTGCTTCCTCCACCCAAGCCCATTTCACTCTTTTAATAACGTATTAGATAATAATTAATAACTTATTAGTCTTCTAAAGCTGTAGCCAATCCTGATGAGACCCTGAACTTAGCCAGGCTAGTTCTCAGACAAAAAATACAGTCCAATACAGTCCAACAATGGGCCCACAGTTGATGTCTATCCAGGTTGGTATGACCAACCAAACGTTGTGCTCCACTGGTCTAGCCTTAGAAAACCATGAAGCAAAATCTGAGTAGGACCTTAAGTAGTTGTGTATAATATCATTAAAGATGTCTAAAGGAGAATTATACATTTTTAAATATCACTACAGACTGAAAGGCAAATAAATAAAGGGCAGGAGAGGAAAGGGTGTACACCTTCTGGGGGCTAGGGCTCAAATATGCCACCAGGTACCACCAGAGGGTGCTTCAAGTCCTGAGTGACTAACTGGTACTGCGCACATGAATAAAAGAGACTTACAGAGACAGAGAGAGACTGAGAGACAGAGACAGGGACACAGAGAGAGAGAGAGAGAGAGAGAGAGAGAGAGAGAGAGAGAGAGAGAGA
>NW_027186296.1:44046800-44077772 GCF_028583685.1 Petaurus breviceps papuanus
AGAGAGAGAGAGAGAGAGAGAGAGAGAGAGAGAGAGAGAGAGAGAGAATAATTTTAAGGCAATATTCTTTACATTAAACCTCCTGGGTAATTCAGACTCTAACCCCCTGTATATCCCATCCTTGTGTAATGCTGAGGAAGTCCAGGAAATTACTAAGGAGAAAATCCAAGCTGGATCAAATGTGGGTTACAATGATTATAAAGCTTAAATATAATTTTAAATGATTACACAGCTTGTAACATAATACCCTTAGCTACCATTAACATATAGCCATATTGTACAGCTAATGCTCCCAGTTTGCATGGTTGTAAGGAGGTTTGAGCCATAACTGGAACAGGTCAATCAGGGCTTTCCCCCAGGATGTCAACATTGGGAGGGTTTACTTCCCCTCTGGGAAGGCATGCTACTTTCACACAATGACCACCATCCCTATATCTTACCTAATGTCTTCCTGTCCCCTTGTTTCTGTGCAGCACAGATGCCCTCAGGCCATTACCCCTAACCCTGTTTCCATTTATTCCCCTCTTCTGGGAGCTAGCTGCCTTCTCCTCCAGCCCCTGCAGCTGCAATGCCCAGTGAATCCCATCTCTCAGGCAAGATTCCACCCAGAGTTGGACCATTCTCTTGCTGCTTACCACCACCCCCAGCAGTAACTATTTTTTGCCCTAGGTGGCAAACTCCCTAGCTATGGTTATGCTGGGAGAAAACATAAATCAGAATCAAGAAAGGAACCCCCCATCCTCTCTGGACTCTCATTAGTTAAACCTCCTGCTGGGCAAAGAAAGAATCCACTAAAATGAATGTCAGGTTTCAATGGCTGGCTATCCAAGCAAGCACCACAGAAAGTAATAATGTGTGAAACTTAAAAAAAAAAAACCTAAAATCTTTTTATAGAAAATATAAAAGAATCTTGAGAATTGTTGATCTTCAGGACCAAAGCAGTATTTGCAGTGCATGGCCAAACCTAGCCACCTTTTAGACTCTGAAAAAAAGTCTGAATCTATTTTTCTAATGTTTGGGGTTTGGCAAAAAAGAAAACAGTACTTTTCCCCCTCCATTTTTATAACCCCCGTGCATTTTTAGGGAAATTAAACCCATGTGTTTTTGATAGCTCTACACTAAACTCATCAAAAAGTCATTTTGTAACAATGATTTGGTGACCATAGAGCCCTTTAAAATCTGTTTTCATTTTTTCTCTTAGAAATGGGGAGTTGCTAATTCAATTCCATAAACATTGCTGAAATGCCTAGGACGTGTACGGAAGGAAGAGAGGCTTGAGTTGGCTTCCAAACACAGAAGGATTTGGACGTAATCAAGTAGGACTGTGGGATCTGGATCTAGAGTGGAATTTTAGAGATAGTTACATCCAACCCCTCCTTTTTATAAATGAAGAAATTGAGTCAGAGAGAGTTCAAGCAACTTGCCTAAGTTCATGCTAGGAGCTACATAACAGAGCCCAGCTTTAAGTCCAGGCTACTTGACTACAGAGCTAATGTTTTGTTTTGTTTTAAAGCAATACCACGCTGTCTTATGGATCCTCTTGACCCTTGTTCCATTTAAATTTTGATGTCAACCTATGAGTAGCTCTAACTACTGGCCTTTAGATCTATTCATGATATTAGGATCATAGAGCTAGAAGAAACCTTAGATGCCATCTGTTATAACTTTCTCATTTTATAAGATGAGGAAACTGAGTCAGGAAAGAGAGGTGACTTCTCCAAAGTCATAAAAGTCGTAAACATCACAGGCAGAATTTAAACTGTCTTCTAACTCTAGAACCAACATACAGCTAGATGTATGTTACTTACACACACACACACACAGTGCATAGAGTACCAGGCCTAGAGTTAGGAAGACCTGAATTCAAATGTTGCTTTATAGAGGCACAGTGAATAGAGCACTGGTCCTGGAGTCAGGAGGACCTGAGTTCAAATCTGACCTCAGACACTTAAACACAAAAACTAGTCATGTGACCTTGGGCAAGTCAACCCCAATTGCCCTAAAAAAGCTAAAAATAAATGTTGCTTTATAGTATACACTTATTGAAAGTGTGAGCAAGGGCAAGTCACTGAACCTCTATTTGCCTCAATTTCCCCATCTGTGAAATGGAGGTAATAATACCACCTACTTCCCAAGGTTGCCATGAGGACCAAATGAAATAATATCTGTAAAGGACTTAACACAGTGCCTGGCACATAGTAAGCACTTTATAAATGTTACCTATTATTATTCCTCTGTACCACTCTGATTTCCCAGAAGAGCATTGGATGGAGAGGGAGGATGTCTGGATTCTCCTCTTATCTCAGCTTCTAACTAGCTCTGAGACCTGAGCAACTAAAATCAGGAGGAAGGACTTAGTTCTTTCCCAGATCCCCATTTTCCAGTCTGATTCAGCTTCTGTCTTGAGTATCCACAGCAGTAGGGATTATTGCCCTGAGTTTTCTGCCTACAGAAGTTTGTTTGCTCACCCTCTCTGTTAATTGCCTGAATACACACAAAGCATTGCTCTTCCTTCTGCTTTCTGCCAGGGAAGACAAGCCAGCTCGATCATGTTGCTTCTGGATGTCAAAACATTCTCACCTGACCGTGCCACAGAAGAAGTTTGTTGAAAGTGGGACTGACTGACATAATGACTGATTGGCTGATAACGGCCCTTGACAGTGACTGATTGAGTGTAAAATTATCTGCTCTCATTACTTCTGAAATTGAATTCAGATTGGTTCTATCAGGGGGTTGCCATGGAGACCATACCCAGCTGTAGCAGGTGGTTGTAGATGGGCTGGCTCTTTTGTGATCAATACCTGCTTCCTGTGCTAGTCTGAAGAAATTATTAGCAATTGTGGCCAGGTAGAAAAAAATTCTTCTTTTTAAAAGCAGAATCCCCCCCCCCTTTTTTCTCTTTTAGTACTTAACAATGGAAACAGGGCTTTACCAGAGTTCTCTTTTGGTCATCCAACCCACTAAGCCTTTAGGTAATACCCTTCTGGATTTGTTCTTCACCTAAGAAAATTCACTTTTTAACAAGAAGACTATCTCAGGTGTGTGCATATGTGTTTTCATTGACAAGGAATCCTGGGAATGATAAGCAAGTTTGCACACGTGTTTAACAAAATATGGCATGTCATAGTCCACAAAAAATCTTCTCTAGCCTCACAATAACCAAGAAATGACCTTGTTACTTGACTTTTTAGAAGCTTCTGTTTACTATTTTGAAGGATAAAAATCATATTTTTTTTCCTTATGTGTATGACTTTGTCTTCTCTAAACAATGGAAATAAAGAGAACTAAATCTGTGAATGCACAACATGAGTTCAAATCCAGACAGCTATGTACCTGTGTGACCTTCAGTAAGTAATTTCACCTCTCCAGGACTCAGTTTCCTCATCTATGAAATAGTGGATTAGACTAGCTAGCTGACCTCCAAGGTCCCTTTCAGTTCTAAATCTATAATTCTGTGTCTTTAGTTAAGTGTAATTCCCTCCCAGAGAACTTAGGTATAATGGAAAATGTAGTCAGGGTAATAGATTTATAATTACAAATTGCCTAATAGGTCATTTAATCAAACCCTTTATTTTATATTGAGGAAACTGAGGCTCAAAAGGTGATTATTTGCTCAAAGTTAAATAGGTAGTAAATCATCTGAGCTGGGATTTGAATTCAAGACATGTGGCACCAAATTCAGATTTCTTAAACATTAAAAATATTAAATTAGATTATAAATGAAACCTAACCATCTTATGGGAGCTAGGTGGCACAGTGGATTGAGCTCTGGTCCTGAAATAAGGAAGACTAGAGTTCAAATCTACCCTTAGACACTTACTAGCTGTGTGAGGCTGGGCAAATCAGTGGACCCTGCTTGCCTCAGTTTCCTCCTCTGTAAGATGAGTTGGCAGAGGAAATGGGAGACCACTCCAGTATCTTTGCCAAGAAAACCCCAAGGGGGATCACAAAAAGTCAGTGACAACTGAAATAATAGAACAACAATCATCTTAAAGGTAAAGTTAAGGGGAAAAAAACACTAGGCAACATTCTCAAAATCTAATCATCTCTAAACTACCAAGTCACTTTCATTTATAATCACATTTATCTTGATCAACCCTCCACCCAGAGTCAATGACTCTTCCTGCAGAGTTGACGTTATTTCCAAGGCTAAATAAATTGCTACAGGATACCACACTACCAGAGTTACCTATTGGATGGAATGGAGAGACATGGTGTGCACTTTTCTTTCAGATAAGGTCTGACTATACTAAGACGATGATGGGTGTGTGATTGATAAGGATTCAATTTCATGCTTTGTTGCATGCATTCATTGGTTTCAGTTGGACTTGGCTCATCATTCCCAAATTTGGCTCATTAGTTATAAATTCCTCTGGGATAAAATCCTCCAAGATACTATTATTCCTCTAAATATTTCATCAAGTGCTTTTTTAAACATTGCAGAAATGACTATTGGAATAAAATCAAATTTAAAATCCCTACTCAAATGCTGTACTTAGCAAGATATACTCTGAAGATTTAGAGATGGTTGCCATATTTTGGTCTTCTTTTCTCTCTGCAATTCTTTAGACAGAATGGGAAAGCGATAATGTGAAATTATCACAGGAAAGGAATAGAAACTTTTTGCAGTAATTATTCTTAGCTAAAGCAAGAAAACATGGGATCTGGAGAATTCCATCAAAGATTTTCATTAGAGAAAGTTCAGAAATGCTCATGCTAAGCAGGGGAAATGATAAAGAGAACATTGGCATTACCCTCTAGACCAGAGGTTCTTTTTATTATTTTTAATTTTCAAAATTAATTTTTATAAAATTTTGAGTTCTAAATATTCCCCCCTCCTCAAGATGGCATGCAATCTGATATAGGCTATGTATGTACAATCATTTTAAACATTTCCACATTAGTCATGTTGTAAAAGAAGAATCAGAGCAAAAGGAAAAAACCACAAGAAAGAAAAAAAAAGAAGAGAAAATAGTATGTTTCCATCCGCATTCAAACTCCACAGTTCCTTCTCGGGATGTGGATAGCATTTCCCATCACAAGGCTTTTGGAATTGTCTTAGATCATTGCATTGCTCAGAAGAGCTAAGTCTAATAAAGTTGGTGTTTATATAATGTTGCTGTTACTGTGTACAATGTTCTTCTGATTCAGCTCACTTCACTCAGCATCACTTCATGAAAGTCTTTCCAGGTTTTTCTGAAATCTGCCTGCTCATCATTTCTTATGTAACAGTAGTATTCCATTACATTCATATACTACAGCTTGTTCAGCCATTCCCCAATTGGTGGACATTCCCTCAATTTCCAGTTCTTTGCTACCCAAAAAAGGCTGCTAGAAATATTTTTTGTATTTTTTTTATGATCTCTGGGTTCTGGGCTACTGTAGCAGCAAGCACCCCAGCATCCCCAGGGTTTGCTGCCACCACAGGTTTTTGGATCTGCTTTGATAAAGGAAAGCAACTCAAAATGGGTTAACAAGCTTACTTTAATCAGTCAAACATGTATCGTTTACCTAGTTCAGGGGAAAAAGGTCAGCACCCTGAACTTCAGAATACACAGACAGAATTATCAAGTCAGAGAAACAGATCAAGTAGACAGATTTCCAAACTGTCCAACCATTACATCCATACCAAATCAACATCTGGGTTTCAACATCTGGGTTTTTCAAAGCCGGGGGTGGGAGGGGGGGGGCGCGGGGAGGGCTCTCAACAATGGCTTCCCAGAATCCAGATCAAATCACAGAACATTTCTCAAAGTGAGCCCCAAAACAAAGCTACACATCAGGGCTTATATAGCCTTCTCCTGGCTCAGAGAATGTAACAACCTTAATTACTCACTGCCCAATCAAAAAGTATCTACTGAAAAACAAGCCTTCTACCCCAGGCTCCAGGTGCACTTTGGCCTAAGGGCAGGGAAGATGTTAAAAATTTACATTCCCATTACACCTACAGACCTAGTAGTGGTATTGCTGGATCAAAGGGTATGCATAGTTTTATAGCCCTTTGGGCATAGTACCAAATTGCTCTCCAGAATGGTTGGATCAGTTCACAATTCCACCAACAATGCATTAGGGTGCCACTTTTCCCATATCTTCTCTAACATCATTTTCTTGTTTTGTCATGTTAGCCAATCTGATAGGTGTGATGGGTTACATCAGAATTGTTTTGATTTGCATTTTTCTAATCAATAGTGATTTAGAGTATTTTTTTCAGATGACTTCAGATGGCTTTAATTTCTTCATCTGAAAACTGTCTGTTCATATCCTTTGACCATTTATCAATTGGGGAATGACTTATATTCTTATAGATTTAACTCAGTTCTCTGCATATTTTAGAAATGAAACCTTTATCAGAGACACTGGCTGTTAAAATTGCTTACCAGCTTTCTGCTTCCCCTTTAATCTTGGTTGTGTTGGCTTTGTTTGTGAAAAACTTTTTGATTTAATATAATAAAAATCATCCATTTTGCATTTCATAATGTTCTCCATCTCTTGTTTGGTCATAAATTCTTCCCTTTTCTATAGATCTGACAAGTAAACTGTTCCTTGCTCTCCTAATTTGCTTGCAGTTTTGCCCTTTTTGTCCGTGTACCCATTTTGACCTTATCTCAGAATACAGTGTAAAATGATGGTTTCTGCCATACTGTTTTCTAGTTTTCTCAGCAGTTTTTGTCAAATAGTGGGTTCTTATCACAGAAACTGGAGTCTTTGGGTTTATCAAATAATAGATTACTATAGTGATTAACTACTGTGTCTTATGTATCTAACCTATTAGATCAGGGATTCTTAGCCTTTATTTGTGAGTTACAGATCTCTTTAGTTAATCTGGGGAAGCCTATGGACCTCTTCTCAGAATAAGGTTTTTAGGTGCATAAAATATAATGGATAGGATCACAAAGGATTCCACTTCTATTGAAATGCAGCTACAAGGTTAAAAATCTAGACTGACAAGGACATAAAAATAAATAAAATATGATAAAAAGAAATTTTAGGCAATAATTTCAGTAATTTAATCATTAATGATGGGGGTTAGAGAAAATCCTGAAGACAGCAGTGAAAGAAATCTTCATTTAGGAATATCAGGATTTTTTTTCTTTCTCCTGGCATGTGTTATCATTTGTTTGTATTGTCTCTGTTTATTTCATTGATGTCCTAAAAATGGAACTGATTGCCAAAGAAGATAGTGAATTTCTCATAGCTAGAAGTATGTAAACAAAAACTAGATTATCACTTGTACATGCTTTAGAGAGAGTGGGCACTTCAGTTAAGGACTGGCCAAGATGATTCCTAAGGTCATTCCAAAACTAAGATTATTTTCTTCCCACTGACCCCAACTCAGAACTCCTTTGTCCCTCCTCTCTGCCTACCTAAAATCCTCCTCATGCCCTGCATCTTTTACAAAATTCTTTCTAAGCAACTTTAGTCCACAGTCATCAATTCTTCCTTCAATCTTCTAGAGTTTGTATCGTCTCCATCACTCATTCAACTTTTTATAAGGGGACATCTCGGCAGCTGCCTCAAAGTCGCCAAGATCTGGGTTGAAGTGTTGCCTATGACATATGTTGGTTATGTGACCCCAGGCAATTCTAGAAAATCATACATTGTTTTACAATGGTAAATGGTCAGAGTTACCTTATGTTACCAGTAAGCGGCTACACCCATACAATTGCAGGTCTGGGGGGAAATACTGCTTTTTGCTTTGGCTACTTCTTGAAGGCAGGGATCCATTCTTCTTTGTATTCCCAAACCCTTATACCTCAAATATTAAATTAGTCCTCAGGATTTTGTACTTATTAGTTGTCTCCCTCAGCTCCCTTCTTTACTTTTTCTGCTTGCTGGTCTTTTTAGCTCTGTGTGTATTTGCTTGCTACAGAAAAGCTATGGTACTGATATTTTATCACTTTCACTGGTGTTGCAATTTAATGTAAAGGATTTTTTTTTTAATTCCAGACATTCCGACAATGAAAATTCACTTTTAAGCTGCATGGCTATTCAAGAAATATCAGGCTTTTTGTTTTTGTTTTAATTTTGCTCTAGGAGCACAATACAATTGAAAAACCTCGTGGAGGCTGGCCCCAAAGGTCCAGAGTCTCTCTGCCACCTAGGAATGCTTTTTGGTGACCACTCTCCTTAGAGCTATTTATTGAAATGAAACAGAAAATTGCTTGATATATTTTTTTGCCACATGAAGTACATTTAAACTGCCACTTGGTTCTTTATACCCTTTCGATTAAGAACTCTTCTCACATTGTGTGGGTAAGTGAAAATCCTCTTTATTCTTTCTGTTAAAAAAAAATTGAGGCATTGTCAAAATATTTGCTTAATCTTGCAGATTTGGAAACTTGCATAGCCCCACTGACAGACCAGAACAATGGTCGTTAAATGAGAAGCAGATGGAATAAAGTATGCAGTAAAGCCTTCTATTACAGTCTGTAAAGGGGAGGGGGGGGAACAAGGGGGTAGGAATTAGTTGTTAACAGAACACAGTAAGCTTTATGGAATAAATCTGAACAAAACCATTCCAAATTACTGTACGGAGATAATTAAAGTCTACAAAGATAATTAAGGTCTGTTTAGATCTATTTCTGTGTGTGTACAAACATATGCACGTAGTTAAAAGATTTTTCAATTGTGTTTTTTGTGCTGCTGACTTCAAAGTTGAATCTGACTTTCTGGATTTAAACTTTTGTTTTCCTATCACCAGGAAGTAAGATGTCCAGAAACTAAAGATCTAGCTTTTTCAACTTGATTTTACTTTGCCTAAATTTTTTTTTTTCTGGCAGACTTGGGAAAATTCTTCAACTATGCAACATGACTTCCTCAAGTGGGAAGCTTGAGATACTACTGTGTTTTTAACAGGGATTAGCCAGTGTTACTTCTTGGTACTACTACTACTACTAATAATAATAATGTTTTCTATATATTTGGCCAACATGCTGACTCATAGTCATACATTTGATTTATATTGGCTCAGAATATGTCCCTTAAATTTGAACCTAAAATATAAATTTAATTTGAAGGAGAAATGGATAATCTTAATTGACATTTTCTTAGTTTTCTTTATTTTTCAAACAATTAAAAGTTTTAGTTATAGGTTGTTGGACTGTTTTTGTTGTTTTTACATTGCTGAGAATCTACACCCCAACCACTACTCCCTTTCCTTGTAATAAAGAATTATAAGTAAGCAAAATAAAGAAAGATATTGGTTATTTCTAGCAAGGTATGTCTCATTCTGTACCTGTAGTCCAGCATTTATCTGCCAAGACATGAACAAGTTGCATGTTTCCCTCTCTTCTGTCAGTCCTCTTGGAGTCAAAATTAGTCACTACATTGATGAGAATTCTAATATCTTACAATGTTTTTTCTCCCCTTTATATTATTATACAAACTTTTTGTGTGACTTACGCTTTCAGTTCTGCTTGTTTTGCTCTGAACAGTTCATCTAGGACTTCTTCAAGCTTCTCTGACTTTTTTTTCACATGTGCTCTTTATTATGGCACAATAATATTCTAATACATTTATATGCCCCGGTGCTTTTTTTCATTGAGTATTAATATCACAGATACTCAGTGAACTATGAGCTATAATTTACAAGAGGGCTATCAATGGTTTTAAAAAGTGACCTGCAATGAGCTGTAATTATGACTTCTTTCAACAGATAGTCAAGAGCAGCATTGGGAACACTGTGCCTCACACGAACTTGAGAATGAAGATGAAGACAATTGCAAAGCACAGCAAAGAACTTTCAAAACATTATCAAAATATTTTCTTGTTAGTGTAGACTAGAAACCTGCATTCCAGGCCCATGTCTGTAATAATTAATCAGCAGTGTGATCTTCACCAAATCATCTTACGTCACTGAGTCTCAGTTACCTCATCTGTAAAATGAGTTTCAATCTATAAGATCCCTTCTAGTTCTAAAATTGGATGAACCTATTTTAAAAATGTCCTTCAGAATTGAATTTTTCAAATGAAAGTAGTCATAGTAAATCCTTCCTGCCAAGATTAAATCACATCCCCACCTAGATGTAATGGGATTAACAAAGAGAAAGTTTAACTGGGGGTTGGTGAGGAGAGAGGGGTAGATCTGAGCACTTTACAGTCTAAAGTGGGATAGAAGCATCATGCCTTCATTTTAGGGTGCTCTACCCCTGTACTACCAAGATGAAAACCTTCAGTTTCTTGGGAATTTCCTGTTTGGATGGAACAAGTTGCTAGATGGAGTTGAGTAGGTAGGAAAAAATCATGTAGTTTCCTCTTAGTTAAGGATTTAGGGTTTTAATTTAGAGGGGAAATTACCTAAATTTTCTTGACCTAAGATCATGAGTTGGGGGTTTCTGGTTCTCAACCACTAATCTGGAATTACTTCTTCCAATGAACCCATGTTACCTTTTAAAGGATGGTAGAGAAAGTGAGAGAGAATTACAAAGACAGATGTTGAGGAAATACTGGGAATAGGAGTGCTGCTTCTAGTTCAAATATTTGGATGGAGGAAAACATGATGATTGGGAGTGATTTCCAAATTCCTTTCCCACTGCTTGCCTTGGGCTGCTACTAGTGACACATCGTTTCTCCTCTTGACTTAAATATACTCCTAAGCTAGAGCCCAGCTCCATGCCTAGTTTGGTTTGGGACATATGTAAAGCAGTATGTCAGGATAAAGAAATTGGATTGTGGATGCTTGAAAAGGAATAGTGAGTTGTGACCAACGGCATCTCATCCCTCATTCTATAATGCTGACTTTCATAGTGAAAAGCACTTACAGTCTAGTTGAAAAAGCATTGACTCTTGGGGCAGCTAGGTGGCGCAGTGAGTAAAGTGCCAGCCCTGGAGTCAGGAGGACCTGAGTTCAGCTCTGGCCTCAGACACTTAACACCCACACCAAAAAAACTAGCCTGTAACCTTGGGCAAGTTACTTAACCCCAATTGCCCTCCAAAAGGCAAAAAAAAAAAAAAACAGCATTGACTCCAGGCTCAAGTCCCATCTCTGATTCTTACTATCTTTGTGACCTTTAGGAAGGCATTTAACTATAAAGTGGAAGGAATTTGTGGCCTAATGAAAAAGGGGAATGACTTCAGAGCCAGATGATCTGGGTTCTTATCCCATCAGAGATGGGATTCCATTCTTGGAGAAATCATCTAACCTCCCTAGACTTCAGTTTACTCATATATAAAATGAGGGTGAACTATATAGCTTCTTATGGTCTCTTCCAATTCTAAATGTAATTCAAAGTAGAGTTCTGATGCTGGAGGACTCTTCATTTCATCCAAGAGAGTTATTGTACCCCAAAGTGGTATGTTTGTAGGGTTCATGATTCAAGATCTTGCATCAAGATGTGTCTTAGGTAGTTGGGATAGGAACTGATGTACTGGAAATATATTTTCTAAAGGTAGGATAAGAGTGCAAACTTGGGAGCAGCTAGGTGGTACAGTGAATAAAACACCAGCTCTGGAATCAGGAGGACCTGAGTTCAAATCCAGCCTCAGACACTTGACACACTTACTAGGAGTGTGACCTTGGGCAAGTCATTTAACCCCAATTGTCTTGCCTTCCCCCCTCCAAAAAAAAAAGAGTGTAAACTGTTTATATTCAATGTAGCTAATGTGAGGAATGGTGACATCTTTAAGAATTTGTTTTTTCTTTTACTTTGTCAAAGGACAGATGATGTCAGCGTATAGATCATGGGATGTTATCTCTGTGTACATCCTACCATTAGTCTCATTTGTGCAGACAGATCAGTGATGACCAGGACTAATTATGAAAATGGTCTAATAGACAAATCAGCCATGCTGTGGTCCACATTGCCAACCAAAGGCATGATAGATGTGGCATTTGGTTGTGACTTCAGGGGCTGTAGGCATTCCTAGGAAACAGTTTTTATTCTTTTCCCAATTTTTTAAGGCCATGAGTTATAATGAAATCTCTCATAAGCTCCTTTGGATGCCCAGCAAGGAATCACTTGAAACATTCCATTTCATCCTAGTATCTTCATTGTCATTCCTGACACTCTTTGCTTTAAATTATTTATGGGCAAATTTTTATAGCTCATTTTATGATCCATAAAGTGGTAGCTACAATTGGTTAAATGTGATGTGAGCCATTTTAGGGATTCTCTTTGTAATCCTTCATAGTTTCCAGCATTCTTTGTGCTATTTTGCTAAACAGTGTTTGTCAGGGGCTGGAAGTGGAACTGAATCAGAAGGTATATAGCTTACTGGAAGCCCTGGTCTTTTCACACTGTCCATTTCCCATGACACACAAAGGCCACTTAGTTAGATAAAGACAAGGCTTTTCAAGTGATCAGTGAGAAACAGACCCTCGCTTGCAGAGTTCTGAATCCTCCCAGCACTGAATATTCCAGCACTTCAGAAACACCCAGAACAAAAATACAAACATCTGTTTATAATATTATGATCAGTATAGGGCAACTGAACACCCAACTTTAATTTTAAAAAGAGAGCCTTGATTTGCTCTCACAGGCAAGTCAAAAAACTGCATTCCACTCCAAAATGTTTAGTGCGAATCCAGACATTTTTCTGATCACTATGGTGTTAGAGAGATAGGGAATGGCCCTGTGGTTTAATTAGTGCAGGTTTCAGATGAGGAAACCCTCTCTTACAGTACAGATAAGGACCTTCCCTATGACTTACAGAGATCTACCCAATGAATAGAAAGATTATTGGGTCAAACAACCAGTTATTAGTCACAAGTGGTACTTGAACCCAGGTCTTGGCATAAAGACCAGCTCTCCATTCGCTACTCTGTGGAACTTCTAAACAGTAAACAAAATACAAATTAGTAATTTCCTTGGATACAGGTCAGAATGGAAATAACTTAAAGTTAATAAATTACATAGTATCTAGAAAAATTATAAAAGATGTTTAATCTGGGCATAATAAGCCAAAATGAAGCATATCTCACTTTGTACAATGAACAGGCTCCTGAAAAGCTATAAAAATAAAAGCCTTCTTTTCCATTAAGTTATATTGTAGTTAGAGATACTTTCCCTCCCTTATTTCTCTTTTATCTTCAATGAGCTATGGCTAACAGCACTTTTGGCTCTCCCTCTCTTTCCCTAAGCAGTAAATTATTTGTAAACAAACATTTAAGCACTTGGGAGATGGGGGGGGGGGAGGTGGCTACTGTTTAAAGCAACCCTCTGATAGGATTTTAATACAAGTGAAGGATCTTTTTAGATAAGCCTAGTTTTCCAGTTTAGCTTTTTTTGGAGGTTTCTTTTTCTTTGAGAGGAAGAGGACTGATCTCTCCTTTTCATAAAAAAAAAGAGTCACACTTGTATGTGGGGATAGAAACCTATCCTCATTCATGATTGTATTGTAGGTTTTCACATTGGAAAGAAATAAGATTTCAAAACTGATAATCAATCAGTAAATATGTATTAAGCATCTCTTATGTGCCAGGCATACTGGTGAAACAAAGAGAGGCAAAAGACACTGGCTGCCCTCAAGGCACTTACAATCTAATGGGGGAAACAACATGTGAGCAAATATATACAAAGTAGTAAATAGGAAATAATTAAAAGTGAACAGGCACTGGAAGTAAGAGGAGTTAGGAGAGGCTTCCTGTTGAAGGTAGGATTTTAGTTGGGACTTAAAGGAAGCCCTAGAAGTCAGGAGTCTGAGAGGAGGAGGAGGAGTATTCCAGGAATGAGGTATAGCCAGAGAGAATGATCAGACCCAAGAGATTGTCTTATTTGTGGAACAGCCAGGAAGCCAGTGTCACTGCATCAAAGACAACAGACTGTCAAGCGAATTAAACTATAAATAATCAATTTAACAGAAAAAAAGTTTCATCTTAGTTGTTTAGATAATGTCCTTCACTTAACCCATTACAAATTTAATTCACAAAACTAGGATTACTTGCATTTGATTGAATCTTTGAGTCATTGTTTGTATGAATGTCCTAGGATCATCATGGTATTGAAGATTTAGTCCTAGAACAGATGTCATTTACTCCAACTCTGTTTTTTTAATAGAGAAGAAAAGTGAGACTCAGAGAAGGAAAGCAATTAAAGTCACTAAAGCAATTAAAGTAGGTGGCATTGAATCCTAGGTCTTCTGCTTCCAAATACAGACATCTTTCCTATCTTCTAGTTAAACATAGGTTTGGAATGGACTTCCAGAGATTACTTAATCCATTGTCCTACTGACAGCATATTCTAAAAGGTTAGGCATCTACTATCATTTTTCATAACCTTTAAAAAGTTATTTTTTGTACAAATTTGCATTTTGGAGGAAAAATATAAAATCAGTTGGGATCAAAATGGATCAACATATTCAGTTTATGAATTCTAAGCTAGTTTCACAACTAGAGACATCCAGGTCATTGTCAAAAATTAGATGATGCTGACTTCCTAGAGTAAGCATCATTTTATTTTCTATGAAAGAAAATATTACAAATGAAAAGAATAGGTTGTTATTTATTATTATTATTATTATTATTATTTGCCAGCAGGGTAAGGGCAATATTTCATGGCAGAAATATTTTACTTTTGAATTGGAGCATAGCTATCTTTAATATAATTTGGTAAGATATCGAGACTACCTTATTACTATGCTTTTCAAGTCTTAGAAATGTGGTGCCTACTTTTAATCAACAGTGGAAGTGAATGCCTTTTAAAAAATAAAACAAGGTGGGGAGTTAGGGGTATAGGGAGGAGAGAGGCTTAAGGCACTGAGAACATTGATTTAATAAAATCTTTGTTCTTAGAGCATTTTATCTGTTGAATATAGAAAATGCCTTACTTACTATGTTAGAAATGTATCTGAAAAATGCATGCCCTCCCTTCAAAAGAGTTAGACATGCAATTTATCATGGTTTTCTAAGATCTGGGCCAAAAACCGATCAGGAATAGAATAAGTTAAGTGGTCTAAATAGAAGAGGTAACTATGCTCAACTCCATTGATATACATACACACTTCTTTCTTTCTCTCTCCCTCCTTTCTTCTTTTCTTCCCTCCCTCTCCTTTTTCTCCTCTTCTTTTTTCTTCTCCTCCTTTTTTCTCCTCCTCCTCCTGCTTCTTCTCCTTCTACTCCTTCTTTTCCTCCTCCTCCTTCTTCTTCTCCTCTCTTTCTTTCTCTTCCTTTCTGCTTACTATTTGCAAAGAGGTAGCTTGAGATGGAATGGATGGAGATTTGGGTTCAAATTCAACTTTTGACATTTACCAACTTTGGAATCAGACAAGTTAACTTCTCCTTGTCTCAGAAAGATTCATAAAACTTACTTATTTTTTACCTAGATAAATTGTAAAATCCCAGATTTTTTTGAGTATACTGCTGTCATATATACTTTCATAGTAAACAAGTTTTGACAGAACAATAGAAAAAAAAGTGTTTTGTTTATCTCTGATTCTGCCTAAAAGTATAAGGTCAGGAGTACATGCCTACAAAAGCCTTCCTTACCAAAATGAAAGAGATAGCAACCAGATGATTTGGGCTTGAAAGCAAGCATAATGTCATTTGTGAATTGGGATCTTCTATTAGGTCCTACAAGAAGTTATTTTCTTCCTACTACTACTTTATTAACACTACTGGGAGCAATCCATACCTGCTGGGTATCGACAACATCCAGTTTCTTTTTTTTTTTTAAGCAATTGGGGTTAAGTAACTTGCTCAAGGTTACACGGCCAGTTATTTCTGGGTGTGGTGCTAAGTATCTGAGCCTGGATTCAATCCCCAGGTCATCCCAACACTGGGGCCAGTGCTCTTACTCTCTGAGCCACCTGGCCGCCCCTAACATCCAGTTTCTAGAAATCAACCACAGGGACAGAACAAGGAAGGACAAAAGTACTCTTAACTCTAACAACAACAACAACAAAAACAACCACCAACAAAACTCTTCTCTAGTCTGAGATTAAACAGATTGCACAAACTGCCCTATGTATTTTTTTCCACTGTTTAGGAAATACCAATATTAAATATTCTGTAATCTTAAACAGCTTGAACTAGGTATAACAGGAATGGCTAAATGATGGTATATAACCCAGACCTGGAAGTCAGGAGGCCTGGTCCTGCCACTAACTTGCTTGGGGTTAATTTGATTCTCTGAACCTCAGTTTCCCTATGTGTATAATAAACAGATGGGACAAGTTGGGTTCTAAGATGTATTCTCAACATAATGTTCTCTGACCTGTGAAGAAATTATGGCAAGCACTAGAGAGGAAAAGTATACTTGATTTCCTTAGGAGTCACTTTGCTCTTAGATAATCCAATTCCAAAAGTTTAAACAAATTTACACTCTTTCCATTGTTTAAAAAACAAGCTGAATGCCTTCCTTTCATTGTAATTCTGCTGCTTCTAGCAATTCACCAGTGGAATCCATCTCGAGGTAGCAGATACACAATGCAACATATGCTTTGGCGAATCTAATAATCTCTTGAACTCCTTAGCTGCTAGGTTGGTAATCTACATAGCTGCAACAGTGAACTTTATAAAATTTGGAGCCTCATGAATCAGAAGGGAAAAACAAAAGTGGACAGTTTTAACAATGATGGATGAGTTGCTGGAGAGTAAAATTAAATGGTTGATAATAATTGTGGTAGCTCACAAAGACTGATGTTATTTACAAAAGCTCCATTTTGCATGTAATCAGATGTCTATTCCCATGAGCTGGGTCATAATTCATATTCCACTTTAATGTGCATGGAAAATGTGCTTCTCTCTGTATATGTATTATTTTTAGGATGTTATGTTTCCTTGGTGCATACACAATGAGCCTGAAATCCTTTAGGAATGTGTTTAATTTGAAAGTTTTATCCTCTGGGTCTGGTTAATTCAAATACAAGGCTAGGAACATTACAGTGGTGCCTGAAAGAATGTAGGGATGGCAAATTATCCACACAAAAGCAACCCCCGACCAGTGTTTCTGTGACTCATTTAGAGAAAGGTAGAGAGGGTTTTTGAAGTTCTTTTTCATCTATTCATTTAATTTCTGCATTAATTCTTCATCTTAATAAGCACAATTTATAACTAGAACAGTTTCCGCTTCTTCTAAACCCAGAGCGGTCTCTGGTGGCTCTCCTGAATTAAAACGGTCAGCTCTGGGTACCAGAGACTCTTTTGTCTTGAGTCGAATACCGAGCAGCCAGAGTCGAGTGGGTTCCCATACATTCTCCTCTGGCTTGCTGCCTTTGTTGCAAAGGAAGTCCAGGCAGGGTTGTTTTTTTTTTTAAACATTTAGAAGTTAAGGCGAAAGAGTCACTGGAACCTTGGCAAATAGACTTTTTCTTCATTCGAATGACTCCAAGAACTCCACCTGCTGTAACAAACAGAGCTTTTCTCGGCCACCTCTGAGAAGTAGGGCTCGAGTTTTGTCTTTCAAGAACAGTTGTGGCCATGGAGTTGGGTTATGTAGACTGCCAGGGAGAATGACTAGCTCTCCAGGCAAGCAGTGGCACCATGCTGCGGAAGAAGAGGCGGTCCCGATACTCCCTGGGAGAGAAACTTTACAAAAGCCCAGGCGTAACAATACCAGGCTTTTTACAAATGAGCAAGTTCAACGTCAGAGATGCTTCAGATAGAATAGCTGGAACTGTGTGTGTGTATGTGTGATGACAGAAATTTAGGAACTACAAAGTGCTGAAGGCACGTCACTAGAAATCAATCTGTTTTTATCAAGTACCGCTGTTGTTCATGGGAATATTCAGTAACCTTAGATGCTTTATCTAGGTCTTAATAGATGAAGGGGGTTGTTGCGAAGAAAAGGTGGTACAGGAATAACATATTGTAAGTTCTTCGCAGCAGTAGAGAAGATAACATTTGGAATAAATAGGTTACTCCCCATAGAATTTTGGGAGATCAGATTAGCAAATCACCAGTGAAGAAGGGTTGTCCTTAGGGAAAGGAAATAGATCAAGGTAGATTTGACACTCTCATTGTGGCACATTCTAAAGGATTAAATTGCCTGCTTTCACCCTTTGAATGCCAGGGACAAATAATCTACCTATTGATAAAGAGAAAATAAGTTAAATCTACTGTCAATCAAAACGGAGAGATTTATAACCCAGGAGAAATCAGTTTCCTCATCTGTAAAAGGAGGAATTTGGAATAAAAGATATCTGAGATCCCTTTCAGTTCTAAAACTGTTATTTAGTATCTCTGTTTTGCATTTAAAGATGGATTTGTCTTTCAGGGCTGGTTTTGTTTGTTTGCTGTCTAGAAATAAGTGAATTCACCTAGGGAAAAAAATAATGTAAATGTAACGAGACAGACAAGAAAAACAATATATCAGATTTGTAACTTCAGAATGACAGAATGTTAGAGCTAGAAGATAGCTTTGGGATCATCTCTACACGAGCCACTGAAGTGGTTTCCTAAAGCATAAGGTTGCCATTTCACCACCCTAAAATACATATTCTAGTGACTCTCTATTGTTCTCAGAATAAAATATAAATTCTTTTAAATTTCTTTTGGCCTTTAAGATCCTTTACTACTTGATCCCAACCTACCTTTCCAGTCGTATGTATTATTCCCTTCCCACACTCTACAAGTCATACAAATTGATCTCACTATTGCCAATATGCTTTATTCCAAATCCCACCCCCATGCCTCTGCACTGGCTGTGCCATTTGCCAGGAATTCACTCCCTTCTCAAGTGTTTGGAATCTTAGAATGCTCTTTAGCCCAGTTCCTCTGTTAAGTATTTTGTTCTCCATTTGTATGATAGTGAAAGCATTTCTGTGATTATTTGGTGTTATGACCCTGGCTTTAATGGTGGGAATACAGAATCATGGATTTAATATTTTACCAGAAATCATAGATTTAATGTTTGTTTTACCAGGATCCACAAAATTCAGAACAGAGTCCAATTTTATTGAATCACAGCCCAAAGCTCTATTCTTTATTTAGGGCTTTCATTCTGTTACAAAAATACATCCAGTAGGCATTTAGAATCTTTACCGTCTTTGAAGTAGATGTCTTATCATTATCAGGAGCAGGATCATAAACTTACAAAACACTTTGAAGTTTGCAACATACTTTTCTCACAATGCCTTGAGGTAAGTAGTGTGCATATAGTATCCCCATTTTTACAGTTGAGGAAACTGAGGCAGAGAGCAATGAAGTGATTTGTCCAGGGTCACACAGCTAGTACATAATTAGAGTCAAGACTAGAACTGGGAGCTCCTAAGTCTAGGTCTCATTCCCTTTCTTTTAAAATATGCTCCTTTCAATTAAGTCTTTGTAGAATCATCCACACTAGAAAACAGTATTAAGTCAGCAAATGTTTTTAAGCATTTTGTTGTTCTATACATTAAAAGAGGAACAAGGATTAAACAGATGTAGATGGTGAAAAAGGCTCTGGAGTCCAAGGACCTGGGTTCAAATCCTACCTCTGAAGCTTATTGCCTCTAGGACCTCTAACAAATAAATCACTTAACCTGTATGCCTTAATTTCCTCATTTATAAAATTAGGATTTTGGACTAGATAAAACCTAGGATCCCCACCAGCTCTGAATCTATGGTCCTAGGAGCCACAGAAAATAGGAGAAATCTTTACATTGCATGGAGGTGTCCTCTCTCTTTTAACTTCCCCAACCTCACCCCGTTTGTTGCTCTTACACTGTTAAAGAACATCACCTAATTTGAAATCATATCGCCTGATATTTATATAGGGCTTCAAATTTTTCCAAAACATTTTCACAGTTCATTTGATCTTTACATCCAGCATTTACAAATGTTGTTGTTGAGTCATTTCAATTGTAGCCAGACCCTTCATGACCCCATTTGGAGTTTTGTTGACAGAGATACTGGAGTACTTTGCCATTTCCATCTTTTACAGATGAGGAAACTGAAGCAAACAGGGTTCAGTAGCTTGCCCAGGGTCACACAGCTAATAAGTATCTGAGGCTAGATTTGAACTCAGGAAGATGAGTCTTCCTGACTCCAGGCCTGGAATTCTATTCACTGTACCACCTAGTTGCCCTGTTTTGCAATTGGAAATTTGCAAATAGCAGAGCAGGTATTATTAAATCTCTTGGACAGAGGAAAAAAAACTGAAGCCTAGAAAAATGAAATTCATAGGTTTATAGGTTTGATCTGAAAAAGATATTAAAGGCCATTGGTGAATACAGCCCTATCCTTTCCAACTGATCTCAATGGAACTGAGGCCCAGAGAGGTTATCCAACTTGTTCAAGATCACACAGCTGGTAGTTGTGAGAACAGCATTCAAAGCCAGTCCCACCATTTTCCATCTACTTGGAAAGATCATATATCAAGTTATGATTGGAAGCTAGATCTCTTACCTTCTAGACCAGTGTCAAATAGAAATTAATTCTAAATGAATGAACAGTCTAAATCATGTACACATTATAAGGACATATAATTTTATTACTTTCTAGTACACAGAGTAAAAAACTTCCTTCCAGTCTCAGCTAAAACCCCACTTTCAACAGAAAGTCTTTGCTTTTCCTCTTAATTCTAGTACGTTCCCTCCATTAATTATTTCCAATTCATCCTGTAGCATAGCTCCTTTGTACATTGTTATTTGCATATCGTGTTCCCATTAGACTTAGCTTCATGAGATCTGGGATCTGTTTTTTGCCTTTCTTTGAAACCCTACCACTTAGCACCATGCATGACACATAGTAGGCTCTTCATAAATGTTCATTGATTGACTGATTGTGATTAGATCGTTTTTTGCCTTTCTTTGTAATCCTAGTGCTTAGTACGAGGCCTGTCGCCTGGTATATCTTACTCGGTGCTTACTGATTAACTGTCTGACCTATAATTTCATAATGAACTAGGCTCAAAAAGTATGACTTAGTAGAGGAACTCAAGGGACCAGCTGTCCTCTAATAATAGACAAATTATATTTGTAAATTTTACTCTAAGGCTGGTGTGAATGTGAATCATAGGCCATAAAGATCACAACATTTTAGAGCTGGAAGGTAAGTTAAGAAATGAACTAGGCCAACCCTCACATTTTATAGGTGAGGAAACTGAGGTCTGGTGCTTTTAAAGTTTTTGGAATAAAAACAAACAAAAAAATAGTTTCTTTAAAGAGGTCAGACATACATTCCACAATCTTGCTTAACATTTTCATTTACTCATCTAACCTTGCCACATAGCCCTCTCCACCAATCGATAAAACTAAGCCTCCTCCTAGCCCCTATCCAAATGATCAAAAGTGAAAATTAGGAAAATCTGAATTAATAAGGTTTTACTGTAACATCCTAATTATGAAGGAATGAGCATGTGTTTGTCTCTGGGAAGGTTAGAAATGGAAATAAATGCAAAAATATGCTTTTTCTGGCAAGTCATCATTTTCAGTGCCGAGACTGGAAGCATACGACAGCTTTGTTTTGATTTTTTGTTGTGGTTGGATTTTTTGCTTTCTGGTTTTTGCTCGAAAGAAGCTCTCATCCCATCCCCCTCCTCTCCCATCCCCTGAAATAACTGTACAAGATATTTCTTTCAAGTGCCTAGCTTTGCAGAAGGAAGAGGGGGAAAAGAACTGGGTTGGGTTTTTTGGGGGGGTTATTTTTTTTGTTTTTTTTTTTCAAGATTGTATACTGGGATTTCTAGTCTCAATTTGTGTTGCTGAGACTTTGGAGTCAAGTTTATATATAGTTTTTGATGTAGGACCTAATTAGGCACTCTGCACATCTTAATACTTTCTGCTACATCTGCATTAAAGATAACATTGCATATATTTGCATCCCATTTACATTAAAAAGTTAGCCATGCTGTGTGTGATAATCATTTTAACCAAGTACCATTGACAGCAAATGTTATGAATAAGCACATAAAAATCCATGTCTACACAATACATGGCCTGCGTTCTCACACTTTTGGAAAAATAGATTTTTGTATTGCAGGCTTATTCTTACAGAGCCATTGAGATTAATCCTGCAAATAAACAAATCCACAAGAGGCAGAAAGGTCTCAATTTACATCATACACTCTAAGTGGGTGAGAAGCCCTCCAATGATGGATCTTAAAGCTCTTTGTGATAAGTACCGGAGTAGTAGAATAAGTTTATCCTTTTTTGTTATTTTGCAGAATTATATTCCCAGAAAAGGATTTGGGTGGATGGGCTTTCATCGATTCATTCATATATATTACAGCTCGCATAGATGGGCAAACACATTTCCAGCTCCCTTAAAAGTGAGAAAGTGGATGATTCAGCATCTTGAGACCTTAGGTTTACTTTCACATGTAACCTCTGTGGAATCATAGACTTTTAACTCTGGAAGGAACTTTAGAGACCAAAACTAATTTTCTCATTTGACAGCAAAGCAAGTGAGGTCCACAGAGATGAAGTGACTTGCCCAAGGTCACGGAGCTAGTTTGTGGCAGCCAGTTAGCCAGTCAATAAGACATTGTGCTGTCCTAGACACATGGAATGCAAAGAAAGGCAGAAACATAATCACTCCCATCCAGGAGCTCACAGTTCAATGAGAGATACATGCAGTTATGTATAAACAAGATGCAGACGGGCTAAATTGGAGATAATTTCAAAAGGAAAGAATTAGCATTAAGGAGCATTGAGGATGGCATGACACACACACAGATATATATTTTGCACATTAGCATATATGGTATGGGGAACATACTTGAATCTTTCATCCTTGAGTCATGTCTCAAGGTCTTCAGGGTTTACGAGAAAGACCATTGACCTCAGAATCAAAAGATGTAGGGTTACGTCCATAATCTGAGCTATCCCACTTATGTGACTTTGGACAAATCAGTTCCTCTCTCTGCTCCTTGGTTTTCTCATCTGAAAAATGGGGACAATAATGTTTAAATACCCTAACTCACGTGATTGGTGTGAGAGAATAGCTTAACCTTTAAAATGCCACATCACTATATATTCTCTTTACATATATAGTAGCACACATATTGAAGGCATAGGCAATTAAAATAAATCTCTTCTGCTGCTAATAATAACTATATATAAATGTAGCACTTCAAAGTTCATGGTTAACATGTGTGTATATGAATATGTGTGTATATACATACATATATACATATATGTTAAACTCTTACTATGTTTCAGGCATCATTCCAACCACTAACGATACAGATACAGAAGTGAAATAATCCTTGTTTTCAAGGAAGAGCTTATAGGTCTAATGAGAGGAGAAAACATTATAGAGAGGCACATACAAGTATTGTACATTATAAGACTTGTACAAATCATATATATGCGCACATAAGATGTAAATAATACATGTATGAATCATGCATGTATACAAGAAAGTATAAACAAGACATGTACAAATCATATATACACACATCAAAATACATACAGGTATAAACAAGACATGTATGAATCCTATATATATACATACATAAACAAGACATATAAAAGCATACATATACACCCCCTACATATACAGGATATAAAGAAGACATACAAATTACACACACATGTATACAATACAAAAAAGGTTTGAGCACATGTATAAATAATATATGTGCATACATATGTACCAGTATAAATAAGATATGGACAAATCATATATATGTGTGTGTGTGTATACTCATACACACAAGACATGAACAAGACACATAAAAATTATATATATATACACAAGATACAAATAGGACATATACAAATCAAATACAAGGCAAATTTGAAAGAAAAAGGCACCTGCAGCTGGGAGGAAGAGTGGGCCAGGAAAGGCCTCCCACATTCATTGTCACAAGATCACCTCTGAGTTAATAGTAAGGTAATGTCCCCATTTCACAGAGGAGCAAACTAAGGCCCAGAAAGGTAAAGTCAATTGACTTTAGTTATTAATACATGATGGAATCACTATTTATACCCAAGTCACCTGATTCTAAGGTTTGTAAATATAACCTAATCCTAGAAGATATTTTCTAGTGATGTAAAAATAAATAAATTCCTAGTTTTTATTATATCATTTTCCTTATTCTCTTAGAAGCAGGCTATTTAAGGTTTCAAAATAATCGTGTTCTGTCTTTTGGGGGCCTTGACCTTTCTTACATGTCACTGGAGAAAGATGAAAAGATAACATTGTGATAGTCTTGTTCTCTGTGTTTGAATGTGGCTGAAAACATCCGTACATGAGCATTCTCCTGAAAGACACAGACGTTTTCTCTATTCTCCTCTTTTCTTTTTGTTCCCATCTGTGATTTATTTTGGCTCATGTGCTGCCATCGTTGAATGTATTTGAGCTACAATGGACTAGCAGAGTGTAGACTTTCTATGCTACATTCTGACCTAGGGCTTTGGTTGTGTTTGGATGTACACTTAGTCCCCAGAACAGGGATTCTGAAGTTTAAGTCAAAGGGCTGCTATTTACAAAACTGGGGTAGCTAGTTGGCACTGTGCATAGATCACCAGGTCTAGAGTCAGGAAGACTCATTTTCCTGAGTTCAAATTTCACCTCAGACACTTACTAGCTGTGTGACCCTGGGCAAATCACTTAACGCTGTTTGCCTCAGTTTCCTCAAGAGTAAAATGAACTGGAGGAGGAAATGGCAAACTACCCCAGTACCTTTGCCAAGAAAACTCCAAATGGGGTCACAAAGAGCTGGACGTTGCTGAAACAACTGAATGACAACACCATGTGCAAAAACACTGTGTTAGGAATTGGAGGGAAGCATAAAAATAGAAAGGCAGGATGACATAGCCAGCAAGACATTGTAATTGAATTCCAGAAGATCTGGGTTTGAGTACTGCCTTGGGAATTACTAGCTAAATGACCCTGGGCAAGTCATTTGACCTTTTTATGTTTCCGTTTCCTTATTTGTAAAACTGAAAGTAAAAGCCCCATTTTCCATGACTTGCTAAGTCACACCTATACATCTGTGATCCTATAATAACACAGTTTTTGCTCTCGGGGGTTTAAGATCCAATAGGAAGATTAAAGCTGAATCCAAACTTCACAGAACAAAAAGTTTGGATTCAAAGGGCTGCACTTGAGGACATAGAGGGCCACGGTTTCTCCACCTCTGCTGGTCTGGGCTCATGTAAATCTTCCACAGAATCCAACAAACATTAAACACCTACTGTGTACAAGACAAGAGGCAATATGATCTGGTACAGTGGTTCTCAAACTTTTTGGTCTCAGGACCCCTTTACATTCATATCACATTTACATTCTTAAAAATTATTGAAGATATTTTGGTTCTGTGTGTCGTGTTTATCATATTAGAAATTAGAATGTCTTAATATTATTAAAAAAATCATTTCATCTCATGGACCCCAGAAGAGGTCTCCAGCCAGGGGGCTATACTTTTGAGACCCTCCCTGGCCTAGTATATATATATATATAGTGCCAGTGAAGTCCTAGATTCAAATTTTGCTTCTAACACATATCAGCTGTCCAACCATGCAAGTCACTTTATTTCTCATAATAATCAGTCAGTTAAATTTATTAAGTGCCTGCTCTATGCTGGGTTCTATGCTAAGCTGTTGGAATGCAAAGAAAATGCAAAGAATACAAAAAAATAGCAAAAAGACAACCAGTTTGGGAGTTTTTTATGTTAATGAAATCACACACACACACACATAGTGCAAGGCACTCTGCTAGACCTGAGAACACAAACACTAATAATATATTTGTTTCCTGCCATGTTACTCGACATTAGATGTCATTTACCTTAAGTAACTTCAATTAAAAAAAAATTCAAATTTGAAAAAAAAAAACAGACAAATTTAGGTGGTAATGATTTGCTTTTATTACTGCTATTTCAACAAAGGGATTTACCTCTTTATTCCTTTATACAGAGAGCTTCTCCTGGGGGCATTTAAAATATCATTTGATTTAAAGAGCCTGCATATACACTAAGCTTTTAAAAAACACATCTGTTCCATGAGGCCGGATGGGCTCATAGAAACATGAAGGTTTTGAAAGCTCCCACATCACTGGACCACTAATGGTGGTCAGAGGCTTAGGGAGTTGGCCTCTCCCCTCCACCTTCAAAAATTGCCATATGGCTACCATGACTATTTTCTGAAACCAAAAGCAGGACATGTGACCTGACAAAGGCTATTCCCTTCACAAAGCCTTATTAAACATACATTTTCTTGACCTGAAATCGGACTAGCTCAGAAAATCCAGGATATGTAATCACTGCACACATGGACTATATTTATTTGCTACATTAATGCAAGCTGAAATCCATTTTGATTAGAGAGTTTTAGTATTTCAATATACCCATTTAATAGATCAGAATGAAGAGAGAGGGGGTGGCCAGGTAGCACAGCAAGTAAGAGCACCGGCTCCAGTGTCAGGATGACCTGGGGATCTAATCCAAGCTCAGACACTTAGCACCCACCCAGAAACACCTGGCTGTATAACCTTGAGCAAGTTACTTAACCCCAATTGCTTAAGGGTGGCCAGGTGGCTCAGCGAGTAAGAGCACTGGCCCCAGTGTCAGGATGACCTGGGGTTCAAATCCGGGCTCAGATACTTAGCACCACATCCAGAAACACCTGGCTGTATAATCTTGAGCAAGTTACTTAACCCTGATTGCTTTAAAAAAAATTAAAAAAAAGAATGAAGAGAGAGGGGGAGAATATGTATGCATATATTTACATATCCGTATATGAGTAAATTTATATATGCATACATAAACACATATGTATATGTATGTACATATATAATGTATGTATCACACACACATACTACTAGGTGGTGCAGTGTTCTGGAATCAAGAACATCTGAGTTCAAATCTGGCCTCAGACACTAGCTTTGTGACCCTGGGCAAGTCACCTTACACTATTTACCTCTGTTTCCTCATTTGTAAAATAAGATGGAGAAGGAAATAGCAAATCACTCCAGTATCTTTGCCAAGAAAACCCCAAAATGGGTCACAGAGTCAGACACAACTAAAAAATGACAAAATAATAATAAAATATACAGGTATGTATGTATGTGTCAGTTATGTTACTTGAAGGGATTTCACAAAAGAATCAAACCAACCAATACTACACTTGACCTTTTATTATGTCCGCTTTAGATCTACAAGGAAACACTTGGGGACAGAGGAATGGGAAACCAAAGACAATAAGGGAAAAATATACCAGCTTAATCCTGGGCACTGAAACTGGTCATTAGACCACAGGAGGATAAGACAGAGGAAGACTCCATGATACCTATTTGGAGAAGCCACCCTCAGATGAGGCACACTTAGCCCCATGACAGCTCTCCTTCAGGCCTGGTTACAATCACTTCCAAGCCAGGGCAGCTGACTGAGATAGTCAAAGCTCAGAGGCTTGTTGGTCTGGGGTAGATTCTTCCTCAGATGAGTTTGGTTGTCTGATGTCATATTGATGTGACATTGCCCAATACCCTAATTCAGAACCTCAGCCACTCTTGCCAGGACTATTACAATGCCTTCCTGATCGGTCTTGCTGCCTTGTCCAATCCCTCCTTCATACAACTACTGCCCATTAGATAGTCCTAAAACACAAGTCTTACCAGGTCACTTCTAGCTCCAGCTTGACTTCCTGGGCTCTCTCCTTCAGACACTCCCCACCCAGTCCGGCCAGACTGGCCAGCTTACTGTTCTTCATACAGGACTTTCTGTGTCCCATCTCCATACCTTTGCACAGGTTGAACCTGATTACAGGAATGCACTCCCTCCTTACCTCTGCCTTCCAGAATCCCTAGATTCCTTCAAAGCTCCCTTCCCATGCCTCCTCCTACACACATTGAGATGCAAGTGCCCTCCCAGAAATTGCTTTACATACATTTTTTATTTAGTTTTCTCTCTGTGTCTTCTTTTCCTCTAAAAAGGATGCAAGCTTCTAGAATTTAGAAACTGTAGAGAGGCAGCTTAGCTTGATGCTGGACTTAGTCAGGAAGGCCTAAAATGAAATCCTACCTCAGACACTTACTGACTCAAACACTTAATATTGACCTTGGGCAAATCACTTAACCTCTTTCAGCCTCAGTTTTTTCATCTGTAAAATGGGGATAATCCTACTACCTCCCTCATAGACTTTCTGTAAAGATCTAATGAAATACAAACACACGTGTGTGTGTACATATGTGTGCCTGTATATGTATGTGTGTATACACATACACATATCTTTACAAAACCTTAAAGTAATATATAAATATTAACTGTCACTATTACAGTTTTTGTCTTTTATTCTCCAGTGTCTAGTACAGTACCTGGGAAATAGCAGGCACTCAATAAATGCTTTTTAAACTGAATTAAATTATGGGTAGAGGGATAGTAAGTGGCAATAATAATAACATTTATATAGCATTTTAAAGTTTGCAAATATGATTTCATTTTATTCTCCTAACAACTCTGGGAGGTAAATATTATTACTACTCCAATTTTATAGGAAACTGAGGGTGAGCAACTTGCCCAGGATCAAACAGCTAGTAAGCATCTAAAATCTGATTGGACCTCAGGTTTTCTCCACTCTAGGTCCAATGTTCTGTCCATTTTGCTTTCTAGCTTTTTAGCTAGGTACTGAATGATATCATAGATTGCTAACATGGAGCATGGATATTATCAGAAAAGAGTCATGCCAAGTACCTAGAAAAGACAGCCTGTTTGAGGGAGACTTCTGGTCTCAGAGAGGGCTTATTCATTCATTTGCTTATTTCTCTTGGCTTATATATTTATTCATTCATTCTTTCTTTCTTTCTTTTGTTCATTTAATTATTTCTTCATTCATTTATTTGTCTATATATCTTTATATTTATCTATTAATTGATATTCCTATGGTATCACCAACACAGGAGGAGAGAATTCTTTGTGTAGAATATGATGTAGATGGTATAGATGAAATTATTGGTGTAATGGAATCATAGTTAGAAGGCACTTTAGATTTTCACCCACTTTAACTCATTTTAGAGAGAAAAAGTTAAGTGACTTGTCCAAAGCCACTAGCCTAGTTCGGTTCAGAGTTGGGATTAGAGGTCTCCTGACTGTATTGTTGGGAACTTGGTGATTCTCAGGAAGAGTCCCTGTTCATAATTGACCATGTGGATGGTAACACTGAATGGTATTCTTGCCAGTGCCATGAACTGCTTGCTCTACAATCTGCAGTCATGTAGTTTTCTCTACTCTTTTGTTTAAACCACTTAAAAGTATACTCCCCCAATCAGAACACAAACAGAATCACCAATATAATTTCATTTTCAGAGCTTGGATTTGATCTTCATATTTTGATGTATAAGAGCAGCTTTGTTGTTTCATTTAATATATATGTGTATATGTATACATCTATCAACAGCAATTTGAGTTTTTTTGTTCTTGCTATACATTGTTCAACTCATTTCAAAATGCTTTAAAAAAACCCAGCTACAATTGGGAATTCTCACCAAATCCTTCAATTAAAATAGAACCTGCCATTGGATAATTTTTTTTTTCTTACGATTGAAATCTGGCTCAGGATCTCATGCCCTAACACCATGAGTTAAGTTTTTCAAGGTAGAAAATTCTACTTAAATATTTACTGATAGACTAATTCTCTTGATGGTGGTAATTAATGAGGTGCTTATATCTTATTTTATGGTAGTTTAACAAGCTGCAGGCTAGTCGCATATCGATACTGTGCTTGTCATAAATGATGAGAATTTAATACACAGTAGGAAAGTGCAGAAAAGAGAGAATACAAAATGAAGGTTTTAGTTGATGACCATTTTCAGCTTTAAATAATCTCAGAAGAAATAAATGATCTCAAACAACTGAACTCAGATCTATGACCTCTCTAGACTAGGCAATAAAGCTGCTGCTGGTTTGATTTGGTTGGGTTGGGTTTTTTAGCTCCTTGGATTAATTTTTTTGGAGTTGTGTCTCATTCTTTATTATCTATTGGACTTTTCACTTCATTGGTTTGGTCAACACTAATACTGTGAAGCAAAAAACTGGTGACCCACCGAAATTCTTGAACATTCACCTCATTGAGGTGAAAGTATTTTATGACTTGAAATAGTTGAGCAATTGATTCAAATTCTGTACTTGGAATTTAATGACCTGCTTGAAGGCCTGTGTTTTGCCCTACCCATCCCAGAAGATGAGGCCTGCAGAAAACAACACAAATTTTGAGGGGAATAAAAACAAAGTGACCTCAAGAACTCAAAATTAAATAATGTATTCAAAATTTAAAAGCAGCTAGGTGGTGCAGTATACAGGAAGTTGGACCTAAAGTCAGAAAAAATCCAGTCCAAATCCTACATTAGATACTTAATAGCTATGTGACCCTGGACAGGTCACTTAACCTATAACTGCCTCAGTTCCCTCATCTATAAAATGAGAATAATAATAATACCTACCTCATAGGGGTTTTGTGTGGATAAAAAGGAAATAATATTTGTAAAGTTCTTTGCAAACATAAAAGCACTACATAAATATTAGCTATTATTATCATTATCAATAAATACATTCACAAATATAAGGTGGTAGTACTGTACGGTAGATAGTACAATATGGCAGGAAAAGATGAATGGGTCATAATTGGACCATGATCTGAACAGGAACAAGCATTATAATCCTGTTCTTTTAAAAACAGATATGAAAATTAAATGGCATTTATGGGCTTGGTAATACTAGTTGTGCTCCCCTGAACATGAGTCAGAATACACTGACCCCTATCTACATTGATTAAAATTCATGAACCATGATATAGTTAAGGGAGATTTGAGGTGGGGTATGGAATGAGAGTATTCCGTTGGGAGGAAGTTTTAGGAGTTAGGATTATTTAGCATGAAGAAAAGGCTAAAGGGTGGTAAGCTATTTGTCTTTAGACTTTTGAAGGAGACAAACCCTTGGTTATCCTTGTCCTCAGAAGCCCAAACAAGGGCCTAATTATAGCAAGAAGGAGTGTGTTTTGAAAGAAAGAACTGGCTACCTTGGGAGCAGCCCTATACATAGGACAAAGGATTCAAGCCCTACTAAAATACATCCCATATAAAAATAGCTCCCCTCTTGGCCTGCCGCTTTGTTTAAAGTTACTCCCATCCCTATTTGTAGTCTCTCTCTCTCTCTCTCTCTCTCTCTCTCTCTCTCTCTC
>NW_027186296.1:44077872-44084523 GCF_028583685.1 Petaurus breviceps papuanus
CTCTCTCTCTCTCTCTCTCTCTCTCTCTCTCTCTCTCTCTCTCTCTGCTGAAAGCATTTTTTTTTTCACCTGAGAGGGGTAGTTTCTCTGATTAGAGCACTAGCATTCATTTGCTTATAGCAGGACCCGTAAAGGAATGGGACTGGGGCAGATCAGTTCTACTGGAGAAAAAGAGGGTAGAAAATGGTTAAGGGTCATCTGAGGTCAGAGCAGACCACCAGAGAGTGAAATAGTATGTACTGAGTGAGAGAATAATAATGGAACACAGAAAGCATCAAAGGAGGAAGAACTATTACTATCAACTATTACCTGGCATTTATCTAGTGCTCTAAGTTACCTAGGGATTGTTTCATTTTTGTCTTTGTATTCTCAGTGCCTGGTATTGTGTCTGGTACATTAATAGACCCTTAATAAATACTTACTATTTGATTGATTGCAAAACACTTTAGGTACATTATCTCACTTGATCAAAGATAAATGTTGCTCAGTGCCAGGGATATTCTGGCAAATGTTTAACAACCAGCTCTCAGCACACTTTTAAGTTTTAATCTGTGTTATTAGCATGTTTTTCATCACTTTCTTAAGTATAGACAATCAACAAAACAAGAAATCAAGCTCTGATTTGTAGCACTTGCCAATTTCTGAGGTATAAATGCTCACACTGAAGATTTAATAATCTCTCATCATCCATTGGAGCCCACTTCAGCAACACCCCCTGCCCAGTTCACAGTGTGAATGAAAACCACCCCAGGCTTTCGTGAAGTTGTGGAAAATTAAACTGGATGCATTAACATTTCACTATCTTTGGAGAAAGATGGGAAATGGGACTGGATGACTTACTGGAATCCTCACCATAACCATTGTCTCACTTTGAATACTAGTGCAAATGGAGGATATCTATGAAGGAAGCCTAAAGAGATAGTTTTCTTGTACTGAGTAGATCATTTCCACATAGGTTTAATGGGATGAGCTCTAGCTGACAAGTTTTTCCTTTTGTTCATAGAAGGAATCCTTAAGTGGGCACTTACACCAAGCTTGGTTAAGCCCACCAGGCTCAGATTTAAACCCTCATAAATCAGAGTATCCAAAGTGACCCTAGTAAATGCCAGAGACTGGGGTAATTCAATCTAGGTTAAAATTGTCAAGATGATACTCAACTGTTTCTGATAGGGCTGAATTCTCAATCCATTGTGTTATTTCTCTTTTGAAAATTAATGCTTTTATGATCTAGATGCTAATTTAATTTTCAATTCAGCACACATTTATTAAGCAACTATTAAATGCAAAGCAACACCATGTCCCTTTCATTTTAAACTACCATCCGATAGGAAGCCGTCAGTATATAATCCAAAACATATGTGGTAAACTTGTTCCTTATTGTCTAAATATGTTTAACTGCTATTTTTTATTAAACTCGTGTGTTAAAAATAAAGGAGTACAGTTAGGGGCAAAGAATGAAGGCATGGCACAACTGGTTATTAGTTATGTTTCTCATTTACACATTCAGGGTAATTTAGATTCTTAATACACTCTTTAGCTAGCTAAGAGCCGTTATGACCAGTTACATAGGCAGTTTGGGTTGTTTACTATAATAAATAAATGGAAGATTGGCTATAGCTGTTTTAAGCCTTCTCAACCTATATCTGCAGCAAAGAATAGTTAGTAAGCACATGTATTAAACTCCTATTTCTGCATTTGTCATTAAGTCTTATAGTTTCCTTCTCAAAATAAGAATCTCTACATTGCTAATAGGTTTTCTTGTAGGAAAGCATTAACTCAGCTTGACTTCTAGGATTTAAATTTAAGATAGGTGAGATTCAGTATGATTATGGAAAAAATGAAATGCTTCCATTGACTCCAGGGTATTATTGTTTTTTGCTTTTTTTTGGAGGGGTGAAGGCAGGGCAGTTGGGGTTAAGTGACTTGCACAAGGTCACACAGCTAGTAAGTGTTAAGTGTCTGAGGTAAAATTTGAACTCAGGTCCTCCTGACTTCAGGGCTGGTGCTCTATTCACTGCGCCACCTAGCTGCCCCAAGCTTGTATTATTGTTTTTAATGAAGACAGTGTATCTGACTTAATAATTAGCCTTGGCAGCAGAAGTGTTAATGAATTTGCCAGTTGGCTTTTCCTGACACTAACTAACCTTTAGACTTTTGCCAAGTCAATTGCATGAGTCAATGTAAAAGATGCTTGTGATTTTGATACATATCTACACTATGGGAAAGATATGTTTTAGTAAAGAAAAAAGGCCAGTTCCTGCAGACAGAAATAAGCAAAGTATCAGTTCTTTCATCATAATCACCTCTCTGAGACTTACCCTTACCTTGAATGTCTAACTTATCTAACATCATCTTCCTTGATTCCACACTGCCCTCTGCCCTCAGGTGATCTTTCTCTTCTCACATTTCTTATGGCACTTTAAGTATACATGGGTTGATTTCATGATAAATATTAGGAATCAATTTTTAAAAGCTAAAGTGATTATTCAGATAATATGTAGTGACTTATAGATATCACTTTAAGGTTTGCAAAGATTTTATGTTATTCTTTTGAGGTAGATATTTGCATGTATTATTGTGCCCATTTTGGTGAAGAGAAAACTGAGGCTCAAGAAAGGTTAAATGAATAGCAGAATACCATCAATTATCAATCAAATATAAATATTGTCAATTATCAATGTATCAATTCATATGTATCTGATATGTCAGGATTGGAAGCCTTTGATAACTCCAGCTCATTGTTCTTTTCCATGATAAAACAAAGAAAAACCTGTATGTCACTAAATGCTTCCTTTGTACTTAAAATTTATCCACAGAGCAAAATCTGCTTTCTGATCCAAGAGCATTTGCGAACCAGTAAAGATGAAACTCATATTCATGGGGTAAATTTCTGAAAAAATAAATCTTCTGTTGATTGTAATATATTTAAATATACTCAGTTATCTTTTAGAATTCATTGGTGCCTAGAGGTATGTGTGAAGCAGTTTAAATTTTTAAAGGAAAAAAGGAACGTAGCTAGTAAAAGGGAGCTATTACTAGCGTGCCATGGAAGATAAAGTTGTTGTTTAGTTGTGTCTGACTTTTCATGACCCCCATTTGGGGTTTTCTTGGCAAACATACTGGAGTGGATTGACGTTTTCTTCTCTAGATCATTTTACAGATGAGGAAACTGAGGCAAACAGGGCTAAATGACTTGTCCAGGGTCACCCAGCTAGCAAATGTCTGAAGTCAGATTTGAACTCATGAACTCAGTCTTCCTGACTCCTAGCCCGGCACTCTATCCCCAGTGCCACCTAGTTGCCCTAATAGATAGATACTTGGTCTCAGAGTCGGGGAGATCTAGGTTCAAGTTCAGCATCAGAAACATCCTTGCTTCTAAGTGCTCTAGGCCAGGGCTTCTTAAAGTTTTTCCACTCCCAATCCCTTTTTGTATTTTGGCAACTTTAGCAGTGATGGTGTTGCATGGCCTGAGGGCATGCACAGTGCAAATTGCACATGCTTTGTGTTCAAAACCCAGGCCCCAAGGCTTCAGTGAAATTGCAGGATGCAACATAGGCAGGTGCTGCCAGAAACACCTTAGATACATTATGTGTATTTAATTAATTTTTTTATCACTGTGCATTCAGAAATCTTTTACTGTTACCAAATATTTCACAATTCCATATAGGGTCTCAACCCACAGTTTAAGAAGCATGGCAGCTATTCCTTAAGACTGCCAGTTGATAAGAAGATGCAGACCTGCATTAATAGAAGCAATTTCCTCATGCAAGTACAGTCTCCATGCCCTAAATCGGGGGTCATTAATTAGGAGACTTGGGGAGGAAGTGGCAGAACTTCAGATGTATCACCTGGACATTGATAGGACTCTCTCCGGGTTAGAAAATACATCTCACTTATTGCTAATGAATAATCTTCATAAAAGCAATGTATCAGCAGGTCACGAAGCTTGAAAGCAGTCAAGATTTATTTGGATGTCCCACAAACCTCTTTATTTCTATAGAGGAAGAAGGGGTTGAGACAACTTCATTGGACGAGCATAGGATGAGAGGAATCTTCTTTTTTCTCTCACCTTGCCCAAGAGCTGAGTGCCACTGAAGTCAGGATGCAACGATTGTCAAAATAACAATGTTCGGGTTATTAGCCATTTCTTGTCTATTTTCTTTGGACACTTTTTTTTTGCCAGATTTTATCCTTATTTTTGTGGGAAAAGCAAAAGTATGATGTTTAATGCTAAAGACCAGTTGTATCTCTTTCTGTTTTCTCTTTTTTAGACCTCCCATTGACTTAAGGTTTTCCATGTGGTTGCATATGCATAAGGAGAGTTGATCAATAATTGACAAGAGAATTTGTGAGTTTAAAGGGCTCTGCCAGATCTCTGAGAATTCTTTCTCTTTGAATTGGCCTGTTCCTTCTCTGAAAGATGTACATCTTAACTCCAGGGAGTTGTAATGGACAGTTTCTCAGTTCTCCTTCCCCCTGACATGTCTTTGGGGACCCTGGACTTTGCTGAAATATAAAGGGCCTCGAGAAAATGAAAGGGTACAAGTCTGCTAGTGGATAGGAGAAAGATCAAGGACTCCATGTGAATATAAAGAAACATACATACTAGTATATACTTTTTGTTCCATTATTTTATATTCCAGGTATTAGCTCATGTTTCCTATTTTTTCTTTAAAAACCAAATTAATCTTTTCCCCTGACAAGAAATGTTGTCCATAAGAAAGCACAAAAGTAGCATATAATTTAAATAATAGAAGAAATTGTCAAAAGCCTAAAAAAATCTTAGTCACAAATCGACAGGGTGAGAAGGATTCTTCTCACTTTGCAGAAAGCTGAAACCTCATCTCATCTGGGCTTCTTTATCTCTGGGATCTGAAGCCTGATACTGTAACTCTCAGGCTGGAGTAGGCCTGTATCCCTCAGCCCTTCTTCCATGGTCTGGCCCTACTCGGAAGCTGCTGCCTGGATGGTCAGAAGAACGTGTTCTCTATGATGTGACAGGAGAAGCTCTCAGCAGGCCCCATGCTTCTCCTTGCTGCTGCCTCTGCTACATTTTCCCCTCTGAGGCAAGGCCAAGGCATTTTTAGCAGCTCCTTGAGTGAATCAGGACTGTTACCTGCAGCTTTTCTCCGAGCCCAGCTATGTTTTTTTCCTCTCAAAACCAGCTCAGCATCATATGACTTGTTTGTAACCCTGGACCTTTTTTTTCTTCTTTATACCTGGGAGGATAAGAAGTAAACAAAGAGGAAAAGAAATCAAGAAAAAAAAGCACAGGTAGATGAATGAGTAGTCCCAGGCACTGCATAAGCATACAGAACCACATGGTGATAGTGGTTGTGATGAATGGGAGGAGGGGGTTAGGATGAACCCAGTGTGTGGCATGTTTATGCTCATCCCAGCTTACACTTTGCTAATTGCCTCGTAATGCTGTCTAATTGCAGTGTCTCCTTTGGAAGCTCCAAAAAAAGAGATCTTTCTTTCACAGCTTAAAGATAACCTACAGCCCTAAGAAACAGTTACGGCCATAGATTTTTCATGTTTACGGACTGAGCTAGGTCTGCTCAGCAAGCCGTGAGCTGATAGGGAGGGCCATTAATGGAATTCAGGAGTCCACTAGCCAATGGTTTTTCTAGTGGCCGTTTTAAATCTAGAAAACTGATTTTTCTTTTTATTTCAGACTAAGAAAAAACAGCTATGTTGTGTCTATGCATGCTAAAGAAAAGTGGGAAAAAAATCTATAGCTATGATTTCATAGTCATAGAATTCCAGAACTGGAAGGGATATTAGGGGTGATGGAGCTCAACAAAAACCTAAAGCATAAATCCTCTCTGATTTGATAAGTGGTGATATAGTCTTTGCTAGAGAGGGGAAAAGAGGAAGGGAAGGAGAAAGAATGGTAGATAAAATGTTAGACTTGGAGTCAGGAGGACAAGTTGAACTCTTTCTTCCCACACTTACTAGCTAGGTGATCCTAGGGAGCTATCTTAAACTCACTTTGTCTCAGTTTCCTTGTCTGTAAAATGGGAATAATAGGATCATGGAGTCACAGATTTAGAGCTGGAAAGGAACATAGAGGTCATATAATGCAGCCCTCTCATTTTTACAAATGAGAAGACTCAGTGCCAGAGGGCTGTGACTTACCCAGGGTCTCTCAGGTGACCAACGTGGGGTAAGAGCACCTACCTAACAGCTTTTATAGGGAGTCAAGTGAGAAAATATAGGTGAAAGCATTTGCAAACTTTTGTGTGTTATGTAAATGTGAATTATTATCAATAACTACTGAGTATTCCATGTTCATACTCCTCTAATTGTTAGCTTTTCTTTAAGTTAAACTTTATAGTAACTTATAATTCATTATCATAGCTAGCAGTTAGATAGTTTATAGGTTATAATTTATATTTATGTCGTTTATATTAAAATTTATGTAGAAAACTTCTTTTTCCAAAGCACTTGACAAAGTGTTTAAATATCTCATTGTATCTTCCTAACACCCCTGTGAGGTAGGTGCTATTTGCTATTCCAATTTTATACATGGAGACTGAGATGGATTATCAGGAGATTTGACCATGATCAGGGAGCTAATGAGTATATGAGTTCAGATTCAAACTCAGATCTTCCTGAGGGGGCAGTTAGGGGGTATGGTGGATAGAG
>NW_027186296.1:44084923-44148297 GCF_028583685.1 Petaurus breviceps papuanus
GTGGCACATTGAATAGAGCACCAGCCCTGGAGTCAGGAGGACCTGAGTTCAAATCCAGCCTCAGACACTTAACACTTACTAGCCATGTGACCTTAGGCAAGTCACTTAACCCCAATTGTCCCTACCAAAAAAAAATAAAAAGACATGGGCATATTTCTAGGTAGCAGGCAAGATGCTGATAGATAAGATCAAAGATAAACAAGGATGATTGTGAGGTCATTATCTTTTCTGTTAGAAAAGACAAGAGAGGATGGTATTTATGGAATGGATGGTGCCTATAGAGGAGTTGGTCTTGGCAAGAAGGGTCACCTCTTTATCCAAGACTAGGGAAGAGGAGGAGACAATGGGAGCAACTATCTGAATGTTGTAAGAGGAAGAGGAGGGGAAAAGTGGGAGCTTTCAATGATGGTCTCAATTTCTTCAGTATAGTAGGTTTTTTTAGCAGAGGTGCTCAGCTGAGACAATGGAGTAGAGTGTCATGTGCAACTTGAAAAAAAAATGCAAGAATCTTTGGAATAGCTGCTCTAAAGAGTGTAATAGGGAATCAAATAGGGAGAAACAGAATAATTTCCTTGCTGCAGTGAGAGCCCCATTGAGCTTAGTAAATATACATTTGTAGTATGCCAAATCAGCATGGTTTCTTGATATTCTCCATCTCCATTCAGCAGCACTTGCATCAGCTCAAAGGAATTGAGTGTTGGAGTAATCCATTATTGGGGTTTGGTGAGGTGTGATCTGCAAGAGAATAAGGGGTGAGGGATTCAAGGGTGAAGGACAGAGTTAAATTGTTTCGCCAAAAGATCAAGACAGGGAAGGGAGGAGAGTGTAGGCATTTCAGGGGCGATCACCTGAGAAAGAATTGAAGCTTGATGGATTGTAAGTCATGGTGATGGTTAAGGGTTGTAAGGCATAGGGAAAGATGGAAAAATAAAAGATTATGATCAGATAATTTAATTCTGAGTTTATGAATATAAAAGTGGAATCTTTACAGTTAATGGCAAGGTTGGGGGTATAGTCATCTCTTTGTGTAGCTGAGGTAGAATGGAATTAGTCATCTACAATCAATATATTGAGTTATTGGAGGGAGTTTCAGAATGTATGATCAAGTCCCCTAGTATGAGCATATGGTGTGTGGTTGTTGTTTTTCATTCATTTCAGTCATGTCTGACTCTTCCTGACCCCATTTGGGATTTTCTTGGCAAAGAAAAACCACTGCAGTGGTTTCCCATTTCCTTCTCCAGTTCATTTTACAGAGTAGCTGAGGTATATAGGGTTAAATGATTTGCCTAGGGTCACATAGCTAAGAAGTGTCTGAGGCTGGATTTGAACTCATGAAGATGAATTTTCCTGACTGCAGATCCAACACTCTATCCACTGTGCTACCTAGCTGCCCCAGAGTTGGTATAGAAATTGTGAATCAACACTGAACTCATTATGTCATGGTTTCCTTCTCAGGTTTGTAAATTTCTGCATAGAATTTCAATCCACCACCATTATGTTCCTTTTTCAGTAGAAATAATGTACCTTTGTATTGCCACATTACTGACATAAGTCTCACTATATCTCATCTCAGTCGTACATAATATAGCATTTCTTTTAACCGAGATCTCTATATTTCTTTATAATCTCTTTTTTGCTCATTGGCATAATAGGATCTGAGGCTGGGAGTATCAAGTCAAATCAATGAGTATTAATTAAGTGTTTACTACACATATTTCTCAATCAGGCACTGTGCTAAGACACAGAGAAAGGTAAGAACAGCCTGTATCCTCAGGGAGTTCACATTCCAACAAGGGAAACAGCAAGGAACCAGATACTTACAAACAAGATAGATAAATTGGAGGTAATCTCATAGGAAAGACGCTAACATTCAGGTGAACTGGAAAAGGCCTTTTATAGAAGGTAGGGTTTTAGCTGAGCTTTGAAGGACACCGAAGAAGACAGGAGATGAATATGAGCAGGATCAGTGTTCCAGGCAGGGGGCATAACAAATAAAAATGCCCAGAGTTGGAAAAGAATGTTCTGTCCAAGGAAAAGTAATTGGAGCAGTTAGTTGGCACAGTGGATAGAATGCCTGACTTCTCATCCTGAGTTCAAATCCCACTTTAGATACTTACTAGCTATGTGACTCCCGGCAAGTCACTTAACCCTATTTGCTTCAATCTCATCAGCAGCAAAATGAGTGGCAAAATACTCCAGTGTTTTTGCCAATAAAACCCCAAATGGGGTCACAAAGAGTTGGACAAGACGGAAAAACAACTGCACAACAACAAGAGAGGCCAATGGCACAGTGTAGTTTCTGTCCTTTCTGGTTATTTTCTCCCCTATGTTGTTGAGACTTTCTATTACTATTCCTGTTATGTCTTGTTGTTTTCTTTGGTATTTGCTGTGGCAAATTTATCTGGGAAGTTTCCTCCTTTTCTAGTTCAAAGCCCTTTGAATCAGATCAGCCAGTATCCGGCCAAATGCATTCTTCCTAATCCTTGTTATAGGAACTCTGTTCCTGGCTAAAAGCCCACCAATCCTGTCTCTTCAGCCATGGTCTAGAAAGCCAAATCCCTTTCTCAAGCACCACCATTGTGGACAGCTGTTCACTTGCCATGCACAGCTTTCTCTTTTAATGCTCTCCCACCATTTAGTCAGCTATCCAGATGATTCAGGCCTAAAGACGACCACTGCTGCTTGAAGCGTCCCAGTGTTTGAGACAAAGCTGTTATTGTAGTTGCTTTGGTTTCCTGGATAATTGCCTCCTCTTCATGGCTATGTTTTTCTCAGTTGTTGGTTTGAATTCTTTTGATTGTATTTTTTGATGATCCAGACTATGGGATCATGAATTTGGTGAACTTCCAATGTAGAACCTGTCTCCATTGATATAGAATGGCGAATCATCTGTAGGTTATAGTTTAGAGAGTTATGTGGGGACAAAGAGCTTAATATACTTGCCTGTGGTCACACAACTAGTCCGTAACAGAGACAAGACTTGAACTCAGGTCTTCATAGCTAGTCATTTCACTTCAAACCTATGGCTAGGCTTGTGTGTGTAAGCATGAATGATGCATAGATTCAGCCTCAGAGTTCTCTAGCCACAGCTTTGAAGGCATGCCAAGCATTCCATAGCTTTCTGTGGAATTCCTTATTCCTTCAAAACTATGAGAAGGATGACCCCTTTTTTAAAGACAAAACTGAGCCACATATGATAAAACGCTTTACCATCATTATCTGGGACATTCACTAAAGCCCCAATTTGTGCTACTATCTAAGGCAAATTAAAATAATCAGGAAATTCATGACTCGGGGACTTGTTTACAATTCACATGTCGTCAAAAAATCTACCTGTGTTCACTGAACTATTCTTTCTTCCATAAGCATATAAGTACATTTCAATAAGTGATAATGTATTTAAATTTTATAAACCTGTATTTCCTCCTGGTAGAACTGACAGGAGAATAACAATATTACAAATATCAGTATTCAATATTAATGTGAATGAGACCCCATTTGGTGAATTTGTTCATTATTCTTCCTAGTTAGGGGCATGAGCCATTGTTTAGCTGTGTGTCTCAGGGGCACCATATGCACATAAAATGAATTTGGGAATACCAGACTTTAAAACTGATTGTAAACTCTAGATTATATGGTCTCTCATCTCTTTTATAGATTCAACAAATAGAAATAGCATTGTAATTCATTTTATAATAACTAATAAGTAGGGACTTCCTTTTGACTTGTTCGCAAAGTGTATCCCAGTATCAGAATTTGAAATTCAACATAGCTTAGCATATTTCTTGGGTTATCATGTGGCTTTTGTATATCAATTTTATTACAATTGGAAATACAATGCACTTAAATTCCCAGACTCATTAGATCCAATAACTTGTGTTTAAATTGGAGATTCAGACCTAAGAATGACAGGATTGTCTCCTGTAGTTTAAACCCTAAAGCAGTAACATTCATGAGAATGATTTGCTTTCAGAGATTAGCTCTGAATAGATGATACCTTTGGATAAAGTAACGAACAGGTTGACTAGCTCCTAAATTAGAGGTAAGCTGCGTTTGGAAGCTCCAAGGTATCCGTTCTTTATGATCCAAGCCCCTTAATCTCTTTGTATGGCATTGTTTTAAAACATTCAGAGGCCCATCAAAAGCCCAAGATTAAATTAGAAGAATTCCCCCTGCTGCTTCTATTGAATTGAGTTAATATAATGAGTTTATTGTTAAATTAAACAAAATAAAACTTTGCCATGTGGAAGCAATACTACTGAGAGCCAACATAGGGGGTATTTCCCCCCATTTTTACCTTGGTTTACTACTCCTTTAGGGTAGTTTATTGGTTCAAACTCTACAAGTCCAGAATGTAAACTCTTATTGCTTCAATGGTAGGGGCGTTTTCACTGTGGAACAAAAATAGTGAGGGGGATAGGTAGGTTAACACAAAAGCCAATTTTGTAAATCATTACAGTAAGAGGTTTTGACTAAGGAGAGCTTCTCTATGCTGTGACTAACTACTTGGTGAATGTGATAGCTAGTGTAACATATATATATATATTGATTTTTTTTCCCTCCCTTTGCCTTTGTAAAAAGGCAAAGGCTGAAAAGCATTGACCTGGGCTGCATGTGCTGCAGACACGAATGCATGTTAGACTGTATCTGGCTTCCTAGGAGGCTCTACCTTCTTCCTGCTGTAGTTCTGTCTACTTTCTGGCTGGATTCTTTAAGTCAGTCATGAATCTCCTTCTCTCCCCACCCCTTCCAAACATATCTGCTGTGTCTACAGCCTCTTAGAGGTGTGTAGTACCCTCCAACACCGTATTTAGGGGGATGAGCCATTGTGTTCTGTGCAAAGTTTGCCATCTGATATTGAGTCTTAAAAAAAAAAGAATATCTCCTAACAGTCCATGAGCTAGGTAAGAGGTTAAGTATATCCAGGAGAGAAACCCAGGCATGGGTGAGAAAAGAAAGTTGCCTTTGGTCAAGTCGGTGATGGTACATCCAGATTGCTGTAATGGACCTCAGGAGACCATCTCGTCTGGCTCTTTGTTTTCAGGAAGGTGGTCATCTAAATTCTCAAAGAAAAGGGTATGTCTATTTTCTTCTTGACCTCGAGGAATTGAGACCAGCACACCTTCCTGAGTAGTCCTTTGCAGTGTTTTATGTTCCTCTTAATTCTCATAATTGAAAAGTCTTCTATTAAAGAATTATTAACTTCAGAGATTGAAAGACCTAAGAGTTGGTGTAGTTCAATTTGCATTTTGTAGCTAAGGAAACTGAGGCAAAAGAGAGAAAGAAATGCTTTTTACTCAAGGCCATACAACATTGTGAATAGAATTGGAAGGTCACTGCTAGTGGAAATCAGTGTTTTTCCTATGAGACCATGGCACCTTCCAGATTGCCCAATTGAAATCTCTCCTGCTTTAATTTGAACACATTTACCTCCATCCACAGAAAAACAACAATGATAAACAACCAACAAGCATCTCTTCTAAAAAAATATTATGAATATTCCTGAAGAAAATAATCAAGCTACCTTCTGTTCTCTGGTTCAAACCATCCTGATTCCTTTAACTTTGCTTCATAAAATACATTTTTCATTCCTTTAATCACATCCTTTGATCTTTTGGTAACCTTCTTTCAATCTTATCTTAAAGGCTGGTGCCAGGTAATAGCTTCTCCTTGCTATTGATAAGAATTCTACTTATATAAGGACCCTCTCTTGGCCTTCAGTGTTTGCTCCTTCAGAGTTCTCTCATTATCATCAATGAGGATTTTGGAACAGTCACTTGTTTGTAATGTGTTGCAGTATGATCTCATTTACCCTATAACGCTTGCACCAATCCTCATCTTTGGTTTTTCAGAGATGGTGGTATTCTATAATGCTTAGCCATATTGATCAAGAGAAGAACATCAAAGTTCAAAAGGTGGACATTTGTTTCAGAGAAGTTTGTGGTCATCAAAGGAATTTGGCAATTTCCCAAAGGCAATCTAGCCCAGGACTGAGACACCACATATTATAAATAAGGAATTACAAAGGAAAAGAGGTGCAAAAGATGTCATCAAAGAAAAGTATGATGGGGAAGAAAAAGGTAATAAGTAATAAGAACAAGGGATTGCCAGTAGGCACTCAACATGCTCCAAGGGTTTTCTCCAGATGTCAAGAAAATAAATGGAAGGTCCCCAGCACACTGAAAGGACCTCCTGAAGTGAATTCTTGAGAGGATGGATGAGATTTGCACTGAATGGGTATGCAAGGATGGGCTGTGATCTGCATTAATGCATATCAGGTGCTTAATAAATGTTTGTTGATTCATAGTTAATAGGACTAACCAGATCAGTGAGTTAACAACTTCATTAGAGTATTGAAATAGTCATTAAATATGTTGTTCTAAGTCTTTGGGCCTCTTTATCTTCCAGCTTAGTTTTCTTATCAATAGATAATCTATTCTCTCTATCTGATAATCTGTTACTCATCACTAACATCACTCTATATAATACCTTTGCTAATCTTAGATGAAAATTAGCTAAGACCTTTCCTGATACTACTCTAAATCAGACCTTAATAATCTAATACTTTAAAATTTCCTGCCACCATCATCATAAAGATTTCCTTTAGCTAATGAAAAACCCTAAATGCTAAGTATATCCTGTAATTTTACATCTGCTAAGTGGCTTGAACTGTGAAATGTTAGCACCAAAAAAGTTTGCCTTTCCAGCTGTCTAACTACTCTAAACATCAAACATGTTGTACAGGAAGTCTCCTTTCCAGCCATTTAGTGGTTCTAAATGTTGGAATGCTTTTTAAATATATACATGTATATTAATTTCCCATCTGCAGTTCAGCTGTTCTAATTTTCACTTAACATACTAAGCCTGTTTTGATTTTTCTTATGAAATTAAGTGCAAAACTAAGAGACCATAAGCCAGTTCTTATGGCCTTTAAGTTCATGGAGGACTGAGCATCTACCAGGAAGCTACCAGGAGGAAGGAAGGACAAGGTTACCTTTAAACCCAACTGAAATGTTCCTCTTCTTGTCCCTTTGACGTCTCGTAAGCCTATGAAGGCCTGTGGAATTGAAGGCCTGTCCAGAATCTGTGCAAATGCAAATGTAGTATTTCGTCAATCTCATATGCACATGGCACACTCATATGGGCCATTATACAAATAGGACAACTGAATATGTGTTTGAGCATGCGCATGTGGTTTTAGGACTAAGAGCATGTGTGAAACAATGAGTATATATATGCAGCTAGCTTTGTTCTTAGGGATTTTTGGAGCTATGCAAAGAAGGCCATTTCTAATGCAGGCTTTTCCATGATCATCTTCACACTATGGCTCTGCGTTCAGACCTCTACCTCTATCTTACCACCCTGAGTCTCTAGGTTAGTCACTGGTGAAACTTCATCATTTTGATCCTAATCTAGATCCATCACTTGCTGTGCTGGGCATCTTCCATCCCCCCCCCCTCATCCCATGTCTAACTCTGAGAACAGGAAATCAAATCCTGGAAAGGGTATGTCAATTGTCTTATGATTCCATTCCCCATTCTTGCCATTTTTTTCTGAGTGAAACACCCTTTCCTGTCTTCTACTCACTGCCCTAGATGTGCTGTCTTCTTCTATTAGAATATAAACCCCTTGAAGGCAGGGGCTGGCTTCTTCTTTCTACTTGTATCCTCAGTACTCAGCACAGTGAGTGCCTGTCACGTAGTAAACACTGAATAAAAACTTTTGAAATCATTCATTCGAAGCCCCTTCTAATAGCTACCTTAAAGTATCATAGTAAAACTCAAATAAGATACTATATAATAAGCAGAATACATTTTTATGTAAAGAAATCTTAAAGTGACACATAAATGTCCAATATTATTATTGTTTTTATAATAATAATAATAATTTTCATTATTATTATTTCCTGACATGACTATCTGTGTAGAGAACTCTCAGTTTGGAAACTACCTCTATTGATAGAGATCAACAATGTCTGTAGTTTATAGTCTTAAAAGTTTCCCAGAATATTGAGAGGAATTCAGAGTCACATAGGTAGGACATACCAGAGATAAGACGGGAACCCAGGTCCACTATGTTATGCTGTTTTTCATCATCATCATCATCTTCATCATGAAGAGAAAGGAGGAGGAGGAGGAAGAAAAGAAGAAGATGATGTTGATGTTATCGTGGGTACCTTCTCTTGAGTATTCAAGAAACAGTTGCCTGTCCATTATAATTATCTTGCTTGAACCATCCTCACTGGATGTATTTGCTAGTAATATTTCACCCATTGTGAAGTACTATAGACTACAAGTTAGAATTCCAGTACCTGAGTAATAGTTGTTGGGGTTTCCCCCTTGTACTCAGATGTAAATATGTCCCCTTTTCCTATTAGCTGCATGTCTTCATGGGGTATTCAGATGGTGATTTTATGTATAATAGCCTCCTCATAGAAATCTATTCATTATCATAGATAGGTGTGGTCATCTAGGGCTGAGATATGATGGGACTGGCCCCAGTTTAGGGACTTTCAAAACCATCCCCTGGGTGACAGTCTTTGAAAGAGATCTGATAGAAATGCAAATAGAAAATTAACTCTCTCTTGATCTAAGCAGAATCACCAAACAGTGGATCCATTGACAGGTACTTGTTAAACATGCAGGGCTTGAGAGCAGGCTTTATGAATTTGAAACTACACACTTGGGCAAGATCCAACTTTTCATAGGAACAGTCAATATCCTACATGTGTCATGATATCTTTAGTTACCTCCCATGAGAGAATTCATTTAGGGAAAAAAAAAAGCATAGGTATGATAACTATGCTTTTCTTTCTTACAGAAAATTTCTAGTAGCCTTATGAAAGTGAAACCTCATGAATATAATGAATATGAAAAGGTTTTCACCCAGGCACACAGCTTACTTACTAATCATTAGGAAACACAGTCAAGAGAAATCCTGTAGATGTACTATGAGAAAGGTTACATGTGAAGTATACATCTTACTGATGTTATCAGTTAATTCAAAGTGAACAGAAGTCCCATAACTGACTTAATAGTTATGCCACCATAGTTTCCTACTGAGCCCTGGTTTTTAGAACAGTGCTTCCTGGTCCAAAATTCATCTCTCTCCTCTCTCCCCCATAAAAGTACTTTGGAGGCAGCTGGAAGGAGCAGTGGATAGAATGGAGTAACCCCTACCATATCTTATTCTTCCCAGGAATTGCAGAACCATAGATTTAGAGCTGGAAGGGATTTTAGAAGTCCTCTAATAGAATGTTAGTTTCTTGAGGGTAGAGGCAATTACCATTTTTATAATGGTATTTCTAGTGCCTAGCATAGTACCTGGTGAATAGACCTTGAATAAATATCAACCTTTATTTTACAAGTAAGAAGACTGGGGTCTAAAGTGGGTATATAACTTGTGCCCTAGTTAATATATGTAGTAAAGGTCAAAGGCTTCTTGAGTGCAGGTACCGTTTTTCATTTTGTCTTTGTATTCCTGGTGTCTAATATAGTACATTGCATATAGTCAATGCTTAATAAATACTGGTCAAATTGTTGGATTGAATTTGTGGTTAGCCTAGTTGAATTTGTAGTTTGTAGTTGAGGGATTCTGCTGTGAGATATATAGATATAACTATAGATAGTAAATACTAAATTTACTAAAGACAAGTATTTAGTAAAATATAATAGTATACATATATGTAGATATTATATTGTATTATATCATGTTGCATTATATCATATCACAATATAAGTATTTTCTCCCTTAAATTTAACCACTCAGCAGACTCTATTCTCTGTTTTGATACAGATCAGATACATAAGATACAGACACATAAGACTATCCTTGGAAGGGGCAAAAGAAAAGGAGCTTTTGTAGCCTACAGTTTCCCTGATGGGAGGAAGCATTGCCCCCCCCCCCACCCCACCCCACCCCTCAAGTCCCTGAAGAAGGAAAATTAGATGAAGAGGCTATGGAAAGGAGGGAGTTGAGAAGGTATTTTGGAATGAGTTGGGCAGTATAGAAGAAGCCAGGGTTGGGCTGTAGAGAGGATAGAAAGTACCCCTAACACCTCAAATATTCTTTAATGGAGGGAAAGGTTATGCCAATGTTGTATCTGCCCCTCCCAGGATACTTAATAGAGCCAGGTGCATCTCTGGCCATACTATTTCAGTTTCTAGCCCAGGCCCGTCTTGGGTAAAGTTTTAACAAACTTACAATTTTTCTCCTTGGCAGCTATGTCAGGTTTGGTGGAATAAGTACCAGGCATCTACTAAATTACCGGGTAGTTGGTTGTCTTTGGGATCTTCTTTTAGCACTGAATTTGGAATTGGAGCACCCAAGTTTGAAAGCCAGCCTTGTCACTATACCATTCATTGCTGTGTGACTTTGGCCAAGTCCACATCACCTCCCTCAGCTTCCATTTCCTTATCTTTAAAATGGGAGCACTGGACAAGGTCATTTCCAGAGCCCCTCCTCAAACACTAAAATTGAGTATTCATAATGTGGTTATTTTATACTTAATGTGCATCAACTTTATTTCTACTAATGTATAGGTGTTTTTTCTCATAATAGTAAGTACCTTGAGGACAGGGATCATTTTTTTTTTTTTGTATTCACAGTGCCTGGTACATAGTCCACCCTTTATAAATTCTTGATAAATCATTTGGTTTGTGCAAATACAGACCTTCATATTCTCCCCCAATTCAAGGGGCTCTAACTGTCTTTAAGGACCAGCAAGGTTTTGGAGAAATAGATAAGAATGTCACTTTCTAATAAATGTCCTTGCAAATGGTGATGTGACTGGTTTACATGAGATCATTGCTCTGGAGGTTTATGAAACTACAAAGGTTTGCATTGTGTGGCTAATATGTAATGACTAGCCTCACGCAAAGTAGAGGTCGTTTCCAAGTCTTCAATGAGAGCATTTGGTTTTATGGTCATAGGCATATCTTGTGTTCCTTCTTTTGTATAATAGCATAAAAATAGACCCAAGGATTCTAAACCCTATCACAGGTGAAAAAGAATTCTAAGACAAACATGAACAGGTGAGAGTGGGTTTGTGCTTTTCTCATTTTGTTTTCTAATTTCACTTACATTTTTCATTTGAGGAAGTCATTCTCACTTAAAAACCATTTATTTGAAAATAAGTTTTTTAAATGGTACTTGGTAGCTCTAGAAAGCATTAATAGTTATGGATTCAGCATATATTGTTGTTAGAAACTGAATGGAAAAAGGAAGAAACAGAAAGGAAGGAAGGAAGAAAAAGAAAGGAAGGAAGGATGAGAGAAAGAAAGGAAGCAAAGAAGGGGAAAAGGAGGGAAGGAACAAAGAAAGGAAAGAAGAGAATGAGAGAAAGGAAAGAAGAAAGAGGGAGAAAGAAATAAAGGAAGGAAGGAAAAGAAAAGAATGATTACAAAGCCTATATTCAGATTGTGAGAACTGGCAGTCAGAAGACTTGAATTATTGATTCTACCACCAATCTATCTCTGTGACCTTGGACAAGTCACATAACTTTCCCTAGGCCTCAGCTTCCACATTTGTAACATGAGGCAATTGGACTAGATGATCATTAAGGTCTTTTCCTGTTTTACAATATATGATTATATTCCTGATTCACAGCAGTTTTCTAACTTTCCATCCACTGATCTGTACTGTTAATACAAACTACTAATTTTGTGACCCACCAGTATCTATCCCTACACAGCTTTTCATTTTCTATTGAATTGTTTTTTTGATGAACATCTAAAAGAACCAAACCTCTTTTGCCCTCAGAATATAAGAATAACAATTACCCATCAACTATCTTGTACCTGCTAAGTTCCCAGACCACTTCCAAGTCATTCCACATGACAACAGGACTTGTATGTTTTTATTATTGTGTAGATTTAAAAGAAATATTTCAGTGACCAGAGATATCAATGGTCTAAAGCACTGAATTATAATTGTTGTAATCTAATGGGAGCTGTCATTTCATTATGCCAATAAGGATGTAAAACTGGGCTGTTAGAATATAATCATCTGTTTAATAATTAGCTTAAATTGTATACTTTTTTCGTTTGACTTGCCAAGTGACTTCAAGTTAGCTGAAAGGGGAAAATTCTTGCCCTGTTTTATGCCTGTTTCAAACAATTCATCAATGAGATTCATGCGGAAAATGGACAATTATGTAAAGAATGGGCCTGCCCTGTTATTTACAAGAAAAAACCTACCTTATCTTGAACTTGAATGAGAATGTTAATTGGTTCTCTCTAATTGAATGGCTGAATGGACACAGTATTATTCCCAGTAGTTCTATATGGGCATATAGTCTTGTGTAAATGTTTGTATATGGTGAGTACACATTTGTATTATACTTGGTTTTAGTAATAATCCCAAAGGAGTTTCACTGTCACTGTAGGACATTCCAGTGTGTCCTGCCAGTATATTAACAAACTCAGAGGTTAAGTTCAGTCATAGCAGATTCCCATCAGAGTTTCTCTAGAGGGAGTTGAGTTTGGCCACCAAGTCAAGTGGGTACCATCCCACACCTATCGTCTCCAGATGCCCTGGTGCCATAATCTCTTGGCTCTTCATTTAGCGCTTGGTGGAAAATACCAGCAGCTTAAGAAGGGGAGAATCTACTGAACAGTGGGGAGGAAGGAGAATAAGGAGAAAAAAAAAGAAGGCTTTTCCAAGGTCACCTTTTCCAGAAGTTGGGGTTGGGAGATCGAAGAGAGGCTCCTGTGAGTGCTTTTGATGGCTGAGGGCTGCAGCAACACTGGTGAGTCTCTCAGGAATGGCTCCGGAAGATCTGCTGCCACACCTGAAGCAGACACTCATTTATCTGAGCTACTGTGCTCGGACTGCTAACAACCAGCTCAAATTGGCTTATTTTTTCACATTTGTCAAGGCGCCAGCTGCACTGGCTCAGCTGTGCATCTGCAGAAAGGGAAGCAGAGAACCAGGAAAAAAAAAAAAGCTTTTAAGTCATTATTCTTATTCATTTCCCCTTTCCCCCCATTCCACCCCTCCCCACCTTCTCTGTCTCTACCATCACTTGTCTTTATTCTCTTGATATATTTTTTAAGAAAACTCTTTATACCAATCTTTTCCTTTATTTGGGCTAGAACTCTTGGCATCTTCCCAGTGACCTGTCTGCCAAGATACATTTACTCCACCCTTATAATAAGGCTGTTGTTCTAACACTTCCTGCTTTCCTTTCTCCCTCTTTTTCTCTCTTCCTTTTCTTTCTTTTTTTTCTTTTCCTTTCTGTCCCTTTGACACTCAAATACCCACTTTGGAAAAACCACTCTTGTTAAAACAATGTGTTTTTAGAATGGTAACAAAGCTGATGTCCCAGACCAGGTTTTCCTAGGTAGCATGCAAATCCAATCAGATCAGTAGCAACAATGGGTCCCAGAGTAAATTGTGTGTTGTGATGACTTTATTTTCCTCTAGTGGGAGAGGCCTTGCTTTTGGAAAACCATAGTCATAGCTCATACCTCAGCCTTATGGTTTCTTGAATTAAATCACTTAGATTTTGAATCACTTGAGAATAGGATTAGCAATAATCTGACCACTAAAGTTGAGCCTTACAGTAGGTGTAAAAGACTTTCAATCCAAAGGGCCATTGTTAGGTCAAAGGCTATTATAAAATGACACTGATTGGCCTTCCAGTAATGAAACAGCACGAAATAATAGTCAGTGGGGGAAGGCATGGTTTTATAATAAAAATGTTCCAGGCACTAATAGGAAGAATTAACTCTGATTTATTTGGTTGAAAGGTAGAAGAGAGAGCCTTGAGTAAGAGATTCCTAAATTCAATCAATGAAGACACTCATGGGAAAAATCTATGAAATTTTCCATCACCAGGACTCTTCAGAGTATAGCAAAGAGATTAAGAGTAGCTTTGGGCTTTATCCATCAGGATTTGTGGTGCCTCTTTTGGGGGAACCCTAGGTTTAAAAAATGAGAACCAGTAGTCTCAGCAGGCTGGCTAACCACTCTTAGACCTCTTTTTCCCTAAGGTGGGTTTTATGGATAAGCCTATTTTTCTGCTCCAGACTTATACAAAGCATTGGGTTTTGATTTCTTGTGAGATTGGTCTACTTTATGAGATTGCTTTCCTATTTAATCCCAGGAATTATCCCAGTGATTTGCCAAGTGACTTTAGTGTGCTAGAAACAGAACTATACAAGAGAAATAGTAAAGAGAGATATTGCTACTTTTTAGGAGTTTGGGGGTTGGAATTGTGTGGTTTTTTTCTTTTCTTTTGCAAATCTGTTTGTGAAGGGGTGTGTGGATAGTAATTGTCAGTTTTTCTTGGAACAGAATGACATCCTGACCCTATCCTGATAAATATCCCATTACACCAATCTAACAACTGAACCCATGGTGCTATTTGGTTGGTAGGTAACTGTTCCAAAGTATCTGAACCTACTCTTGATGCCTGAAAGAGTTGTAAATTGGGTATCTTGGGAAGCTGAAATCACTCTGCCAGGCCTCTGATGTAACTCTCAGTGCACTGAGGCAGTCATTTGATGAAATACTAGTTAGTGGTACAAAAAGTTGAAACCTATAGCACCATGTCTATTGTATGAAGGGTAATCAGTAACTAAAGAGAATTAATGTTTCATTCAGGAAACATGAGCAAAACTCTTCCCAATTTAATATGGTGGTGGTGGTGGTAGTATGGTATTATTATTTAAATCTTTTTTAATAAAGTTTTATTGATGTCTGTACTTAATAGTAAATTTTTGCACTTATTTAATTTTTTTTCCCTTTCCCCATTTCCCAACATCAGGATTAAACCCTCCCTTCTAACAACAAAAACAGTTAAAGAAAAACCATTGATACTGGGACATATGTCAACATATGCAACATTCTTTCCCTATAATCCTCTGCCTTTCTAATGAAAGGAAGGAGTTTCATTTTATTGCCTATGCTCCTGAAACAAGATTTTCCAATTTAATATTACAGGAACAATGAGTTCCACACATTCAAACATAGTAAGGATAGCTTGGGGCAGTGTATCATATAGGTTGATACATGGATGAGAGATAGAATAGAATTTAGCAATCCCTCTAGTCCAGATTTTTAAAGTAGAAAACTGAGGCATGGAAGGTTACTGTGGCAGGTCAAAGGAGTAAGAGCCACTATTAGAACCCAAGTTTTCTGACTCCCAGTAACATAATAATAATTATATTAAGTTATGAAGGCTTAAAAATCACTTTCCAAAATATATTTCTTCATTTGATCATCACAATAACCTTGCGAGGATAGGTAGTATGGATATCCCCATTTTATATGTGAGGGAATGGAAGTTTCACAAAATGAAGGTCATATGGTATGTCCCAACCATATCCTCTGACACAATCAGCTCCCTTTCTCCTAAGTGGCACCATCTCAGGTAGACAATGTCTGTTACATTTTTTTTCCTTTCTTCCTTTCACTGATGCAGGAGACTCCCCTTGCCAAAGCACATTAGCACCTGGCTGCTTATGGCACTGCCAGGTTATGTGGTTGTCCAGGGTCACCCCATCAGTGTTTGTAAAGGGTGAGACTCGAAAACAGGTGCTTCTGACACCAAGGTTGGCTCTGTGTGCACTGTGCCACACTGACCCTTAAACAATGTCCAAAAGAAATCAAAATTCACCTTTGTATAGGTCAGTCGTTCAAATAGCTTGCATGGACTTGTTGATTTTTGCTTGCCTTTACCCATGACTAGCAGCTCATTCAGTCACAGACTTGCCCCCTATTAACATCGCATTAAATGCTCTTTGGAAAATGGCATGGCCATGAGAGGAGTGACTAATAGGGGTTTCAGCCTATGGAAAATGCAGTAAATACAAGTGCTCAGACTCACCTGCTGGTAAGAGGATTAAGCTATGAACAATATACAGAGAGAATATGCTTTTGTATTCTGGTCTTCTTTTGGAATACTACATTTATTTCTGAAATGCTATGGCATAATCTCCTTCTGGCTGTTTATAGGGATTAAGTAAAGAAATATCATCTTTATGCAAAAGTTGAATTGACTAAGAACATTGAGCAAGTGAGTTATGAACACATTATCATCATCAGTAAACATTTATTAAGCCCCTACTATGTGCTACACTAAGCACGTGGCATAGATGCCATACTTGACATCATTCCCCATTCTCTTCTTCTTTGCCTCCAGTTGGCCAAGGCCAATCCATCGAAGTGTACCTTTGATCTCATCCTTCCTTCTTCCATCTCTTTTATAGATTATCCTCACAAACATCCTCTCTTTAATCTTCAGTTTCTTCTCATATACTGGTCCTGTTGGCTACAAACATATCTGGTCTATATCATCTTTAAGAAAAAAGCCCTCTCAATTCTACCATCTCCTCAAGCTATCATCTTAAATCCTACCCCACCCAAATCCCTCCTTTCACAACTAAACTAGGAAAAACTGTTCACTTTTCTTGTCTCCACTTTCAACCACATCACTCAACTAAAACTGCTCTCTCCAAAGTCACCAGTGATCTCTTAATCTTTTAATCTCCAGATCGGGTGCCCCCTTCCCTTTTTTAATCCTTCTCCTTCTTGACTTCTGGCACCTTTGATACAGCTGACAGTCCTCTCCTGCTGCATAGTCTTTCCTTCCTGGGTTTTTACTGCTCTCCCTTAATTCTCCTGCTAGCAGTTGGACCAGTCCTCTGCCTACTTTTCTGGAGCATCATCCATATCATATCTTTTCACTCTGAATGTCCCCTAATCTGTTCTATGCCTACAGTTGTTTCAGTCATGTCCAACTCTTTGTGGCCCCATTTGGGGTTTTCTTGGCAGAGATACTGGAGTGGTTTGCCATTTCCTTCTCCTGCTCATTTTATAAATGAGGAAACTGAGGCAAACAGGGTTAAGTGACTTGCCTAGGGTCACAAAGCTAATACTTATCTGAGGCATATTTGAATACAAGTCTTCCAGACTATGGGCCTAGTGCTCTATCTGCTGTGCCACGTGGCTACCTGTATCTTTCTTTCTCTATACCTTCTCTTTTGGTGACCTCCTTAACCTTTACTCTATGGCTTCAGTTATTATTTCTATGATAATGATTCGCAGGCCTATGTCCAGTCTCAGTATATTTTCTGTATCACCAACTATTCATTGGACATTTTGTCTATAACCCATAATATCCCACAAATAATTGATTAAACCACCTTCCCATGAAATGTTAAATCACATGGTCTTTAGGTGAAGGAATTAGGGATATTTCGCTTGGAAAAGAATGGTATTTGGTGGGAAGAGGTTGAAGGACAGAGACACGATAGCTGCCTTCAAGTACTTGAAGGAGGATTCGACTTTTTCTACATTTCCGAGAGAACTAGGAACATTTAGGGAAAGTGACAAGAGAGATTTCAACTCAATTTATGGAAAAACCTCCTGACAATTAGTTATTCCAGGGGAGAATGGACTTTGTTGAGAGGTAGCGAAAACCTTCCTTTAAAGATTTCCAGGAATATTGCATGTTGTAGAAGAAATTCTTGGTCAGGTCTGGATTAGATCACACGCCTCTGAAGTCTCATCTCTCCTACTATGAGCCCTTCAACTCTGAAATTCTAAAATGCTGGAATTATTTATCTCAAGCTAACACATTTGTTTCTCTTCTTTCTCCCATGCCATACAATTTTTCTTAAAACACATTTCTATTCTTTGATATATCTCTTTTCTTTAAGTTGTAATTAGTTAATCAGATATTGATTCAGTACCTACTATGAACAAGTAATACCTTCCTCTGTTCTTGAGTTTTTCCCTCTGGCTCAACCTTTGACTTTCTATATGAACCTTTTGGCCCTCAATTTCCTAATCTGTAAAATGAGAGGTTTGGAGCAAATGATCATTAAATTTCCTTCTAATTTCTAACCTGTATCTATCACCTCCTTCAAAACCCACATCAAAATTTACCTCACACATAAAGTATGACCCAATTTATTACAACTCAGTCTAATCACATTCCTTCAGGCTCCCAGAAGCACTTATATACTCCATCCATTCAACAAACATATCTGATATTTACTTTCTAAAATGATTAATGAGTGATTTCATCTCCACATGTTTCATCAGTCAACAAGAGGTTATCAGGCACCTACTATGCTAAAGGCTGGGTGTACAAAGGAAGGTGAAAGATTATCATTGCTTTTAAGGAGTTCGTGTATTTAGTCTGCCCAACCTGAGTGCAAGGTCCTTGAAGGTAGGAACAGGCCTTTTCTTTCTTTTGTATCACATCATAGACTTTGCAGGAGTTCTTTGAGACTCTATAAATACTCATTGCATGTCTAGTTAATGGAAGGAACATTATAGCATTGACTGTCATAGAAACTAATTGGAGTTACAAGACAAACCTGAGTGTACACTAATTTCCTTGTAGGCATTAATACATCATCATCATCATCATCACCACAACAACAGCTAGCATTTATATAACACCTACTATGTGCTAGGCATTCCATGCTAAGTGCTTTATAAATATTATCTCAGTTGATACTCACAACAGCCCTGGGAGGTGGATGATGTTATTCTCCTCATTTTACAGTTGAGGAAATGCAGCCAAACAGAGGTTCAGTGACTTGCCCAGGGTTACACAGTTTCTAAGTGTCTGAAATAAGATTTGAACTCAGGTCTCTCTGACTCCAGGTCCAGTATTGTGTACTACCTATTTGTTTTTGTTATATATATGCAAACATGCATGTGTACATGCACACATACATGTGTATATACACACATATGTGTCCCTCGTACATATACACATATACATGCATACACGCATATTTGTTACCTCATGTGAAGAACAAGATTCCTTAAGAAATGTTCCCTCCTACTAAGTCATATTTCTAAATAATGTACAAAACAAAAGGTTTAGCATTTTAACCAGTCATTTCTTACCCAATTACAATCAGTTTTGAAAAATGTTTTCCAACCTTGAAATATTCCTAGCAGTCCAACTGCTTTAATTTCTAATTTTGTGTTCACAACTTGTTGCTAGAGCACAGCAGGAGTGGAAAAATCACTCATTTTCTTGTCACTAATTACTTAGTTACTGGCCAAACATAACATGAAACGAATACAATTATATCTAAAAGAACTGTTAAAAGGAAGAGAGACATACAATGGTTGCCTAATTCCTGAAATACTCAAGGAATTGATAAACTGAATACTAAAATACTGAAATATTCATGTTAGATTATCAAATAAATATATTATTAATCTACTCTTTAGAGTTCAGCATGCATAAACCCACATTTTGGACCTTATAGAAATAAAGCTATACATTACATCTTATCATACTAAAGCTCTGTTTAAAACTGCTTTAACTGGGAGGGGAAAGATCTCAAATCTCAGTCAGCATATAAGGATATACCTGATTTCATGAGTTCAAATTTATTTTCATGATCTTGTGTCTTTAGTGTGTGTGATTAAACATGTGGTAGCAGCTCTGTTGTCGCACAAAAGGAGCACTGGAGTAGAAATCAAGGGATCTGGATTTTATTTCTGGCTCATCTACTGCCTGGTTGTATGAATCATACAAGCCTCTTAACCCCACAGAGATTTAGTTCATTCATTTCAGTTCAGCACAACAAATATTGATTAAGAGTTACTGTACAAAATCATTGCAATTTGGATATTCAGTGTGTGTGTGTGTGTGTGTGTGTGTGTGTGCACATGTGTGTGTGTCGGGGGGTTAGCAGGGTGATTTCATCACTGTTAGGAACTCTCAGAATGAAAATTCCCTTCACTGATGCAGGTTAGCAACTTAGTCTATAACTCATAATCTTGGAGAATTGAAATACTATGAGGTATGGTCACATACCTAGGATGGTAGAGGTTGGTCTTGAACCCAGGTCTCTCTGACCCCAAGGCTGGTCCTTTATCCACCACATCCATCTGCATCCCCTATTCAAAAATAAAAAGGAAATTATCTCTGTTGTATCCCAGTGCTTAGCACAGTTCCTGGCACGTAATAAGTGCTTATTGACTTGATTTATCTCCAAGGAATTTATATTCTATGGGCTATGGGAGGGGAGGGGAGCAGTGTAGCAAATACACTGATTCATAAATACAAGGTAAATTGAAGAGCAAGGGAACACCACCAACTGGAGAAATCAAGGAAGACTTCGTGGAAGATGTAGCACGTGAACTCTGAAGGACACTAGAGGTTCTAAAAGAGAGCAGTGAGAAGGAATTCTATCCCAGACATGGGGAGATGAATGTGCACAAGGATCAGACTGGCCTAAATGATTCTCATTAGAAATCTATTATGCTGGAATTGTGCCTATCTGAATATTAAAGTGCAGAGGATGATGTGTCCTCCACAAAGAAATGCTTTCCTGAATGTTCTTTCCTCCATTCTGTTTAGTATATCTGGTGAAACTAGTCTTTTGACCTGAAATAGGCAGGGTGCTATAGTAAAGAAAACCCTGAATTTGAAGTCTGAAGACCCAAGTTCAAATGTGAACACCACTTTACTAGCTGTAAGTAATGTGGCCCTCAATAAATCTCTGAGCCTCGATTTCATCTATAAAATGAAAATAATAAGGAATACTCTCCTATCCCCCTCACAGGTTAGTTGTAAGACACAGAATTTGTTTTTACTCTGCTATCTTGGCTCCACCCTCAAGACATGGACTTTGTATTCTAAAAAGTTCTGCATAAATATGAGCTGTTGTTATCTTTGTTATTTGGATAATAACAACTCAGTTCTTCACTTTACTTGCAGTGTATGTTGGAACGGCATGTTCTTTCCCACCTGAAAAGGTTGGAAGTAGAAAGGGAGGGTCGGAAATGACCAAGTTTATGCATCTGGATGAGAGAAATCTAGGTCAACCTTACTTAGCACATTAGTGCTGTGTTCAGTTAGCGCTCTTTCACAGTAAAACTTCCTAAGAAATGTTAGTATCTTTGAAACTATTTTTATATAGGTTTTTTTTTTAAATGTCTTCAGGTGGCCTTTTAAAAGACATTTTTACTGGATCTGAAGATTTTGGAGATATGGGAATGGACAGAGTGTGCTACTGCAATCTGGTGTCTCTTAGATGGGACAAACATTTACTAATCAATCCATAAATATTTATTAAGGACCTGCTATGTACCAAGCACCGTGCTAAGCACTTGGGATACAAAAAAGAGGCAAAAGACAGTCCCTGTCCTCAAAAAGCTTATAATCTAATGGAAGATATGACATGTAAACAAATATATACAAAACAAACTATATACAGGATAAATAGGAAATAGTTGACAGAGAGAAGGCACTGGAATTAAATAATGAAACAGTCTTAATAGTTTAGCAACATGGGATTTTTCATGATTGGTCAGATTGCTTGTCGGGAAAGAGCTCTGTCTCTGACTATGACTTTTCCATGTTGCTTCAAAGACAAAAGAAAGAAAAAGATCATTTTCAAATTAAACAATGCAACTAACCAGTTAAAAAGTAGGTCCTTCTGTCTTCCACCTGTACTCCCACTCCCACTATCATGAGTCTAATTGCCATCTGACCTCTGGAGGAATGCTTTTATGCCTAGAAATGTGAGATTCAGCATGTATGTATTGAACTGTTGGGTACTAGGCATACAAAAGACAAAAATCCCTGTCCTTAGGGAGCTTACATTTTACTGAAAATAAACAAGTACACAGATAAAGAAAAACAAAAACATATACCAAATAATTTCAGGGTGGGGGATAATACTAACAGCTGGTTGTGGGGGGATAGGGAAGGCAGAGTTAACAAAGGCCTTCTGAGGGAGGTGGAGATGTGTTTGCCTAGCCCTTGGGTTTGTTGTTGTTGTTTAGTCTTGTCAGTAGTTTCCTTGGCAAAGACACTAGAGTGGTTTGCTCTTTCCTTCTCCTGCTCCTGTGTGTTTTCCTAAATCCTCCACAGAGGGAATTAACATTGCCATCCATTTCAGGAAGTGACTTTTTCCCATCTATAAGTAATAATGTATGTTGGACTGAGGAGGAAAACATCCACATTCTTACATACCTTGGTCAGTAGGGTCACTTGCAAAATAACTACATTGTTGATTAAAAGCAGCCTGCTTTGTTAAATGTACAAGTCACTGAAATTCTATAGCATTTTAATGATGCCCAAGATTAGGGTAGTTCTGAGAAAGGAATGGTGTGGCTACACCCTGGCAGTGAGGACAACGAGGAATAAGATTGGAAAGAGAGAATAATGACAGTGAGAATGACTAGGAAAGAGATAGAAATCCAATCAGGGATCAATAAGGAATTAGTGACTCAAGTGAGTGCAATCAACAAGCATTTATTAAGTACTTGCTGTGTTGCTATATACAGAGCTAAGCACCCAATATATAAATAAAAGCAAAAATAGTCCTTGTTTTCAAATTGCTTACATTTCTAAGGAAGGAAACACTACCTAAATAACTGGGCACCATATAAGAGAATGGAGAGAAGACAGCTGCATCCAGGCCTAGAGATACAGAGGAAGATAAGATGAAGTTCTTACCCTCAGGTAGTTTACTAGTCTGGGAGACAAGACTGAAACAAAGGAAATAATTCATGTGTTGTATAAGAGAGTATATAAGTAAAAAATAATGCATTCAGTAAAAAAAAAATCATCCCTTTTTAATGCTAGGTTTGCAGAACCAGATTGCACTACAAATATGAATTTGGATGTAAGAGGAAACCACAGAGTTCATAGTTCACAGGAGATTATGGGAGAAAATCACAAGGGCTGGCTTAGTCAGGGAAGACTTCCTGGAGGAGGTAGCACCTGAAAGTATGATCTTTAAGGATGAATAAGCATTGGCTAGACAGAGAAGGGAACAACCCAAGAAAAGGTATGGAGGTAGAATGAGGATAAGAGTGAGGAAAGAATGGATTCAATGGAGGATAAACACTGGGGAGTAGTAAGAAATAAACATTGGTTCAGTCATGTGGGACATCAGAATATCTAATCTCTAATCTTGAAGTCAGTTAACTTCTTTGCTCTTCCTATAAACTTTTTATTCAAAAGACATACTGCTCTCCAATAAAGGAATATTTGAGAATTTTTTACATTGCATCAGAAACTAACTAAAGCCAGCTCCACATGCTGAAATTAATTGGTTTATCCAGCCTAAAATTATGCTTTTAATCAAGGTACTGACATTTTTAAACAGTGTCCATGTACCCCCAAATGAGATAGAAGACTAAAAAAATAATTTAGATAATTAAAGAAGAAAAAGAAAACTATTTCAGTTATTTCCTCATTTTTTTAGGTAAAAGTACACATGGTCCTGGAGTAACTAGGTGGCATAGAGGATAGAGCACCAGGCCTAGAGTCAGGAAGACTCTACTTCATGAGTTCAAATCTGGCCTCAAACACTTACTAGCTCTGTGACCCTGTTTGCCTCAGTTTGCTCATCTGTAAAATGATCTGATCAAGGAAGTGGCAAACTGCTCCAGTATGTCTGCCAAGAAAACCCCAAATGGATGCGTGACTGAAAAAAATGACAACAAAACACTTGGTCCTGAATTTTCTCATGCCTCCAATTTACTTGCTAAAGAAGTGATTTACACTGATAGATTTCGAGACATAGACAGAACCTTATAGATCATCTAATTCAACTCCATTTCACCAGTGGGGAAACTGAGAAACAGAGGGAGGCTCAAAGAAATGATCAATTTAGCCAAGTGATCAGTTTAGCAAAGATCATCTGACTGAGTCCAGGGTATTTCCCAATAGTGTAGATTATAATTTCTGCTTATAAGGCTATAAAGTCTTTTACTTTATAAAAAGAGGAAAAATACATGGTCTTGACTTAATAAATAATCACTGTCCTTTACATTTTATTTGGGTTTTGGTATAGCTAGTTGTTGGTTATCTGTCTTGCATAAAAGAAAATGGTACCAGTGGAAAGAATACTGACTTTGAAGTTAGGTGATGTTGGTTTAAATACCACTTATACTTAATACTTGTATGATCTTAAGAAAGTCACTTGACCTACATGAGCCTCAGTTTCCTCATGTGTAAAATGAGGGGTTTAGACCAGATGACCTCTGAGGTCCCTCCCAGTTCTAAACCTTTGGTTCTAGGATTGCAAAAAATGATTTCATGTATGTATCTCCTTGAATAATTTCTGAGATGTGTCTTCTCCTGCATTTTTTTTTTGTGTCCCCAGCTTCTAGTATAATGCCTGGTACATTGTAGGTGCTTAATAAATGCTTAATGAATTGGTGAATTATTTATGCAAAGGGAATAAAACTATGCAGTCTAACTGGAACAAGGCCAGGCAATTGTTGACTTCTTCAAACTTGAGTTAGATTATTGGGGAAAGTGACATCCCCAAACTTTATAGGTGAGTACAAAGGGGAGGTGAATAATCAGATATTCGAGAAAGAATTATGCCTTAGGTCAACACAAATGTTCCAGTCTCTGTGTCACTGTCAGTATTAGATCTGTGTTTGGAAACACCCCAAAGGCATTATCTACTGAGGCATTAGAAGAGTTCTCCCTTTTTAATGCTAGGGTTACAAGAACAGGTGAGGGAGGGCATGAGCCAAGTCCTCAAGTGGAGTTCTGACATCCTGGAGTGGAGTTCCAGGGACCCTAGAGTAGTAGTTCTTAACTTTTGTGTGTCATGCATCTGGATCCCTCCTGAGAATATTTCTTTAATGCATAAAATAAAATATATAGGATTAGAAAGGAAAGCAATTTTGCAAGGACCCAAAACAACTCCAAAAGACTCATGATGGAAAATTCCATCCACATCCAGAGAAAGAAATATGGAGTCTAAATACAGATTGAAGCAGACTGTTTGCTCCCTTTTTTTTTGTTTTGTTTTGCTTTTTCTTTCTCCTGGTGCCTCCCATTTGTTCTAATTCTTCTATACAACATGACTAATGTGAAAATATGTTTAATAGGAATGTATATGTAGAGCCTATCTCAGATTGCATGCCATCTTGGGGAGGGGGGAAAGGAGGAAGGTGGAGAAAATGTAAAGCTAATGGAAATGAATGTTGAAAACTAAAATAAACAAAATTATGAAAAAAATAAAGGAAAGCAATTATATTGAAGTGCAATCATCAAAATATTTTGTGGGGGGAGAAAATAAGTTCACAGATCCCATGTTAAGAACTCATGTTCTAGAGAAACAATATGGGGTTAAAGCTGTAGCTAGATGGTACTGTGGATTGTGTGTTGGACCAGGAGTCAGGTAGGCCTGAATTAAAATACTGTCTCAGACACTTAGTAGCTAGGTGACTCTGGGTAGGTCACTTAACCTCAGTCTACCACCAATTCCCCATCTGTAAAATGAGAATAATAATAAAAAGTACCTCCCAGGGATTTCATGAGGATAAAATGAGAAAATACTTAAAAAGTGCTTTGCCAGCCTTAAAGTGCTGTATAAGTGTTGACCATGCTTTCCATGGAGTTCTCAGATCCTATTGTGAGTTAATTACATGTGTCCAATTCCTATTTCACAGGGAGGTGGGAAGGTTCTTCTACTAGACTTTTAGGTAGCCTTCTCTTCTGTTCCTGTGCTGTGGCTGGGAAAATGAAGAGAGAGAAAATAGACTCAAGCCTTTAGAAGGCATTTCTGGCTGCTCCTGGGGATTGAATGGGATAGACAGTCTGTGGTATAGGCAATGAGTGTTTCTGCTTTTACTATGCATTTACTAATCTAATTAAACTTTATGTTTAAATTATGACCTTGACTAAAAGTAATGAATGAAGCAAGAAGCTGAGAAAGGAAAAGCAAAGGTATAGCTAAGTAGGTGGGAGCTGAGTCAGATTGATAAGTGGTCCTAGATAATATGGGTTAGGGGGAAAGGGATAGGAGTTGGGTTATCTGTGCTGGTTTATTGAAATTGTATAGTTTACATATATATGTATACACACATATATACATAATGTGCATGTATATATGTGTGTATATATGTATGTGTATGTATATGTGTGTATGTGTATATATCTCTTGGATCTTGACTATTTATAAGATGCAGATTAATTTTTATTATTACATTGACAACACATTAGTAAGCCATGATCTTTGAATTTGCTTTCCAGGATGTGTTCATAATATACACAGGTATCTAGACACACACATGTCCCTTCTGTGAACAGTGTGAATTTGCTGAGGGTTTCTTCTTTCTCAACACATCCTTACTAACAGAGTTGCCCTAAGCAGTTCACAGGTGAGAAAGGGGTCCCCAAATACTCTAGTATTTTTACAAAGTCAAAATTTAGTCATGTTCTAGTCAATTTAACAACCAGCTCACAGGACAAACTTTTAAATTTAATCTGCATTTTTAACATTTTTCTATCATTTTTCTAAATAATCCAGGAAATAATAAATTAAGCCCAAATGTGTAGCATTTGTCTATTTCATTGAAAATTTACAGACTGGTTCTGTAAAAACAGGCTACAGAAAACACAGCCCACCTATGGGAAACAGGGTTGACTGCAATGAGTAACTAACTCTAATCACAGGAAGCTATAGGACAAAGAACACTCTTTTAAAATACAGGAGGCTTAAATTCTAGTCCAAATAGCTATTAGTGGGTTTCATAAGCTTTTGAGCAAATCACCTAACCCCTTTGAAACTCAGTTTCCTCATCTGTAAACTCAGGAGGTTGGGTCAAATAATTTGGAAGTTTCCTTCCAGCTTTCAACATGCTTTCCTTTTATGGTTCAGTACAAACTATAATTTAAATGTCTGTGCACACCCTAGGTTTTTACTATGGAAGGCTATTTGGTTTAAATACATATTCAAATATTTATCTCCATATTTAGGCTCAGCATGGGGTTGTTTTTAGCATGTGGGTGGAAACTCCATTTGCTTATTTCTGTATAGGATTTTTAAAAAATGTAACTGAAAGATTTATTTTGTTCAGTTGTATCTTTTAAAAAAAATTTAATTTGCCAGAGATTCCTTAAATGCCTACTATGTGCTAAGCACAAGAGTTAAGTTAAAAAGAACCTACCTTATTTTGAAAAAAGGGGAAAATCAAGTCCTCTTTGTAAAACACACAGAAAACAATTTCTTGCAACATTTAAATATCAAATCTTATTATAACATCAAAACTGAGGCAGATATTTAAAGGATTTTAAAACCCTACCTTACTTTCCTCCTTCTGGGTAGTGCCATACTTACTGAAGACAACAGTCCAACTCAGAAACACTATGGGTACAAATCCTCAATGCAAATTTACCTGTAGCTGCTTTCTGATTCAGAGTTATCTTTTCTTTTAGTGTCTTGTGAAATTTTTACCTACACAATAACTTGTAAAGACGTGCTCAAGTCTCACCTCTCTGAAACTTTCCCTTTCTACATGCAATAAGGGAGATATTCTCCAAGTTCCTATAATGTTCAAGGCCCTAATTACATAAACACTACTGACCACATACTACCTTGTGTTTCTATAATCTCTTTGTTTTTAATCATCTAGTTGGTAAATCATAGCAGTAATACTAATGATAACCGACCTTTAAATAGTTCTATAATATTTGCAAAGCACTTACTTAGGTTCTCTCCTCTGATCCTTAGAACAGCCTTTTGAGGTAAGACCTATAATAATTATCACTCCCTGTTTCATAGATGAGGAAACTGAGTCAGTCAAAAGAATTAAGGTTACTTGCCCAGATAGTAAATATCTAAGGCAAGATTTGAACCTAGTCCTTTCCAAGTTCCACGTTCAAAGTTTTGTCAATTGAGGCCATATGATCTCTCTCTACTGCTCAATATTTCTTTGCATTCCCCCAAAACCACTGATACTCAGTATATGTTAATTTCTGGTATTTCAGGGACAATTCAGTCAACCAGTAAGTCTATAAATTGCTTACTATGTGCCAGGATTGGGATAAGCAGCAGAAATAGATATACAACAATGAAATAGCCCCTGCCTTTAAGAAGCTTACATTCTAATTGGGAGCTACCACACAATCACAGATGAGGGTATATAGGAGTCATACAAAATAAATACAAGACTGGAGTGGGGGGTGGGAGACATCTTGGGGAGGTGTACTAACAATTAGGGGAGTAAGAAAGAACTTTTGAAGTACATGGCACTTGAATTGAACCTTGAAAGTAAGGATTTCAAGGAGAGGAGGAAAAAGCAACTAAATATTAGTACATGTGTAAAAACAGGCAAAAAGGTGCTAAAGAGCCATTATTTAACGGAGTAACTTTAAAATTCAAAGAAACCTTTCTTTTAACAGTATTTGCATGGGTTAAAATAATATCTATGGATTGTATCATATATAGTATTACTGCAATTCCTTGTAGTTTGAAAATGACAACATACTATATAGCTGGGTCACACATTCTACTGGCTGCTGGACAACCACAGGAAATTTATGGGGAGTAATTATTTGAGGGAGGGAATAGCATGGCTGAATTTTTCTTTGTCTTTCTTTGTGTTTCTTTCCCGAGATAGATAGGGCTGGCTGGTATGTTATACACTATAATCCTATCTCACTGGGGTCAGACTTTGCATTGAAGCAGTAGCCTAGGAAAACTTCTAATGGCTTAACTATGCCTGACAGAAAGTCTCTTCCTGAGATTAGCTCAGCTTTACCTGTTCTGCATTCTAAATGTGTGCTTTGGGATTAGTGATGACAGATTTGCTAACATTTTGTTTGTTGATTTTGAAATGGTAACAGACAGAAAGGAAAAGTGTATTTGGCCAGAACATTTGGATGGATACCTTTTGGCCTTCAGAGGTTCAGGCGATGATTGCCAAGTTTGGGGCTGCCATGTTTTTAGAAGCAAATTGAAATCCATGGAATGGAAGTAATGGATTTTAAATAGTTTTAAATTCTTTTAAATTCAGTACGGATTTATTAGGTGCCTACTGTGTACCAAGCACTATGCTAAGGATAGGGAGTTGGGGTACATTGATTAAAAATGGAAACAGTACCTTCTTTCAAAGATTATATTCAATCAGGGTAACAGCATTTACATGAATAAATAAATGCAAAACAATTTTGTCAGAGAGTAGAGGTTATCAAAGGTTGGGTTTAGAACAAGGAGAAAATGAGAGAAGGTTCCAGAGAGGCCTCATGTAGGCTGAGTACATGAAATGAGCCTTACATGGGACTAGGCATATCAAGAGGTAAAAGTGAGGCAGGAAACCATTCTTGGCATGGGAGATAGACAGCTTGTATAAATGCCCAGGTGCCAGAGACACAACTTTAAATATAGGCAGGAGGCCAGATTAGCTAGAGTGCAGAGTATGGGGTATGAGATGGAGTAATGTGAAGGCAGACTAAAAAGATAAGGCCATGTTGTAAAGGACCTTAAATGTCAAACAGAGGATTTTGTAATAAGAACAATAGCGTCAATAATAATGATAGCTAGTATATGTATACATACACACATGTACATGTGTATTTATGTGTGTATGCATGTATATGTGTGTATATACATACATATACGTGTGTGTGAGTTCATGGTGTTAGAGTTAGAAGGACCTTAGATTATATACTTCAATCTTCTATTATACATTATATTATTACATAATATTATATATTATCATACATAATATCATATATTAAGGTTTACAAAACACTTTTTTTTTCTTACACAAATATTACCTCATTTAATCCTTATAACAACCTTGGGAAGTAGATGCTATTATCATCCCCATTTTGTAGATGATAAAACCAAGGCAGACAGAGGTCCATTGACTTGCCCAGGGTCACACAGTTAGTAAGTTTCAAGGGCAGTTTTTTAACTCCGGTCATCCGGACTCCAGGTCCAGCTTTCTATGCAATACACCACCTATCTTGTCTTAGAGGCAATGGGGAGTCACTGGTGCTTCCTGAGTGACATGGTCACAATTGAACTTGGCAGTTTTGTAGTTTATAGATGATGGAATGGAGGAAGGAAAGGCTGTAGGCATTAAAAATTGCCCAGCATTCATGGAGTTCATGGTGTTAGAGCTGGAAGGACCTTAGATTATATACTTCAACCTTCTATTATACAACTATGGGAAGGAATCTCAGAAAATTAAAATGACTTACCTAAAGTCATTCAGCTAATAAGTTGTAGGCTCAGAACTAGAACTCAGTTCTCCTGCTTCCTGGTTCAATGTGCTTTCTACTCAACAATGCCTCCTAGAGAAGGGTTGTAGATTGATTGATTAACATTTGAAAAGTACTTTAAAAAGTAGCCTCAATAACTTTGATAGACTGGGCTCCTCTCAGCAATGCAAGGTTATAAGACAAGCCCAAAAAACTCATGATTCAAAGGGGTATCCACAATCCAGAGAAAGAACGACAGAGTCTGAATGAGGATGGAAGCAAACTACTAGTTCTTTCTTGTGTTTTGTTTTGTTTTTTCCTTCTTTCTCATTGTTCACTCCATTGGTTATAATCCTTCTTTACAAACTTGACTAATATTTAATGCGAAGGTATTTGTAGAACCTATATTATAGAATAGCATACCACCTTGGGGAGTCAGGGGGGAGAGAGGGAGGGGAAGAAAATTTGAAACTCAAGGGATTGTGGAACTGAATGCTATAAACTAAAAGTAAATAAATTAAAGTAAAAAAAGATAAAATATAGAAAAATAAATATAGCCAATCATTCTATCCAAAAAAAAAGTAACCTCAATCCTAATTACTCTTTGTATAACCAGCCCCAGCTTCATGCTTAGGTAGAGCTCAGTTCATGTGGGCTTGGAGTCACTAAGCCCCAAGTTCAAATCTAGCCTCTGACACTGACTAGCTGTGTTACCCGAAAAAAGTCATAGAACTCCTCTCAGTGTCAGTCTCCTCATCTATAATAAAATGGGGACAATAATAGCACCTATCACCCAGGATTGTTGTGAGAATAAAATGAAATAATATATGTAATGTGCTTTGCAAAACTTAAAGCACTACATAAATACTAGTTGTTGTTAGACACTAAAAGGCCTTCCTCAGCCTCAGAGTAGATTCTATACCAATATTAAGAGTCTAAAATTAAGCTGAAGCTTTGGATCCCCTCTTAAAATGCAAATTATCTTATGTGGGAGGGGTAACATTAAAGTATTATCACTCACTAACATCTCAGTGCCAACAATCATGGTGTGATATATTAGGAAGTGTTCAGCTTGCAGTGCTGGGGTCTGGATACCAATCCAGAGTCTGACACTTACCAGCTGTGTGACCTTGGACAAGTGGCTGAACCTCTCTGGGTCTGGGTTCCTTCTTCAGTAGAAGAAGGGCCAATAGGGTAATAATTGCTGACATTAATATGGTGCTTTGAAGTTTGCAAGATATTTTACACATACTATTTCATGATCTTCACAAAATCCCTGGGAGGTAGTTACTACTACTATTATCATCATCCCTATTTTGCAGATTAAGAAACCAAGGCCTAGCTGCTTCAGGGAAGGGAGTTTCCAAGCCTGCTTTTGATAAATACTAATCCCTATCCCTTAATTCTATAGGCAACTGTCTGTAAAGTTCAATTGGATTCATTAAATATTTATTAAATACCTACTATGTGCCAGATGCTGTGCTAAGGACTGGGGACACAAAAAGAGGCAAAAGACAACCCCTGCCATCAAGGAATTTACAATCTAATGGGAGGGACAACATCTAAACAAATATATACAAAGCAAACTATAGGCAGGTTAAATAGGAAATAATTAATAATAGGGCGAAGGCACTGGAATTCTAGGGGTTGTAGGAGGTAGGAATTTAGTAAGGACTTGTAAATTGTGGAGAAGATGATCTGTTACATTAGTAGAAAGTATTTTCTCTCTCAGGAGCTATGTATGCCAATGAAATCACAGGTCCACTCCTAGTCCCAGTCCCTTGGAGACGGTGTGGTGTAGTACAAAGAACGCAGGACCAAGATGCAGGAAGAACTAGATTCAAATCCCACCTCAAACACTTCCTAGCTGTGTGACCCTGGACAAATCACTCTCCTTGGCCTTAGTTTCTTCATCTGTAAGCTGAGGATATTGAGTATTGGACTTCATAAACTCTGTGGTCCCTTATAGCTCTGTGAGATTGTGAGCTATTAATCAGTCAGCAGCAAGAAAGGCAGGGTTCTTAGAGTAAATCATTTCCCTTCTCACCTCAGGGCATAATACTAATAACACCCTCTTCTGGAAGAGTGAATTATCCTTCATTGGTAATGATGACCATCCCATCCAGCTGAGGTGGGGGCTGGGATTATGTCTCATTTACAAACAGACAGTGAGAGGTGAAATAACTTGGTCAAAATGACATCTCAAAGGATAGCTTTTGGGCAATTACTGACTTTCTACTTCCTACACCGCCCATTTAATGATAGTTTGGAAAAAATGGGAAATAATGTCACCTTGTTTAGAGAGACAGGAATGACTAATATAGGATTGTCTTGTCCTTAAACCTGATAGAAGCCAGATACCTATTCAACCTGGAGATGTTGAGATGAGGGGGACAGGAAGGTGCAGTGGAATCAATCGCCATCTGTGGGATCATCTAAAAACCACTGCATACGTGCCTGGAAATCTGCTCTTTCAGCTTAAGATGTCAAACTGTGACCAGGGCTCAAGGGGGAAATTAACTAACTGAAGTCTATTAAAATGGGCGTTGAAACCTAAGGCCCTAAAGCTCGGTATGGATCTAGGTGGGGAAAGGTATGGCCCCAGAAGAAGGGTGATGGTGTGCTAAAAATAAGTTAGAGTAGAGAGTGTCTCCATAGTCAGTTGGGAACTGATAGATATTCGATGGTCAACTCAAGGATGTCAGAGTCAGCAGCTTAGTTGGAGAGCATATCAAATCAGATCCTAATTGGCTAGATATGGCCCATGTCCTACATTCACGAAGCACAGAAATAAAAATGGAGTCACTTCAGGATGTCCAAAGGAGTCAGCCAGAAGCTGTTTTCAGACCTCAAGGACTTAGGTGTTTTGTTTTTTTGTATTTGCTATTGTGGTCTAGTGCCCAACAGTGTTACTCTGTCCTCTGGTCCAGCTGCCACAGTCTCTTTTGTAAGGCGAGTAATGTTAACATCTAGGACATTTCAGCCTGTCAGAGGTCACTGTTGTTACAAGTTTTAGAGTGAACATTTCTAGTAATAGGTGAAATACGAAGACTACTGCAGGCTACACTTTGAAGCTGGGTCTTGAGAAGTGACAATACATTTTCCAAACAGCTGAGGAAAGCTACATGTCTCATCCCTCCCTCTCTGTCTCACGATGGCTCTGAGTTAGGTCAGCCTTATCAGGCAGGACCGGTGTAATTTTGAAGAAGGCAAAATTTGTCAAAATCCTCTGTCCTTTTTTTCTCCCCCATGTGTCTTCTCACTCATTATGCTCCTAAATACACCTTGCTTTGTACCCACCCCAATGTCTCTCCCTATTACTCGAACAAGCATTTATTAAGCACCTTCTATATGTCAATCAGGTATGCTAAGATCTGCAATTACAAAGGTAGAGAAAAAGTCTCCTCTCAAAGCTCTTAGGGAGATATACATATATTCATATATAGAAACAGGGATAGGACTTACTATTTCATTATGGGGAACTGCAAGGTGAAAAAAAAAATTACTTCTACCAGGGCAGTCTAGCTGCATCTAATAGCCTTATAGAGTACCATGAAATTAAATTACTTGACCAGAGTCACACAGTTAGTATGTGAAGTGAGACTTGAATTCAGGTCTTCTTTGCTTCAACTCTCTGTCTCCTATCACAGTAGATGTCTATGAGTATATATGAAATGTGGTAGTTAGGGAGAGATGAAACTGTTGGAACCAGGAAAAGCGTCCTATAGAAGGTGGTGCCTTAGCCTCACTTCAGCTCATCATGGACATTTCGATATCTCCAGAAGCCACGATTTCATCAATGTGGTGGGAACTCCCTATGGCCATGCACATGCAATTATAGAGTAATTACACTATAATTATTAGTCTTGGTTACCTGAAATTTAAAGAGGTTAAATGATTTACTCATGGTCATACAACTGTAGCTGAGGAAGGATTTGAACCGAGGTCTTCCTGACTCCAAATACAGCAGTCTGTGGTGGTAATGAGTTACCTTCCCATTATATAGATCATGTATTTTCTTTTAGTGATGCTTTCTGTAGATGTAGCACTCCAAAGAGTGACTCTAGTGATGGAATTTCAGGCATTATGGGTGGATATAAGGAGATTAGGGAACCTCTTAAAACAAATCCCTTAAGACAAGCTCTACTCAATAGGTTTTTCTTTTATATGGAAGCTCATATAGAAGAGTAGGAAAAATATTGGATTTGAAGTCAGAGGGCTTGGGTTTGAATCCTGGCTCTGTCTTATTACCTTGGGTAAGTCCCTTAACCTCTGTAGGCTTCAAGTTCTGTATCTATAAAAGGAGAGGAGTGGATTAGATCACCTTTAAAGTCCCTTCTAACTTTATGTCTATGACCCTATGTTGCTTTTGTATTTGTATCATGAGCTCGGACCCTCTTGGACCCTGCATATCATTTCCTGGCTCTCACTCTCTTTCATGAGTTTGGCCTATGACTGAAAGAAGACCGCCTGACTTTATATGTTGGAATGACTTTTTTCTTCTGCTTCCAGGTTTCCCTTGCGACACAGTTTTTAATGTGTTGACGAAAAGTGCTGATTCATTTGCCTCATGTAATCTCTGGTTCTTCTGTTTGGAATCTCCTTAGGGTTTGTGGGGGAAAAAGTTTCCCCTGGGTGTCCCTCCTTTTTGAGGCAATAAGCAAGGGATGGTGTTCTGCCAGAGGCTAGGGAAGGAGTCAGGGAGGAGTAAGGCTGACAATAGGGTGCTGAGAACCATGGGAGAGGGAGTTGGTACTTAGACATAGGTGGTTTAGTGCCTTTCCCTGAAGCTGATACCACCTTTCACTCCTCCCTGCTCTCAGTCAGGTTGCTGGGGTGTGGAACAGGCCATGGCATAAAGACTCCAGCACAGTGTTTCAGGTCTGGCTAGAATCAACATGTTGAAGTCTTTGCAGCCAATTCTGAAGGACATATGATGAAAAATGTTATATACCTCCAGAGAAAAAACTGATGGAATCTGAATGCAGATCGAAGAATACTTTTTAAATTTTATTATTCTTTGGTTTTTGTCTGTGTTTCCTTTTGCAACTTAGCTAATATGTAAATATGTTTTGCGTGACTGCACATGTACAATCTATATCAAATTGTTTACCTTTTCAAGGAATGGAGAGGAAAGGGAGGAAGGGAGAGAATTTGGAACTCAGTATTTTATTTTTTTCCTCACTTAATAATATTTTATTTTTTCCAGTCACAGGTAAAGAAAACTTTCAACATTCATTTTTATAAACTTTTAAGTTCCAAATTTTTCTCCCTCCCTCTCTTCCCCTCATCCTCCCTAAGACAGCAAGCAATCTGATATAGGTTATACATGTACAATCATGTTAAACGTATTTCCACATTAGTCATGTTATGAAAGAATTAGAACAAAAGGGAAAAACCATGAGAAAGAAAAAAACCAAAATAAGTAAAAATAGCATTCTTCAATCAGCATTTAAACTCTATAGTTCTCTGCATATGGATAGCATTTTCTGTCATGAGTCTTTTGGAATTGTCTTGGATCATTGTATTTCTGAGAAAAACTAAGCCTATCATAATTGATCATTATACAATGTTGCTGTTACTATGTACAGTGTTCTGGTTCTGCTCACTTCACTCAGTATCAGTTCACATAAGTCTTTCCAGGTTTTTCTGAAATCTGCCTGTTCATCATTTCTTATAGCAAATTGTATTTCATTACATTAATATAACACAACTTGTTCAGCCATTCCCCACTTGATGGGCATCCCCTCAATTTCCAATTCTTGGCCACTACAAAAAGAACTACTCTAAATATTTTTGTACATGTAGGTCCTTTCCCCATTTTTGTGATCTCTTTGGGATACAAACCAGTGGTATTGCTGGGTCAAAGAGCATGCACAGTTTTATAGCCCTTTGGTCATAGTTCCAAATTGCAAAGCATACCTTTTAAACTTTATTATTCTTTTTTTGTCTGTTTTCTTTCACAACATAGTTAATATGTAAATATGTTTTGCATGACTACACATGTATAATCTATTTCAAATTGATTCCCTTCTCAAGGAGGGGCGAGGAAAGGGAGGGAGAGAATTTGAAACTCAATATTTAAAAAAATGAAATTATATACACATATATGTATAGATATATGTGTGTACATATACATATGTGTGTGTGAATTTTCATTTTAAAAACAGTCTTTGCAGCAATCCTGAAAGGGGCTTATAGACATGATCTGTGGTTTAGCAGTAGCATCCCAACTTGGATGTGAGAATGGAGGTCTCCACCTGAGCAAGCCCCAGACGGCTGGTGAAAGAACTTTGCCCCATTTATCCCACATGGAACACCCTCACTATCTACCCAGGTCTTGGAGATACAGAAGCTGAATGCTTTAATGTGATAGTTTCTGCCAGTCTTCCTCACGTGCTTCTCATGTTTCATTGACCTTTGCAAATCTACTTTTGACTTTTTTATTTTTCCCTTGCTGATCAGAGAGAAGGAATTTCAATTTTCATTCACATGGACTCTATAGCCTGTTGCCCTATTTTACCAAGAAGTGACCAGGGCCTAGCAAGGCACTAAGTATGTAACAGGCAGTTGGTAAACTTTGGATGGGTTGAATTATCCCCTGTCCCTGCATTAGCTTCTTAGCAAGTGCCACTCAATGCCTATCCCTTTACCTTAAGACTATGCATTCCATTGCCTAGTGTTTAATGTTCTTTAACTCTTCCTCCCTTCTATTTAAATCCTAAGCTCATTTTGAATAAAAATCATTCCTTTCTTTGTATTTCAGCCTTTTGCACAGTGTCTTGCACATAGAATATACTAAATAAAATCATGCTGGTTAATCGAAGTAGACCACAATGACCTTGAATCCCAAAGTTCTAGGATTACTTGGATAAAGGGAAATGAATTATACAAATTGCATTCCAAAAAGAGTTGCTTCTTTTCTTTAGGGTATAATATAAAGCTATTTGGAATTCATTTATTACTTCATTCATGGTTTCTTACCTTAAATGCTATTTTTTATTCCTCCTCACTTTCTGTATCTTTTTTTTTTTATCAATCTAACCCTAAGTACATCCTTTCATGTTTCTGAGAATTAAGTTAAGTTCAGAGATGCTCACTATATTCTGGATTCTCACTTCTGGCCCCTGTATAAACCATGCTCATGTGGTTTCAAAGGGGGTTATATGAACTCTCCAGTGGGAGAAAATAACATACCAAACTAAGAAAAACAGACATGGATAGGATCTGTGGGCTGCCACTCAAGCTAGAACTTGCTTCCTTTAAAGCTAAAATTCAAATCCTTCTCTTTTCAGGACATAAAAATGAAAGGTAGCATGGCCTACTAGGCAAAGCACTGGCTCTGGAATCAAGAAGACTTGGGTTCAAATCCTACCTTTATCACATACTGGCTGTAGGACCATGGGCAAGTTGCAGCCTCTCAATGATCCAAGCAACTCTTAGATTCTAAATGGCAGAGTAATTGCCATCTGTGTGAAGAAGGTATTTCCACATCTGGAGTTCCTTCACTGTTGAAATCACAAATTGGTACAAAGGAAAGACTCTAATCCAAATGTCTCTGTTTTAAGGATTATACCCCTCTTTCTCTGACCTTTCCTTCTTCAAAATGATCATTCTCTCATATGCCATATTCCACCATCCAGATTTACTTCCATTTAATGAGCATTTATTAAGTGACTACTGTGTGCATAAGGCACTGTGCTGAGCACTAAAAATACAAAAGCAAAAATATAACAGTCCCTGCCCTTAATCGTCTGGTTAAACTCCCTCACTTTACAAGGGAAGAAATAAAGCACAAAGAGAATGTGATTTCTTTTTTATTTTGAAGATGGCAATGGAGGAACCAAGTAGTCACCCAAGGATTAAGTAGTGTGTGGTGTTGCTCCAGCATCTTCCGGGTAATAGAAGCTACTTAATCTTTTTAGTCTTCTGGACAGCACCTTCTGGTTGCCTTGCATCAACAGAGTGGAGGGGAGGAAGAGAGAAACATCCTGCATTCTTGTATTCTGTGTCACTGGTTGGCTGTATTATCAATCAATTTACCAGCTGATTGACAGCACATCTAGTCACTGACACTGGGAGATAAATGAGAGGTGATATTTGCCTCTTGTAAATTTTAAGACATTTCAGGTGGAGCAAGGCACTTTTGGGGGGTCCTTGGGTATTTGGAAGCTTCCCTTCCCTCGTGTCCCATCCTTCAGCTAATCTACAACTTCTTTCAAGATCAGAAACCTTGAAACATTTTCTAGTTTTTAATCGTTAGTCCTTTAGTCCTCCCTACATTTTGAACCTGTGACTTAACACTGTTTGCCTATGTGACCCCTGGTTTTCTTTTTCTATATCATCCTGGAGCCATGCCAAATTGATCCAAATTCCAATCTTGGTAAATTTATCCTTAAATTTAAACCTCCCAACTTTTCCCCTCCTTGGACAAAGGAATTCATTCCATTTTTCCCTGCTATATTTTCTACATCTGAAAAAGCAACATCTTTTCCAAATAAAAGTAACCATCTAAAAATGCCTAGGTGGGAAGCTGATTGATATAAGGAGAATGAGTTCCAAGGACAGGACTAGGCAGGCTGTACTTTTAATTTTGATCCCAAACTCTTTTGCAGTCTTTGAATGTCTTTGAAAATATCTTGCTGCTTCATCTGTATTATTTCTTCATCAATCACAGCTTAATAAAAGCCTCTCTGACCACCAGAGGAACATTAATGAATTAATACTTGTCAAATACTTTGTATATGCAGCTCTGAGGGAATGATATACAAATTAGAGTAAACAAGAGATTTGGCCACAAAGTAACAAGATCTCTTTAATTAAAGAGGCAACACGGGACAGCAGAAAGCATGTTAGATCTGGAGTTGGGTCCTGGTATTGAATTTCAATTTTACCACTTTTCTGACTCAGTCAATCACTTAACCTCCAATTTCCCATCTATAATATTGAGTAAGGTAACTTCTCAGGGTTCTTCCAGTTCTAGATCTATGACCAGGTGATATAGAAGCAGAGGGAGAGAACACTAGACCTAGAGTCGGGAGGACCTGAGTTCAAAGGCAACCTCAGACACATCCTAGCTATGTGACCCCTGGGCAATTAACTCATTTACCCTCAGTCTTGCTCAACAGTAAAAAGGGAAAATAACATTAACCACCTCACAGGATTGTTGTGAGGACAAAATGAGATAATATTTAGAGGTAATCACAGTTCTAGGCATGTAGTAGGCTTTTTAATAAATACCCGTTCCCTTTCCCTATTGTATGCTTTTTTGTTTGATTTTTATTTATTTTTTTTAGTGACTTTTAAGGGTGTTGTTTTGAGACTTTGGTGAGTATGTGGCTACAACCATTCTAAAACTTTTTTGGAAATATTTTTGGACTAAGTTACCTGTCACCCAAAAAAGCTTCATAATAATAAGAATACTACTGTGGTTTGGCTAGGTGGCACAGTGAATAGAGCATTGGCCCTGGAGACAGGAGGACCTGAGTTCAAATGCAGCCTCAGACACTTAACGCTTACTAGCCATGTGACCTTGGGAAAGTCACTTAACCCCAACTGCACTACCTCCACCCCTCCAAAAAGCAAAAAAAACCAAAAACCCCAAAAATAATAAGAACACCATATATACAATTTAGACATGCCTCATTTCTAACTAAAATCCATTTTATTCAGTTTTGTCACTGCAGTGGTACAGTAGATGAAGCACTGGGCCTAGAGTCAGGAAGACCTGAGTTCAAATCCAGCCTTAGACACTGACTAAGTGACCCTGGGCAAGTCACTTAAACGCCATTTGCTTTAGTTTCCTCTTTTTGTAAAATGGGCATAATAATAGCACCTATCTCCCAGGGTTGTTGTGGGGATCAAATGAAATAATATTTGTAAGGTACTCAGCACAGTGCCTGGAACATAGTAAACAATATATAAATATTAGCTATTATTGTTATTAAAGGAAATAAGAGGGACCCAAATAAAAATTATGCAAAATACAGTATGATAAATGCATGTGAAATATACAAGTGAAATGTTCTGAGTAGTTAAAGCTTTTAGCAAGGGGAATTAGGGAAGTTTTGATTGACAAGGTTTGAGTTAAGCATTCCCAAGGTAGACACCATCTATGAAGAAAATCACACTTTAGACCTGTGTAAGTTCTAATATTCAGGCAGGGTGGTGACAATAGACATAGCGCCAAGCCTGGAGACCTGAAGACCTGACTTCAAATCCGGGTTCAGAGTCTTACTAGTTTTGTAACCCTGGGTAAGTCACTTAACCCTGCTTCCTCAGTTTCCTCATCTGAAAAATGACCTGGAGAAGGAAATGGCAAACCACTCCAGGATCTTTGCCAAACAAAACCTCAAATGGGGTCACAGAAAGTCGAACAGGACAGAAAACAACTGAACAATAGCAACATAGCTGAAATAGCTAGTTTTCCTTGTATGTTGCCATATTATTATTGGGAGACTTGGCAGGTTATTTTATTCTATTAATACAGCAACCCCAAGGTAGAGATTGCAGTACTGTTGATCTAATATTATTTACTTTTGCTCCAAACACTCCCACACCATGTAGGGGGTTCCCAAGACAAGCTCATATTTCCTCCTATAAATCACTCCTGAGCAATAGAATCAAGAGCCACTCAACTAAGGCCAGCAATTGCCCAACTTGTGGCTTTTTCCATTAGCATGTTAATGATCTCATGTTCTTTGGGCAGGAAGATACCTTCTGATGTGATCTTGTACTTGAGAGATAGTGATAATTTTCATGTTTTCTGAATATACTACTGCTAACAAGTGTACTTAATAATGACATGTAACACTTTAAAGTTTGAAAAGTGTCTTCCATTTGAGATTTACAAATGAAATAATATATATAAGGAAATATTTGACCTTGCGAGCAGGTGCTATGGATACTATCATTATCCCCATTTCACAGATGAGGAAACTGAGAAAGGTCAAGGGACAGAAACCAGGTATTCATAACTCTAGGTCCAGAGTTTGTGTTTTCTGATATGCCACAGTGTTTCTGGCAGCAAAAAATATGGCTACTTGGGGTGGCTAGGTGGTGCAATGAATAAAGCATCAGCCCTGGAGTCAGGAGGACCTGAGTTCAAATCTGACCTCAGATACTTAACACTTACTAGCTGTGTGACCTTGGGCAAGTCATTTAACCCCAATTGCCCTGCCTTCCCCCCTGCAAAAAAAAAACATGCCTAATGTTATATGAAGTATGCAATGGTGTATTTCTCTATATGGCCTACAGTGAGGATATATGTTAAGAGGCTAAATGAAGGAAAGGAAGTAGGTAAGCATTCCAAACCACATTCAGAAATATTTCTGCCTTTGTAAAGGAGAGTTTAGAGGCATTCTCCTAAAAGCTACCTGCTAGCCTTTGGTGCCTTTATTTAATAAGAATGAAGAGATGATGGCTAATTAGACTCCTTATGTATAGATACTCTTTCTGTTTACTCAGGTAAATACACCAATGGATCAGAGTATATCTCATTCATGAAAAATATTGTACTGAATATTTTTAGAAATTAAACTTTTATGGATGAACTGGTCAGTGAGCAACTAAAATACCATAGCCTACTTTGTGAACTGCTTGGATGGTTTGCTTTTCAGCTAGAACAGTGAGCAAGGGAAATTCTGCAAATGCAAGCCAAAAAGAAAAATCGTTACAGCCTTATCAGTCATTTGGGATAATGTTACAGAGAAAGTCAACATAAATACACAGAGACATCAACACTTATTCCCTATAAAGGTTTCAGTCTGTCTAGCAGCAAGATTCCTTTCATTTGATCATGTTTCATCGTGTTGGCTTTGAGGCCTAATTCAATTTTCTCTATTGATCTTTATTGTGGGAGGTCATGTAATTTTACATCTTTGTGTGTATGGGAATAATGGTATTTGGGCTACTTTTCCTCCAGGGTAGTTAGTGTAAAAATTTGGGTTATCAGTATAAGAATTATCCATGTGTATCATATCGACATACAAGGTATTCTGAAAGTCTGAGTACTGTTTTAAGCTATTAGAACTATTCAAACTTTTATAGCTTAAAACCACACTCAGATTTCTGGGATACCCTGTATATTATACTTAATTGCTAACTTTTATGTAACACTTTAATATTTGCCAATTGCTTTTACATATATTATCTCATTTGATCCTTACAACATCCTCTGAGGTTAAGTACTGCTAATATTCTCATTTTACAGATGAGGAAAATGAAATTAAAAGAGACTTTGACTTACCCTGGCTGATAGAGCTAGGGTTTATGAGGCAGGTTCCTGACTCAGTTTTTCCAAACTCCAAGTCTAGCACTCAATCCACTTGATGACTTATGATTCAAGAAATTATTTGTGTATATGCACGTGCATATTTGTATGCAGATACATACACATGTATATATGCATCTATGTGTATAGCCATTTGGCAATGGGAGTCTAGACCAGTGGTGTCAAACTCAAATAGAAAGGGGGAGGCACCATTAAGCTGCATGTTCATTTGGAAAAACACATACTAATATCTGTATTCTGTTCAATTTTCATTCATTTTGTCAAGTAAATCCTAATTACATTTTAGTCTGACTCAGCAGATCTGGTGAGTGGGGCTCTCCATCTATTATATTACCTTACTATCTGGTCAGCCTAACTCTTCCAGTCATACATAAGGAGACTGGAAAAGTAGAAGTGGGAAGGTTAGAAAGGACTTTCACAGCCAAATGGAAGATTTCACATTTGATCCTGGAGGTAAGAGAAAATCACTGGAATTCAGTGAATAGGGAAGTTTCATTGACCTTTGAGAAGATCAGTTTCACAGCTGAATGGAGGATGTATTGGAAGGGTTAGAGACTTGAGGTAGGGAGACCAATCAGTAGGCAATTTCAGTCGTCCAGGACTGAGTTGATGAGGGCCCGCACCAGGGTAGTGCCTGTGCCAGAAGAAAGAAAGGAATACATGACAGATGTTTCTAAGGTAGAAGCAACAGAACTGGCAACTGACTAGATGGGTGAGGGGGGGCGTGAGGGAATGAGAAATCAAGGATGATAAAAAAAGAAAACTTTTTGGTATTTGATTCAACAACCCAACAAGCATTTATAGAGTAAATGCTATGTGCCAGACACTATCCTAGATGAATACAAAAATTAAAATGAAATATTCCCTGCCCTCAAGAAACTTAGGTTATACTGAAGAGGGGGAAAAAAAACTTACACACAGATAAATATGTAAAATACAAAATATATACAGAATAAATATAAGGTTATTTTGATCATAAATTAAAAGGTAATTTGAAGAGAAAGCACTGACAACTGGCAAAGAGAAGGAAATGTATTTTGAGTTGTCCTTGTTATATAAAAGAAAGAGAAAATGGTCTTCATAGAAAAATTATTCTCCTATTCATTTGCATAAGTTTCTTTGAATGTAAGGCTATCTATATCTTCTATAATTATGCATTTAGATGTCTCTGTAATGGTGGGGTTTAAAAATTATCTGCTGGGCAGAGACCTTGTGAATTTTGCATTTGGTATTATGCCCAGTACACCATTTGTCCTCTAAAAAATGTCAAGACCTAGTGTTCTTTGGGAAGAGTGGTAGTAATAATGGGGAAGAGGTATTTTGACATTTATATTGAATTGTGAACAAGGAGTACCATGGCCAGCTGCTTAAATGGAGATTCAGGAGGAAAGACTGTTGGGTGAAGCATGAAATGATATTGTTCTTGTCATGAAAAGTAAACATTTGTTGCAGGGCAACAGTGTGTGGTGCATAGGGAATAACAGTCAGTCACTGTGTCTCTATGGTAGAAAGATGTTCAAGTATCAGAACTGATAAATTGGACCAGATGCATGCTTTTATGTCAGTCACTGGAAAAGGAACAAAGAGAGATCTTCTGAATTTTGTCCTTCAATCATGTCAACCCCAGAACTTTAGGATATAGCCCTGCCCCAAGTGTCTTAACACTCTTTGATAAATCTTTACCATTAGACTTCAGTTGTATCACATCCACTCTTATTAATCGGGTATCAGAGACTTCATGGTCCAGCCAGGACTTGAGGGAGGCTACAAGAGTAGGCCTATGAGGGCATAAGCCTAGAGAAGTTTTCTTACGTGTCATGAGAACACTTAGGGGGCCAAGAGGCCCTGCCAACATCTAGTTCTCTAATATAAGGAACACACAGGACCATCAATGTGTAAGCACTCCTTTGTTACCTTCTAGAGCCCCACTGGCATCATGGTCAGCATATTGATAATTCAGCCACTGAGAATGCCTAGCCAAGAGTGAGGAATATTTAGAACAAGGGCAATGAATTTTCAAAACTCATATTACACTCCTTTCCTTTAGTACCCAGAGCAGAGATTCTCACCAAAGAGTTGTCATCAATTCTTCATTGCTACTTGGTCTCAGAGAGGGCTAAAGCCTAGTTCTGCCTTCCTGTTGAGCTAGGAAATGTACTCCGTAGCTGATGGGGTTTCACTTGCTCAGTGAAAAGAAAAGAACTTCGACTTCCTTTTTCTTTCTTTTCTGTTTATTTCTTTTTCTTTCTTTCTTTCTTTGCTTTTTGGAAGGCAATTGGGGTTAAGTGACTTGCCCAAGGTCCCATGGCTAGTTTTTGTGTTAAGTGTCTGAAGGCCAGATTTGAACTCAAGACCTCCTGACTCTAGGGCCAGTGCTCTATTCACTGGCCACCTAGCTTCCCCCCAGTTCTTTTCTCTTATTTTATTTATTTTATTCTGAACTTAGGAAATAAAAAAGGCATTTCCATAACATGAATAGAAAAAAAAAGAAGTGATTACACCTGATACTGCAAATCTCTTATATACAACTTGTTATTCATCTTTAAATATATAATAAAGTTATCATGTAACTTCCTCTTTTTTCTTTTTTCTTCCTTCCCACCCCAGAAATCGCTACCATTAGACACAAATTTTTATATGTGTGTATGTATATGTATACATGTATATGTGTATGTATGCATATACATATATACACAACAGATAGATAGATAGATAGATAGATAGATAGATAGATAGATAGATGATAGATAGATAGATAGATAGATAGATAGATAGATAGATAGATAGATAGATAGATAGATAGAAAATCATTCCATATATACTTCTATTTATTAGCTCTTTCTCTGGATATAGACAGTATCTTCCTTGCTAGGTCCTTTGTAGTTAATTTGGGTATTTTTAATGTCAAAGTGACTTAGTCAATCAATGTTTTTCTTAAAATAGTATTGCTGTTACTGTATACAATGTTCTTTTGGTTCTGATCATTATTTCCTGCAAGTCCTTCTATTTCTAAAGAACACTTTACTCCAGCTCTAAAGTTATTCCTATGAAGGATTTAGGAGGAAGCCAAAGGAGTTGAGCAGAACTCTTACAGATTCAGCAGAACAAGAAATAGCTGTAAGTAGACAGCTTCATCAATAAAGGCAAACTATGTGAAGTCCTACTTTCAGGGAGCCCACAGATAAAAGAAGTAAATCACGTCCACATTCTTAATCATCAGTCACATTTTCAGAAGCACCCCTAGGAATACTTTTCTCAGGATGGAAGATGGAGTTGAATTATGAAGGATTAGATATTTGCATCCATACACAGAATGTGTAGGACATGTCACACACACTCAGATCCACTTTTTTATTTCATCTGTATTCTATGCAATTACTGTATGGTAGTTACTGGGGCTATAAAGACCAAAGTAATAAAGATGATGGTGGTGGTGGTGGTAATGATGATGATGATGTCCCTGCCCTCAAAGAGTTTACATTTTGTTCGGAGGGTAAAACATATACAAATAATTAGATATAAAATGCAGGAAGTCCCAAAAGTCTTGGTGCAATTTGAGTGTTTAATAGTTTAAAACTGGACGAAGACTTTTGGGATACTCTGTATGTACAAAGTAATAAAAAAAATTCAAAGGAAGGACAGTAAAAAGAGAAGAGGTGTCAGGAATAGACTCATTTAAGAGATGGAACCTGAGCTGTGCTTTGAAGGAATCAAACATTCTAAAAGGAGGAAGTACACATTTCTCAATACTCTTCATAAACTGTAAGCTCAGTGAGGATGATATTATTACTCAAGTCAGCAAACATTTATTAAACTCTCACTGAGCTATGCAGTTAAAAAAATTAGTCCCTGCCTTCCAGCAGCTTAAAATTTAATAGAATCTTTAGATGTACCTTGTTTAATAATAATTAATAACAATAATAATAATATTTCTGTAGTGCTTTATAGTTTGTAAATGGCTTTACCTATATTTCTCATTTGACCCTCATGACAACCTTGTCTGGTAGATGCTGTTTTTATCCTCATTTTATAGATTAGGAAACTAAGGCTCAATGAAGATAAATGACCTGCCCAGGGTCACACAGCTATTAAATGTCTGAGTCAGTATTTGAACTCACATCTTCCTGACTCCAAGGTCAGTGTCCAGTGTGTACTACACCATGCTGTCTCTGATCCCTTGAATGTCCTATGTACTCCACAAATGTTGATTGGATGATTTGGAAGTCTTTAATGACCCTATAGATGGAGATTAGGAAGGCTATCTGTTTCATCATTTTTGTTTCTGAGCTGGTTTATTGGTAGATCAACCAAAAAAACCCATTGGGATCCAGCTAATCATGGATGAAACTCAAATGTTATTTTGATCAGTCGCTGTGTTTACAGGCTCTTTTTATAGCATAAGTCATGAAGGGTAGAAGGCAAAATAATGGGCCAGATATTCTTGGTTCCCTTTGGGGCCAGGTGATTATATTTTAAGAGGGCTTTAGGAATTTTCATCCTGCTAGTGACACCAGATGAGAACCTCCTGAGTGCTCAGTTCTGACAGCAAATTCAAAAGTGGAAAATATTTTCATCCGTCTCTACTGATCTCTTGTTACTCCAAGAGTTAAAGTGAAGAAGAAAATAATAAATGGCAGAATCACAAAAATCTAAAAAGCCTGGCTTATACTCAAGCATTGCCAATTCCTATTCTAGTTAGTGTAGCAAATGCCAGACTTCTGTGGCTATAGGGTGGAGGTGCTGGCATTGTAATTATGTGAGCAGTGAGGCTTGCAGACATTGAAGAATAGCATCCAAATGATGAATGTTCAGAGTAGCTCACTATAGGTCACTGCCACCATCCCTATACAAAGGTGTAAACATAGGAATTCACCACCTGTAGTCACTGTCTTTGTACCTTTTTATTCCCCAATCAAAGGTCCAACTCTAGATGCAGGTTTCACTCAAGGTCCAAAGGAAGTTCTATCCACCAGGTCCTAGGCATTATCAAATGGCTCAACATCAGAAACTTATATGGTTTTTATCACTGGAAATGACATTAAAGAAAAGGCTTTTATTTTATTATTTATTTTATTAAAGTACCTGTTTTGCTACTGCACCCAAAGGACCGTGGGGCCTTTCCATCTGACTTGCAGCTGAAATCTTCTGTATATATTGTCCCTTCTATTAGAATATAAGCAAGCACCTTGAGAACAAGGAACAATCTTCCTTTTCTATTTGTATCTCCAGCACTCAGGGCAGTGCTTTAGAAACAGTACGTACTTAATGTAATAAATGCTTCATTTATTCATTTAATCACTCATTCAAAGAACTATTGTAGATGTGCCATGCGTAGATCTGTCCAAGCAGGAGCTACACCATTTAGCTTCTTTCAGTCTGGGACCCCCAAAGCATAAATGATCATTTGGGGTTTACTTGCTATTATGTAATGTGTATCTCACAATGCCTTCAATCAAGTTAGTATGTGCTGGTATTAGTTTGAACTGGTCTGCTCTTTGGGAATCTTGGTATGCTGCCAACTTAACACAGTATAGGCTGGAACAGGGGTGGGAAACCTGTGGCCTCGAGGCCACATGTGGCCTTCTAGGTCCTCGAGTGCATTAGTCAAAGGGCTGCACTCGAGGACCTAAAGGGCTGCATGTTTAGTCAAAGGGCTGCACTTGAGGACCTAGAGAGCCACATATAGACTTGAGGCCACAGGTTCCCCACCCCTGGGGTAGATAAAAACAGAGCTCTGAAGGGTCATCTATCTCTCCCTTCCCTTTCCTTTGGCTCATTCATAACCAGAAACAATCCCTTCCTCTTCCTACTCCCAAGGAAAAAGTTGCCTGCCTCTCTTCCCCATTGTTAGACCATTCCAAATCTTCAGCAACAGCAATGATGTGAGAGATTATAAAACCAGCTCTTATTGATGCAGTTGAGGGGTAGGTAATTAGATGATAAACAGTCTCTTGGTATAAGCTCCACAAACAGATTTTCTTGGCATTTATATTAGCTTGAGGTTTTATTTAATTTTCTTTCTAAAACTTGGGGCATTATGGACCAAGCATGACCTTTCTATGGGAATGGGAAAGTTTAGAATGGCCTGATTTCCAAAAATAGTTATCCTAGCAATTAATCAATTGATATTTATAAAAAATGTGTTATGTGTCCAGAGTGGAACCAGTAGAGGGACTAGATAGAATGCAGAAGTATAAGAAATCTAGAAAGGAGGGACCTAGAAAGCAGGACCTAGAGAAAGGAGGGGATGGGGAACTAGGCAATCTCTAAGATATCTTCATCTCTCCATCTCTGATCCTATCAACTCACAATCTAGTTGGAGCTAATGTATGTCAAACCTCAGTTAACAATGAGGCAGAATATAATTAGTGCTAAGCAGTGTGATAGGAGCCAGTACAAGTACTGTCCAAATAAGGAGAGAAGGGGCAGTTAGGTGATGCAGTGGATAGAGTCCTGGGCATGGAGTCGGGAAGACTGTCCTTCCTGAGTTCAAATCTGGCCTCAGGCACTTACTAGCTGTGCAACCCTGGCCAAGTTAATTAACCTCTGTTTATCTTACTCTCCTCAACTGTAAAATAGGGATAAGCATAGCACTTTCTTTTGCAGGGTTATTGTAAAGCTCAAACGTGATAACATAGGTAAAGTGAAAATCTTAAAGCAATATGTAAATGCTATTATTATCGACTATTATTATTAGAGAAAATTAGTTATTTCTTATTTGACCCTGCCCCTTCCCCATTCCTCAGGGTAGTTATGAGCTACTTCCTACCACTCTTGGACGGAGAAGATAGCTATAGAAAGTTCCTGGGACAGCAGAGATAGGGTAAGACTAGAATGTCAAGATTATGTTAGAGAGTGGTGGAGAAATAAGGAAGAGTTTGATTATAGAATGTCTCAAAAGTGAGACAGAGAAGAATTTAGATTTGATGCCATAGGAAATAGGCAGTAATGAATACTTCATTGTTTCAGGGGAGGGGGATATTAGCATAATAAAATAGATATTAAAAGAAATATTAGTCAGGAAGTGTTGTCCTCTCCAAGTATCCCAGAGTTTAAATGGCCAGTTGCTTAATACACAATCCATTAGTTTGGCTATATAATGACCTAAATAAACCATTTTAGGTGAGACTAGAAAACTGACAGATTAGGCTATTTTCCCATTATTAGATAATGTAAGAGAAGCAGCATCGCATAATGGAGAGAGAGCTTGACTTGGAGGCAGGGAAAGCTAAGTTCAAGTCCCACCTATGATACATACTAGCTGAGTGACCCTAGGCAAGTCACCTAACCACTCAATGCCCCAAGAAATGCTCTATGATGATAAGTTACAGAGAAAGTGTTGATCCAAACTGATAGGGGGATTTCAAGAAAACTGGGCCCAGATGGGTCCTTCCCCCCCCCTTTTTTTTTGTTCCCTCTGTAATTCTGAGTAGAAACTACAGTACAGTAAGGACTCTAACTAAGTGAGCTGGTAAGACTGGTTTTTGAAGTTTGTCAATTCATCTACACATAACTTACCTCAAATGTGTTTGCCAGGATCTATTTACAAGACTACCTTTAATTGGGTGTGTCTGCTTACAGATGTCTCAAGGAACAAGGGGATTTTGAAATTACCACTTTTAAGGTAAAAGGAAATTAAATTACCAAGATCACACACACAAACACACACACACACACACACACACGAAGAATCAGGCCTAGAGTCCCAGCCCTTTAGCCAAGAATGGCAAGGGGGAAGTACTTTACCTTTGTAGTCTGTTGTCCAGTCATCAAGGAGATATGTTACGAGTTGTAAGCATTTATCTATTCAACATGGTGGGTTACAGGATAATACATGTAAAGAGTATCAGAGATCAAGTGGTCCAACCCTCACATTTTGCAGATGACAAAACTGAGGCCCAAAGAGATGAAGGGACTAGTAGCACAGTTTGGATTCAAATTCATTTCCTTTGATTTCAAATCCAATGCTCTTTCCCTTATTCATATATACCCAACAACTAAAAGGCAATAGTAAGGTACTCCTCAGCAGATGAGTAGATCAAGTGACCCATGGATTGCATGAGGCCCATAACACTCCTGAGTACAGCAGGAATCAGATTAAAATATAATTGGGAAATATTTGATAAAATAAATAAAAATATGATAAAACATAGATGATGTTAATATGTGTTTTTCAAAGTCAGTATGTGTCCCATAGGGATCCTTATGTAATCCTTTAGTGGCCCTCATTTCCATTTGAGTTTGATAGTGCTACTTTACAGAGAGGATTGAAGTGAGGCCAATAAGGAAATTTGGAAAGAACTACCTGAGATGGTTCAGAGTGAAATCAGTAAAGCTAGAACCTTGCATACACTTACTACAGTTTTTATAAAAATCTAGTAAAAGAAGAAAAGAAAATATTGTGAAAGATGGGAGAAGGGCTTGAAGGGCAACAGAGAACAATGGCTTTTTTCTTTCTTATTTGTTGATTCACTTCGTTGAATGACCATATTAAAAGACTTGGGGGTAGGGGAGGGGGGCTGAGGGTGCACTTCTCCCTCTTTCTTTATACATTTAGTTGTTTTTGTCACCCGTCCCTAAGTTTCATATTTTTTGAATGGCAGAAATATTAATACAGACTGACTAATACTAAAGAACATTTCTCTTGGTTAATGTTTAAGATGAGAAGATAAACATTTTCAAACTAATTTTTCACACACAGAAGTTTTGCTAGCTTTCTTTGACAGTTGCTCATATAATTGGAGATGTGAATATGAGAGAGCAGGATTTGATTTATGGAGGATGTTTCAAAAATTCTACTTTCTTCTCACCCTCTAGCAAAGGCATCTAGGCCACATGAGATTTATTAAGAGTCTAACAGTCACTAGGGGGCATCCCCAAATTTATTTGAAACTGCACTGAATATAGTCCTTGAGGGCATGTTTTGGTGAGGGGGAGTGACCAGATGAACATAGAAGTTGCAGGAATATTCGTTCCTAAGGCAACTTTCTACAAGCACATATTAGCACATGATAAATTCAATGACCTGGGTCAACTATAACATGAGTGTGATTTATAACATGAAAGAAATACTTTCTTGGATAAAATGTTATGGTAGTCATTTGCTTCAGACATATTCTGAAATTCATTATTAATCTTTGAGTAAGAAACCCACTATCTCCTATGCTAGGCCATTCCACTTTTGGATAGCTCTAATTATTAGGATATTTGCTCTTAAATCTTGTCCAAACTGGTCTCTCTACAACATCTATCCATTGTTCCTTCATCTTAGTAGATCCAATCCTTTTTCCACTTAATAGCCTTTCAAATACTTAAAAGAGAACTATTATGTCTCTCCCAATCTTCTCTAGGCTAAACAATTCCTTCAACCAATCCTCACAGGGAACAAACAAGAATCTTCACTATTCTGGTTGCCTTCCTTCTTCTGGACACTGTCTATCTCTTATCAATATCATTTCTACAATATTACATCCATATGCTGCCAGAATATTCCAGAAGTGATCTAATCATAAAGCATTTCAGTTGAACTATCATTTCCCTAGTGCTGGACACTATGCCTCACCTAATTTAACTTAAGATGATATTACCTGTTTTAGCCTTCATATCCCATTAAACTTCTCTTAAGCTCATGGTCCACTAAAATCCCAAGATCTTTTTCAGATGAAATTCTATCTAGTTACATACTTCTCGTCTTAAGATGATAGGAAAAGAGACTAGTTTTTTTTAATTCCCCATGTAAGGAAACGCTTTTTACCAATTCAAGTCAGTAACTTTTTCTTCCACTTAGAAGGATAGAACTGCCTAGAACACTGAGAAATTAAGTGACTTGTCCAGGGTCGTGTAGTAAGAATGTATCAAAGTCAGGTCTTTCTGGCTTCAAGGTTGACTCTCTGTCCACCGTGCCATGATGTCTATCATAGAAGGAGATGTTATTATTATATCAAAGAACAGAGCCTCAAATGATCCCTGTTCATCATCATACTGAGAAGTGATCTTTGCTCTGGACAGGTGCTGTGTTCATTCCTTCCAGGACTTATCTGGGACACCCAGCTCCTGGACAACATTCTAGTTGTCTCTGGTTGAACAGATGTATCTCTTGTATTTGCAGTCTGTCTACTGTGGTAACTTCTCAGTAATTGACAGGTTCAACAGAGCATTCATAAAGAGTGAGGAATGTCTTTTATTCCCTCTTCTATCCCCCTCCCCCAAAAGCAACCAGCCATCCCAACAACTGTCAGAATAAGAGAAATAGTTCTTTTGTCCCTCAGCAATATTAAGTATGCTATAAGTTCCCAGCAAGAGAACCCGTTTTCCTATCCTCCTATCATTACAAACCCACAGGTGAAATTATCCAACCAAAAGAAAGAGACTCAACCTGAGAGAGAGCAATCTTGTTCAAAACCGTGCTGATGATTACAGGGTTGTTCAGGGCTTTGTCACAGTTTCCAATAATAAACCATCTTTCTTGGGCTTTTTTATCGACCTTTGTGGTGTTTCCCATCTGCATCTGGACACTTTGGGAATTGTGTGTGTGTCTGTGTGTCTGTATCTTTTTTTGTGAAATAAAGTGACTGGAATGCTAAAATAAATGTAGAATAACTAGATATGGAAACCCCAAGATAATAATTTCACTGGAGCAGTTAGGGGTCACTGCCTCATCATTTGGAGAAGCCTAGAACCCAGAGGAATGCCCCTTCCCCCCATCCCAGGTTATGTATGAGACAGTAAGAGATTATCCAGTATTAGAGCTAGAAGGGTCCTTATAAGTTATCTTGTCCAACTTCCTCTTTTTGCAGATGAGAAAACAGATTTGAAGAGGGGATGGCTCACAAAAAGCTCAAGGTCATATGGTAGCAAGTAACTGAACTAGGATTTGAACTAGCCAATTACATTAAAAAAAAAAACACCATTAATTGAGCGTGTACTATATGTGAGGGAGGTTCTTTCTCTCCATATGCAGCAGTCTGGGGAGTTAGATGTGGTTGCTTTTGAGTCAACATTTCCCAAACAAGAGAACAAGCTTTGCACCCTCACACTGTTTCCCCAAATCACCTTCTTGTGCTGAATCAGCATTCAGCAGCCCCCATTCTTGCTGTATCCCCAGTCACTGGCTGGCTGAGCTGTCAGTCAGCATCAGGCCAGGTAGCACTAGAATAACAGCCAATTAAAACCACCTCAGACTAGTCTGATGCTTTTTGACAACTCAGCCAGCCAGTAACAGTGGTGGAGAGAGGAGGGGTAATGTGGCATTTCAAATTTAATTACCAATGGAAACCGTTTCTGGCTTGCCTGAAAAGAGACAATGGTCCCAACCTCCTATAGTTTGATAGGCCTCACTACTATTTCTAGGACCCAATCAATACAAAATCTGCAAATGGTCCTGCACATTCACAGCCTTATTTTCCCATCTGAAGGGAAGAAGTACTTAGGTCATGATTATATCTTGTGTTGCATCCCTTACCACCTTCCCCTTGCAAAATCTGTATCTTCCTTTATAGAAACCACAACCCAGGTGTCTCCTTTAGAAGGCCTTTCCAGATCAGCAACTCCACCTATCAAAGTGTTAAGTCTCTCCCTTATTTGGAATTGACTTTGTATTCCTTTGTATGTGTTTGTATTTACTTATATATGTACATGTTGTATTCCCTCCCAGATCATCAGTCAATCAATTATCCACTGTGTACCAGGCATTGTATAGATGCTGGAGGTACATTGGCAAAAATGAGGTATTTTCTGCCCTCATGGAGTCTAAATTATATCAGGGCTGTACATATTTGAATAAATACAAAATAAATACAAGGTAATTAGGGGAGAGGTCATTAGCATCTTGGATGAGGTGGGGGTGGTCAGGAAAGGCTTCATACAGACAATGCTATTTAGTTAAATTTTAAAGAAAGCTAGACATCCTAAGAGGCAGAGGTGAGGAGAAAATATAGTGCTGGCAATGGGGTCATGTGGCATGATAAAAAAGAAAAGAGAAAATAGATTACAATATAAGTTTCTGGAAAGCAATGACTGGTAAAGTAGATAGTCTTTTTATCCCACAGGCCTTGCAAAATATTTTAAACATAGTAGGTGCTTTAAAAAAATAGTTGAATTATTGTTTGGGATTTTTATAGGCAGCAACCAAGGTAAGTCCCTGTTACCCATTTATACTATGTTCTGAATTCATGAAGATAGTAGTTAGCCATAGCAAGGGCCCTGCTTATTAGTTAAGATTATCTTAATAAGTAATCAAAAAATCCTGTATGAGTAGTAAAGGAAATAAAAGTAAAAGGAAAGATATGCTAAATGCTTACAGGTACATCATTCTTCCTTCTGCCATCATTTATTAATTGGTTCCTTTCATCAACCAAGGGAGGACAAAAATGCACTGAACTGCAGAGTACATAGAGATAAAATATTAGCAGAAATATTAGCAATACAATCATTGAAACATATATGCCTATCGTGGATGATATGCAAAGTTTAAAAAGACACCAAGCTACTCCAGGGGGATCTAAAAACAATTTCTACAGTCCTCTCACTGTGCCAGGCTACGGGAAAGTCAAGGCACCCAGAGTTCAAATAAGGCCATAACAATTAGAGCAGAAATGGTGAAGCATCAGAGCTGCCTTTTTGTATTCATAAAAGGAGCAGCTGCTGCAGTAATCACATCCCCAAACTATGTGATATTCTCATGTGTGTAATGACACTGCATGCTGAAGCAAAGGGGGAGGGGATATCAATGTACACAGATTGTTTCTGTTTTTTAAAATTCTGTAATTTTTAACCATTAGCTCAATTTTTCAAACATAATTCTCTTATGATGAGAAATAGAAATAATGCATGAAGTAAGAGACTATATGATAGTCCTATCCATTCTATAACGCTCAGTGGCTAGCCCTGTTCTTATTGGAGAGCAGATTTTGCTGGACTAAAATATGATATTGGCAGGACTGAAGGAATGGGGGTGGGGAGGGGCATTGTGCTCTGTTCCACTATTGAAGAAATTAAACTTCAGAGGAAGAGAAATGCATGATTTTTGTCCCTGGCTGTGATCTAAGCAGAACAGAATATAAGCCTGTTCTTTACTTGGCATATTGGATAGAGTTGCAGGAGTCTGGAAGAGCTGGATTTGAATTTTGCCTCAGATATTAGCTGTGTGATCATGGAGAAGTCATTCTGTGGGGCTATGGACAGGTCACTTAATTTCTGTCAGCCTCAATTTCTGCAAAATAAGGATAATAATATCTCCCTCAGAGGGTTGTGAGGATAAATTGAATCAAGTCAACAAGCATCTGTTTAAGGGTTCACTATGTACCAGGCACTGTGCTAAGCACCAGGGAATACAAATACAAGCAGAAAGAATGGCAATCCCTGCCCTCAAGGAACTTACATTCTAATGGGAGAAGATACATAAAAGGAATCTGGAAAGGGGGTGGAGATGAAGGTATCCCCACAATGGGGACATTGTACATAACGTTCAGTAGTAGAATCAAGAGTGCAACCTGGAAAGGAATGAAGATACAGGTAGCCTGGGAGTCCTTAAAATAGGGGTTCTGGAAAGAACCAGCTAAACAGAGGAGCCACAGGGATGGATAAAATGAGAAAATATTTGTAAAGCTCTCTGAAAACTTAAATACTGCATTAATGCTAGTTACTACCGCTGCTACTATTACTACTACTACTTACAACTACTGCTACTGCTCTTACTACTACTACTACCACCACCACTGCTATTACTACCATCACCACCACCACTGCCACCATCTCCAGTCTACCTATCAAAAACCAGCTTCAGTTCTATCTCAAGTGATCTCTGGCTTGTCTGAATTCCTCCTTAATTTGGTCTGTACTATATATTAGTTAACAACTAATTATAACCATCTTGTTTTCTTCTAAATGTTTTCTGTGATTTAGTTTCATTGCTCCAATTAGATTACAAGCACCTTGAGGTCAGGCACTATGTTTTAGATATCTCCTTTATCACTGAAATTAACTATGAAAGCAGTTAGACACATTGGAAAATATCCAGTAAATGCTTGGTTGGTTGCTTGGTTGATAGACTAAATAGAATGCACTATGCAGTTTTCTTTCTGAAAGTGAATTCTGTGACTCATTTGTAGCTATCATACTTCTTAGTTGGAGGGAAAAATGGATTTCATCTTTGTATAGATGGAGAATGTTTTATAGTTATTTTTAGTTAGTGACATGGAAATGGAACATTTTTTTTTCCATCTCTCACACCTATCTTTTTAAACCTCTGGGTGCTGAAATAGGCCAAGTGACCAGCTTTGTCTGAGGAAGCAAGAAGAAAGGATTAAGCAAACGATATATCAATAAATAGTGTTTTGAGGTGCTCATTTTAATAGAAGGGGAGATTCTAAATCAGTCAAGAAGATACACAGCATCCATTTCCTGAAAACAGATTCCCAAATTATAGAACTCATTTTCTTTTTCTCTCTCAAATTCAGTATTGGTTCCCTTTGTTCATCTCTAATAGTCATTAGTTGATGGAGCACCTTTGAGGGCTTTTCTTTTCATCCCTAAAACAAGTGAAATTATTTCCATCTAATGAGCACCACCTTTGGCAACTGTATCTTGGAAGGAGATCCTCACCCTTTCCCTAACCTCCTCTTCTGCAGCAGCCGTGATAGAACAATGTTTCCCCTGACACGAGGTTAGACAAGTGACTGTCTTCTGAGCCAAAGCCAACAGAATGCATTGGCCAACTGGCAGCCCTGCCATTGTACAGGATGCCAATGTTCTGCTCTATCCCTAGAGAAGTGTAGTCCCAGCAATTACACAACCCTTTCCAATAGGAACTGTGGCATGCAAATTTCTTTTTAAACAAGAGATTAGAATTCTACTTTGCCTCCCATAGCATGACATATTTATATTGTGGTGAATTAGAGGATGCTTTTTAAATATATATTTTGTCTTTTGTGAGCATATTTTTCCTCCTGATATTTCTGGAGGTGATCAACCATAGTCTTTCCCAGCCTCGATTCTCTTAAACAAGTTGGCATTGACTTTTTCCATGCAGAAGGCCAAATTGAACTCTATGTTTTTGTTGTTCTTTTTTTATTCACTTCATTCTGTTTTTCTCTGAAGTGCTTAGTGTCTGGTGTGTAATAGGTGTTTAATAAGTGCTTATGGACTTCACTAATGCCTTGGGGCTGGAAATCATAAAGGACCTGATCATGCTGCATTTTGACAAGCTCAGGTTATGTATATGGTCACGGGGAATTTAAAACGTGCAGTCAATGGAGGATCTTAAGATGTTCAAGTCCAGCTCACATTTTTTAAGTGTTATCATTGGCTTTGACATTTTTCTAGACCTTCCATGGGGAAATCCACTAGAAATATTTTCCTGCCTTCTGGGATCAGAGGATGCATCATTCAGGAATGCTTGGCTAAGATACACTGTTTACTGCAAGATGGGGTTTGTTCATTGGCAAGTTCCCTAGTTTGTGAAGTTCATTGTGTCCATTTCAGATTGTTTTGATCATTATGACTTACACTACATATATTTAGTTCTTCTGACAGAGTGACATCATGTACTCTAAATTTTGGGGGGGGAAAATAAGCTCACTTTCCTTTGCCTATGATGATGCTACTGACATTTGTGTGTGTGTGTGTGTGTGTGTGTGTGTGTGTGTTGATGGTGGTGGTAGCAGTTGTAGCAGCAGTCGTAGCAGCAACAGCAACAGCAGCAGCAGCAGTAGTAGTAGTAGTAATGATCAGAACCAAAACTAGAAAGCAGTGATCAGAACTTTTTCCCCAGGGCATTAAAATTTAGCAGTATAAAAACAATTAAGCTCAGCACCTCAGCACTTGTTGAGAGAGGAAGCTACTAGATATTTCCTCTCCCTGTAGCTATACTCCAGGTACATTGTTCCTCAGCATAACCTATATCTGATACTTCTCTTTCTCTACCACATTCAGCATTTGGGGATGGGTTTAAGACTGATAGCACCAGACATGTTTTGTACTACTTGTCCTGTACTCAAAAATTTCTAGCTAGGATTCTGGTAATGGCCTATCTATGCTGGTACAATCACAAAGTTTTTCCTGGTTTTCTTTATGACCAGCAACTGCAGCTCACATTTGTGGGACATCTTACTAAGGCTTGGGAGGCAGTTTGCTACCTTTGAAAGGCCATTGATAGAATCAAACTTCATGAGGACAAGGGCTGTTTCATTTTTGCCTTTATATTCATATAACTGGCATATTTGTATGCATTTAATAAATGCCTATTAACTGATTGATTTAAAGAGAAAACCATACTGGCTTAAATGGAGATCAAACACCCAGTCTTATCCTCATCAGCACCATGTTCTAAATGGTGGTAGTTGTGAAATTTTTTGAATGACAGAATATTTTTTAAAAATTAATTACTTTATGGTACTTTGATAAAGTAATAAAATGCTATGTTTCACTTTCTCATTGATTGCACTTGGGAACAAATGAATAATTTCAGAGGAAAGATAATAGTGTAATTGGAAACTAGAAGAAGAGAAAAGAATTGTATCTTCCTTCTAATGACCATGCAGTTAATGAATTTCTACAAGTTAAGCTCGTAATCCTCATGTCAGAATCTCATTTTGCAGATATCATCATAAGAAACAGTCCTGTATAGATGTTCCATGTTTGCATCCTGATCTCATAAATGCTTTTTTCCTTTTGCTTTTTGGAGGGCAGGTGGGGTTAAGTGACTTGCCCAAGGTCATACCACTAGTAAGTATTAAGTGTCTGAGGTCGGATTTGAACTCAGGTCCTCCTGACTCCAGGACTGGTGCTCTATTCACTGCGCCACCTAGCCACCCCCTATAAACACTTTTTTTCATATCCAAACTAGCTTACATTTATATGATGTTTTCTAGTTTGCAGAGTGCTTTCTTCAAAACAGCTCTGTAAATACACGTCATACAAAAAAATTACACAAAATGTCTTGCTTAAAATACACACTTCCAAGTCCTTATATGTTTAGCAATATCTTTAACAAAAATAATACCATACTGTCCTCTGATACTCCAAAGGATGTTTCTTCCAATGAAGTAGGTCACAAACCTTCCATACCTCTTTATTCTTTTCTTGTCTTCTCATGTCTGCCAAAGGGGAGGGGGTTACCCACATGATGAAATACTTCTTCAAGCTCTATTAATATAGGATGCTCATCAATCATACCCTACCATGTGCCTATATATTTCCAATTTAGAAGTTATTGTTATATAATTAAGCTGTTGAGTTAATATTTGGTGATGGAGGTGGGGTATGGTTTTTTTGTGATCTGTCATCTACCACCCCACCCCACCCCCCTATAACTAGAAACCTACCTCTTGGTTCTCAGGATCATAATTCCAATACAGTTCCTATAATTAGATCATCTCTCAAAATGATATTTAAGTATAAATGGATAGGTGAAGAAGAGTATGGCTAATAGAGAAGGAAAGGGCAAAGATATTCATTGGCTCTGAGAAAGAGGTCATTGAATTTCCATATGTAGAAATCAAGAAAGTCTAAAGATAGATAGTGATTGGGTCTCCTGGGAGCTCTGAGGCAGGATTGGAGAAGGGAGAAAAGCATTTGTTCACCCAACAAATGGAACTGCATTAAGAAATAATATCCACATGCACAGTTAAATATGAAACTATAAGTGATTTCTCAGAAGTGCATAAGGCCAAACTCCAATGGGGAAATATCTCCAACTAACTAACACCAGCAAGATTTTGTAGATCTCAGGTGTAAAAAACAAAACAAACAAACAAAAAAAGGCCCAACAAAACCACTGGGTTAACTCACTACATAAGGTTCAAAACAAGAAGCTATTATATTATATTAACCAAGAATAATTATAAGCAAAGACATGGATATGTGGCCTGTATTATTTTAACTTCTAAAACAAAAGAAAATAGTGCAAAGGAAAGCACTTACTGAAATTATGGCTTTAATCAGCATTAATGCTACTAAGACACAAAAGAAAACTACTCAAATTTTCCATTTCCATTTGTTGTCATTGAACACAGATAGCATTTTGTAGGCTTGATATGATCATTTTCCCTGCCCTGGCTGCATTAATAATACTTTGGGTTAGATAAAGGTCGGTAGGGAAGCAAGGGATGCAGGTTGGGAAGAGAGTATTTCAAGACATGTGTCAATATTATACATAGCGGTAGATATACAGGCAAGTGAGAGGCAGAGAGGGTTCAAGTCCTTCCTGTGACACCCTGAGCAAGTCATTTAACTTCCCAGTGCTCTAGGAGACCAAATGGTAGAGCAAACAGAGGTCTGGCTTCATGGTAGGGAAGACCTGAGTGAAAATTCAGCCTCAGACACTTACTAGCAGTGTGAACCTGGTCAACTCACTTAACCTCTATATGCCTCAGTTTTCTCAACTGTAAAATGGGGATAATAATAGCACCTAGCTCCTGGGGTTGTTGTGCGGATCAAATGAGATATTTGTAAAGTGCTTAGTCCAGTGCCTGGTACATAGTAGGTATTTAATAAATGCTTGTTCCCTTCTGCCACCACCCACCAAAAGAAAGTTGCAGAAAAGGGGTCTTTATGCATTAAGGGGGATTTCCTCACTAGGAACTTCTTATACTGAAAAAAAATCACAGGTCAGATTTTTTTTAATTGCTAAAAATATTAAATATCAGCTTATTTCTGCAGAAGAGAAGAGGTTCATAGATTGAGTTGGAAGAAATTTTAGAAGGTCAGCTAGTCAAATTTCATTTTATACATGAGAAAACTAAGGCCCAGAGAAGTTAACAGCTTAATCGTTTATGAAATTGTAAAATGCATAAATTGATTACAAGTTCATAGGATCATAGACTTGAAACTGGAAAGCCCATAGAGGCCATCAGGCCTGACTTACCCATTTTATCTGTGAGGAAATTGAGCCACAAAGAGATTAAGTGACTTCCCCATTGGTAACACAGCTAGGAATTGTCTGAGGTGGGATTTCAACCCAAAGTTCCTGAGTACTAGTCCAAAGTCGTTTGCGCTATTCCGTGTTCTGTTCTACCAGGAAAGTATTGACTGGTCCTGTGTTCCTAGTATAAGACACAAGATGTGACATACAAAAACAATTTATCTTATTTACTGTCAAATTCTAGCTATCTTCAAATCAGTATATCTTATTAACACAAATGATATTTCTTAAAAATAGAAGTATAAACAAAAGCTCAATTCGTGAATTCACTACTCTCTTTAGAATGTTTCCTAATGTTTGTTTTTGAGTTGGACTATATGTACAGAACAGATATTTAATGCCTACAATTTCTCCCCACATTTCAAGAGTAGTAGTCCAAGAATATTATAGATTAAGTATATATTCTTTTAGAAATCAGTAATTGGCTTGAGCAGACATTACTTTCTAGAACTGAATATTTCTAATAGTTATGGACTGGAAAGCACCAGTATCTGGTCCCCACTTCTGTATGCCCAACAAATATTTAATAGAACCTATCCTTTCTCACTTGCAAGCACTTTGAAAAAATATAGAAAAGTCAGTGACTACAGCAAATGTTGGCTTGAAAGTGTTAAACTGAATTGTTCACAATTACATGAGAAGGGAGACCAAAAATTCTCTAGCTTGAGTTCTTAAGATTTTCTCTGGCTACAAAGAAAGCACCAAACAAGAAACTAAAAATAATTTGGATAAGTTATTATAGGGTTTTCAAGAATTCCTCTGTGAAAGAATGATAGAAGCCATCATAATAACTACTAAGAAAACCAACCCAAGGTTCTCAGTTGTTATGGCTCACTGCTGCTGGTGATAATAATTTCTTTCTGAAATATCATTTGGGCAGGATATATTCACCTTATGGTTCCAAGTATTTCATACTGATACATAAACTCATAAGATCCTAAAGTAGATGAAAAGGACTTGGAGAAGGTCATAAAAATCACTTAATGATGGAAAAAATCTTAGGGAAATCATCCCCTTTGAATCTTTAGTTTTATAAATTAGAAAACTAAGACTCAGAGAATGTGACTTTTCCAAAGTGATATAGATATCAGTTTTAAGAGAAACTAGAACCTAGATTTGCTGACTATGTCCAGTGTTCTTTCCACTCCACTTGAATGCTTCCTGTTCCATATCCCCTTATGAATTTTACCAGATGGATAAGAAACTTCTAGGATTGCTATTATTTTTTAATACACACACAACTGATTTGACCATCTGACCTCAATAAAGTAGTGTTTAGTCAGATAGTTTTAACTGACTTATCCGTCTGCCCTCTGCTACTGAATTTGAGGAAATTGCTTGATTTAATCAACTGAATTTATCAATTATTTGGAAGCCTATTATTTGGTATTTTCTAGACACTGCTTAAATTTACTAGTTCAACTAAGTTGATTTGTTAGTGCAATCAAAATGGTTGAACCATTTCTGAATGAAGGTAGGATGTCCTAATGAAGTATGTGATGCCATAACTATCCATGTGACCTCAGACAAATCATGTAACCTCCATTTCTTCATCTACCAAATAGTTGCATTTGATGGCTTCCAAGTCTTTTCCAACTCTAGAGATATTGTTTATTATTGTAAGTCACATGAACTGGGTTTAAAGATGGCAGTCCACCAGTGCACCTTACTATCCTCAGGACATCTCTTTGCCTTCCTGCTTGACCTAACCAACTGGTACCATTCAGTAGACTTCTGCTATTGCCCATTCTGCAGAAAGCTAAAATATCCTTAAATCCTAAAACTCCTACAGGAAGAAAACAACCTGGTTCTCCTCCCTTCTTGGTACCTTACCCTTATCCTTGATAAGAAACATACTGATTTCTGTTATTTTTAAAGGCATTAATTATTAATTTTGGGGAGAGGAAGAGAGAGAGAGGAGGAAAGAAGAAGAAGAAGAAGAAGAAGATGATGATGATGATGAAGGAGGAGGAGAAAGAGGAGGAGAAGAAGAAGAAAGATGAAGAAAATGATGATGATGAAGAAGGAGGAGAAAGAGGAGGAGGAGGAGAAGAAGAAGAAAGATGAAGAAGATGATGGTGATGAAGGAGGATAAAGAGGAGGAGGAGGAGGAGAAGAGGAAGAAGAAGAAAGAAGAAAGAAGAAGAAAGAAGAAGAAGAAGAAAGAAGAAGAAGAAGAAGAAGAAGAAGAAGAAGAAGAAGAAGAAGAA
>NW_027186296.1:44148307-44191060 GCF_028583685.1 Petaurus breviceps papuanus
AAGAAGAAGAAGAAGAAGAAGAAGAAGAAGAAGAAGAAGAAGAAGAAGAAAAGAGAGGGGAAGGGAGGGGAGGGGAGGGCAGGGGAGGGCAGAAGAAACTGGCCAAAAGTCAGTAAGACCTGGATTCATGGACAGCTGTCTAAGACTCCAATTGAAGAGAAAATTCCAGTCTGCATCAGCAGAGAGTTTTCTTAACTAGGAATTCTTTGTATTAGTAAAACCACTGGTCCATTTCCTATATCTATCTCCATTCAGGAAAACATACCTGATGGAAGTTTAGATGAAGAGGGGTGACAGTAGCAAAGTTTGCAAAGGTTCTTATACTTCAGTCCTGGTCCTTAGCAGTAACTACAAAGCATTTGGACTCCCTCCAGCCTAACTTCATTCTATTCAATCTGATAAAGCCTTAGTATTAACTTAGACTTAGTTATTTCTTGGTACACTTGGCCGGCTAGGGTTGCCTTGCTTCAGCACTCTGGTCTCAGTTTATCTAGCCATTGGTTATGAAGTGATGGAGACTAAAGGGCTTAGGCAAAGCCATTCCTCATATGTCTCCACAGATTAGTCCTTCTTGGGATACCTCATTCTGACCCCTAACTATGTTCTCCAAAATCCCAGTGTTAAAGAGCATTTCCTTATGTTGGCTCTTCCTCGAGGACAATCTTCATATACTGACTTCTTTTGAAATTTATATTTTGTCTTCCCTCTCTGCTTCTCCCCTCTTCTCTCTCATTCCTCTTCCGTTATAAAACTTTCTTCTTTCTGATTCATTAAAAAAAGATCTTCTAGTTGAATCTTTTCAGCTTAAAAGATCTCCTAGTTGGGGCAGCTAGGTGGTGCAGGGAGTAAAGCCCCAGCCCCAGAGTCAGGAGAACCCGAGTTTGGTTCTGGCCTCAGACACTTAACACCCACACAAAAAAAACTAGCCGTGTGACCTTGGCTTGGGCAAGTTACTTAACCCCACTTGCCCTCCAAAAAGGCAAAAAAGATCTCCTAGTTGAATCTTAGACCTCAATGAGGGAACTGCCTCTTTTACTTATGCCCTGTGGACCTGAACTCAGTTTTGGAGCTTCGGTAACCATAGCTTAATTGGAGAGTATCTCTCCTAAGGCTGAGTTGCTGTCTTGTTCTGAACCTGAATCCAGCTCCACCGTCTCATTATTGAATGAAAGAGATATCTGAGGGCCAATAGCAGCTGAATTTATTCTCTGGTCATCAACTAGGGCTCCTGTCACCTCCCTACTTCTAAGTTGTAGAGTAGTACCTTAAAACAGGCCCACTGAAAGGCCTATAATCATGGAAATAACCTTGCAACTGAAATTGCATCTGGACTATATTCCAAGATACTTACTTGAGTTTGCCAACTCCTAGAAGGCTTAGATCTAGCTAATTTAGAGATCATTTTACTCTCTTCATATGGCTTTTCACTGCATCTAAGTAAATTTTCTAGGAAACAGATTATTTTCATGCATGGACATAAAATCTACAGATTTATCTGGACCAACATTGACCTGGTATGTTGACTCTGTGTGTGTGTGTGTGTGTGTGTGTGTGTGTTTCATTTTATCTTTAGGTCACCAAGCCAAATTGACCTCATGATGCTGCCTTTCTCCAGCAGGGTAGCAAATTATGTTCTGTTGTCTTATCCTGATAGCTTAATCTATGTTGCTTCTTTTCCATGGGCAGGCTACAGGACTGGCTAAGCAAAAGACAGGAAATTCAAAAATTCAATCAATGGGCCTCTTTAGAGAGCATTTGTTTATATGGAATATATCTATTGATATTGACCATGAAAGAAATATAAACTGATTCAAATTTAACATTTTTATTAATTAATTTAAAATAATAATCTACTACATATTAACATAAATAATATATTTTTATGAAAATAACTATATGTTTTAAAACAAAAAATATGAATAGGATGACATTACTTTGCATATTTTTTAAAACTCTTTCATTTGTGACTTCATAGGAGACAATTGGATTCTTTTATCTGCTGCAGCATTCAATCTATTGTGATATATTGTTTTGGGAGAAATATATGAAGAAAATATGGTCTCATGCAAAGATACATAGTAGGAAAACAGAGGGACATTTTAAAAGACAAATAATGTCTTGGTAATAATCTGAAAGTAGTTTTGATTTTGTGGACCTCCTGAAGGGGTCTTGGGGATCCCTAAAGACCACATTTTGAAAATGACTCAGGCTGTTTGTTTTCACAATGTCCAAATGAAAAGTACATGGGTATAGAACTATATCAACATGTTCTTGCTATCTTCACCCAGTAAGTAGGTAGAGTCATTCTATTACAAAATATTCTTTTAAACTATACAAGACTTGAAATTAAGTAGATATATGACCTGGGCCTTGAAAAATTTCCTGTAATGGGTTGGCTTCTTTTCCTAGGCTTATGCAATCCTAACAGGAGAGCCATTGGTAAGATAAAAAGGCAGGTAAAGTAAGATAAAAATCCTATGTCAGACACTAAGCTGTGCGAACCTGGAAAAGTCACCTAATTTTTCTGTCTCACTTTCTCATTCTATAAAGTGGAAATAATAGTGATTACTTCTCCAGATTAGTTTAAAAATCAAATGAGATCATGTATATAAAGTATTTACAAACTTTAAAATGCTATAGAAATGTCTTATTTATATTTTATTAGTTATAATTAGCATTATTGTTATAATAGAAAAAGAATGTTGTCCTGGTCCTTGATTTCTTTCTACCCTCAACTACACAATGTCAGATTCTTATGGTTTGCTTCTTTGTCAGTCAGATTGTTTAAGGCCCCTGATAAAAGTGTTAGCTTTAAAAAAAAAAATGCTAATCTGGCAGAGGCTGATTCCCTCTACCCTCGCATCAGTGACTTCCAGAGTGATCTTTGTTCTAGTCATTTTGCAGGAGCATTGCAAAAGTACAAAGTGCTTCACCAAAGCTGACATGATGGCCTGTTTAGTGTGCCATGATATAATTTACTATCACTAAAGGCCTTTGGGGACGCGACATTGCAAAACAAAAATGCAGTATCCAATATTTATAGCAAATAGACTTGAACAGCAGTGTGCGCTCTATGGTACAGGCATCCTAAATGCTGTTGTTAAAGGACAGGAATAATAAGAGGGGGAAGGAAAGTAGTAAAAAGTAGAGGGGGATACAGGACTTGCTTAAGCACTGAGTCAGAGTTAGCTAGGAACTGCTGATTTGGAGCAACCTGGGACATGTTAACACTTAGACCTAGAGGATGCTCACCAGAAAAATGTGCCATCCCACTGTTATAATTCACCTTAATGAGCAGGGAACAAAAGGTTGTGAAGGACAGATGTGACTGATTGCCGACAAAGTCGCGGCCCGCTGCAGCTGGCTGGGATCCCACTGGCGAAAGGCATAATATATTATGGCTCCAGGTCACATAATGGTAAATGAACACTTACTGCCCCTGTGGCAACTGGATTGATTATCGTACCCGCCTTGGTACAGGCCTGGCTTTGCTTTACAACTAAATGTATTTGTCCCTGCTGTGTCAGAGTTGGAAGATCAGCTTGAATGAAACACACTCAAAATGAAGTTAGTGATGAGGGGAAGAGAAGTCTGTTTAACAGGGAAAAGTTGGGGTTCTCTTGATAGAGATCTCTCTAAAGAGGCAAGCTCCCATTGATTGAATTTTTGAATTTCCTGTCTTTTGCTTAGCCAGTCCTGTAGCCTGCCCATGGAAAAGAAGCAACATAGATTAAGCTATCAGGATAAGACAACAGAACATAATTTGCTACCCTGCTGGAGAAAGGCAGCATCATGAGGTCAATTTGGCTTGGTGACCTAAAGATAAAATGAAACACACACACACACACACACACACACACACACACAGAGTCAACATACCAGGTCAATGTTGGTCCAGATAAATCTGTAGATTTATGTCCATGCATGAAAATAATCTGTTTCCTAGAAAATTTACTTAGATGCAGTGAAAAGCCATATGAAGAGAGTAAAATGATCTCTAAATTAGCTAGATCTAAGCCTTCTAGGAGTTGGCAAACTCAAGTAAGTATCTTGGAATATAGTCCAGATGCAATTTCAGTTGCAAGGTTATTTCCATGATTATAGCCCTTTCAGTGGGCCTGTTTTAAGGTACTACTCTACAACTAGGAGCCTATGGAATCCCTTAGCTTCTTCAGGCCTCCGATCCCTCATCATTAAAGCAGGAGAATTGAACTAGATGGCCTCTGAGATCCCTTCCAGTTCCACAACCCTGAAGTGTTGAGCTCAGGCTCTGGAGAAGTCTACATCCAAAGGAAGACTACACAGACTCAGGAAAACATGAGTAGAAAATCAAAACAATTTCAAACCACGAGGGTGCCATCATCCTTCCACAGACATTTTACCCCCAGAGTAGCTAGCCCTTTCTGGGAAAGGAAAGTCACCCTCTGGAGACATCCCCTCATGTGTTCCTTAAGAACATCACAGTTTTGGTTTAATAGGACTCAAACCAGGTGCTTTCACCAAAATATCTAGTTTTCCCTGGCTGTGAAATAGTATTGCTGGGAATAGATGAAGGAGAACAGAGGCATCTGTATGACAGTGATGAATGACTCAAAGGTGTCTGGATCAGGAAGGTATGTGAACAAGGTTTGTGCTTCGTAAGCTTCCCCTTTCTTTGCTCATGTCTGACCACAATGGCTAGAAAGTAAGATCGTTTCCTAAGAAACCTGACTCACATCAATCATCTTTCCACATCAGGATCTCAGCATCTTCCCCAAATCTAAGGATAATTGAGTTTGGTATCTCTAAGGATGACACTATGGACTATCTACAAACTTTGTCCATGTATGGATTAGCAGATGATGAAAATAAACAATATGCCTTGACCCTCTGTATATACCCCAGCTTCACAATGGTCTGCTGCTGGAGAGAAATTCCTAGGATCTTGCAATAGAAAACAATCTTAGTAATCATTTAGTCATAGGATTATAGGTCAAGAGCTAGAAGGGTCTGAGAAACCATGTATTCTAATGCCCTCTTTATAAAAAGAGGAGATACTTGGGGTTCAGAGAGATTAAGTGAATCAGAATTGGACCTAGATAGACCATCTAACTGAAAAAGAACTGATAGACCATCTAACCCTTTGATTTTTCAGATAAGGAAACCAAGACCCAGGGAGATTAGGTGATTTGTCCAAATGTTACAGAGGTAACATTTGAATTCAGGTTCTTTCATTCCAGAGATTCTGGAAATAAAGTTCTTTGAAAACTTTAAAGATAACAAGGAACAGTTATACGGGGGCAGCTAGGTAGTACAGTGAATAGAGCACCAGCCCTAGCATCAGAAGGACCTGAATTCAAATCTGGCCTCAGACACTTAACACTTACTAACTGCGTGACCTTGGGCAAGTCACTTAACCCCAATTGCCTTGCCTTCCCACCTCCAAAAAAATTAATTTTAAAAAAGAACAGTTATACAGTGTTTTAAAGAGAAGGCTTCCTTCCTTCTGTATTGCCATCTTGAACACAATTCACTGCAAACACACATATGTTCACCACTTGGAGAAAATCTCAGATTTCAGATATTTAGCACAATAAGGTAAGTGATGTTGACATCAAGGGCCATTTGAATTACCCAGCATTTGTCTTGGGCCTACCTTGTGGGACAGGATTCTTCCTTTCATTTGGCTATAGAGGAAATATTTTTTAAAAAATCAATCAATGGGAGCTTTCTCCTTTATAAATTTCTAAAGGTGACTTGGATTTTAATTCAGTCATTAGTGTGGCCTTGGTGTAACTTACATCAGTAGGGTGTGTCTTTTGATAGTGTATTTGCTTGGTGATAATAGGAAGGAATATGAATTTTTCACATTTTTAATAAAAACAATCATCACAAGTCATATACATTCATGGGTGTGATTATATTGAGTCTTGTCTTGTCAATGTGAATAACATTGAGCTTGCTGAGTTCAATTTCCCTCTGGCAGTGTGGGAGCATTGTTCCCTAATTCAGCTGATGCTTCTTTCTTTTCCCTTCTTCCTCCTCCTTCATTTTTCTTTCCCTCTTCTTCTTCCTCCTGTTCTCTCTTTTCTTCCCCTTCTTTTTCCTGTACTTTATCCTGCTCCCACATGATTTTTATTTCTTCTGTTATATCCTCATATTTTGGTATCTTTTCATTCCATGTACTTTATAGGTTATGAGTATATGGCAGGTGATTTATATTAAAATCATTGTTCTTGATATTTTTAATAGATCACTGTTATATGTCTGGACAATGGGGGGCAACAGTTAGATCTATGATAATAGCTCAATTCCAGTACAGTGTATCTGTTGAATTTTCTATGTGGGGGTTTGTATTTGTACTATGGGGATTTGTCGGCTGTTCATTTATGAAGGATAGACAGATTCTTGCTTTTATTTCTGGTCACTTGATTTTGTCTTTCTAGCTAGAGGATATTACTATCAGTCTATTCTCATCTTTCAAAATGGGGCTGAGGTAGAAATGGGATGTCACTATCCTGCTATTATTCTCTTATATTTAATGTTTTGCTGAATGTTGCATACACTGATAAAACAGCTGCTTTTGGTAGTCTGACAGAAAGATTAGACTATTAATTCATCCCTTGTAGCATCCTTTCTATAACTCCAGAGAACAACAGGAATGATGGGGGTCTCACCTGTTCTCATCTGATTTTGATCTCTTCTGCTAGGTGTTTATATTTTGAAAGCTTCTCATTCCATGTAGCTTTGTTCTCTCTTACTTCTAGGATCAAACATAAAGCCATCTGTTTGGCATTTAAAACACTCCACAGCCTAGCCCCTTTCTACCTCTCCATGTGGTCCAGCTACACTAGCCTTCACGCAGTGTTTCTTAAACTATGGATTGTGACCCCATATGGTCCTGACCCACAGTTTAAGAAGCACTGAAGGGGTGGCGAGTGGAAAAAGTTTAAGAAGCCCTGTGCATAAACAATGCTCTGGCTCCTATAACTGTGCCTTTGTGCTGGTTCTCCCCTATGTCTGGAACGTTTTCCCTTCTTACCTCCACTTCCTGGCATGCTGGTGTGCTTCCCAGAGAAGCTAGTGTGGTTTGTCATCTCCTTCTCCAGCTCATTTTACAGATGAGGAAACTGAGTTAAATAGGTTTAAGTGACTTACCCAGGGTCACACAGCAAGTAAATGCGTGAGGCAGGATTTGAACTCAGGAAGATGAGTCTTTTTTACTCCAGACCCAGCACTCTATCCATTCCATTGCACCACCTAACTGCCCCTTAAGTCAGTTTGGAATATCTTGTATATAATTGGCACCTACCTTAGTGTCTTTTTCTGAGGATCAAATGAGGTAATATATGTAAAACACTTTTCTGACTCTAAAGAACTATATAAATGCTAGCTATTACTAATAATATTATTGTATAGACATATACATACATCACTTTTATGTGATGGAATATCAGCTCCTTGAGGACAGAGACTATTGCATTTTTGTACTTGTATTCACATCACCTAACAGAGTCTCTTGCATAAAGTAAGTGCTTAATAAATGTTGATTAATTTGATTGGGTATTATGAGATCCATTAAAATGTGTTTTTTTATGAATTAATGTTCTGTTCAGCTGATTATGTGCAACAGTTCAGTCTGTGATTATAGTCTAGTACCGTTTACTGGTTGAGTTCTTTAAAATTTTCTTTTTATTATGGGGATTATTATTCATTACTATAATGAAAATTTTTATTTTGAATAACAGTTTTCAAAAACAAATCTTCATTAGAGCTTGCCTCTCCCTGCCCTCCCAGTGAGGTGGTTTCTACACAGACCCAGAGCATCTGGCCAGAAATCAGTCATAATGGTCATTGGTGTTCTATAGGAAGAACACCCAACTGACTCTCTGAAGTCTTCCTTTGTTGATGGCTTCTACTGGCGTCATAAGGACACAGCATGTGGCAGCAAGTCTCCATCCTTGTTACGCTTCCATCTCAGTCTCTTTTTTGATAATGGTTTTCAGTTGCCTTTCTTGGGATATGGTCCAGTGCCTCAAGTGAAAGTGTCAGAAAATAACTGCAACAATAGTTTCTGAACCCCGTTCTTTGCTCATCTGTCCTCTGCTGAACAAGTCCAGTGGAGACATCCAGATGTCCTTCAGGCATTGTCTATTAGGGAAGACATCTTTGGGATGGATTTGCTTGCATGTGGCAGGCAACAGACTGCTTGTTAGACAGGCCATGCAGTAGTGGGAGCCTCGTTAAAGTAGATCAATGCCGCCTGTTAAACACATACATCCACACACAAAACCCCAAACCCCAAATCCCTGCTTGGCTCTCTGCCAAAGAGACCACTGTGACCTACACCAGTTAATTTGTTTAGTGTGTAACTGATGTTATGCTAAGTAGGTACGACTTTACCAGAAAGACTGTCGGCTGCAGGACTTGAATGTACCTCTCATCACTTTGGAAAGCAAGGGATGCAAGCATTCCTTGAACATTAAAAAGCAGATGTTGCATCTGGTTTATGGGTGCCTGTATGCTCTAGGGTGTGTGCATTTCATAGCTAGTGAAATGGATCACACTGATGTCTCTTTCCCATATGAAAAACTTGTTGCCAACCTGATTTGTATTACAGAAGTATAGCCACTTCTGGGGTAAAGTACCATAATTATTTTTCTGCATAGAAGCAAACTGGGACAAGAATAAGAATTACTACCCAACCTAGATTAGTTGTACTTCATTCATTCAATAAATCCTTACTGAGCACTCACTATGGGTACTGTGCTAGGCACTGGGGGAATATAAAAATGAATAGCATGTCTGCCCTCCAGATGTTTACAATCCAAGAGGAAAGCTAAGACACACACACACACACACACACGCACACACACACACTCATTACTACAATTCAAAACAGTATATTATGGGTGTTATTAAATGGATACAGAGTGCTCCAGGATGTCCAAAGAGGGGTAATCCAACCTTAGCACTCCCTCAAAGGGTAAGGTTTCATGGAAGGGTTCACATTGAACTAGGACTTGAAAGGTGGGTATGAATTCCTTTGTGTTTGGGAAGGGAATAGAGAAAAAGGTATTCTAGGCAGAGGGAAGGTAATGAAGGCACACAGGTAATTAAGTGCAAGGCATGTTTAGGGAGCAGTGAGCAGTGAGAATTCGAGTTTGGCCACTATATGGGGAATTCGTAGGAGAATGGTGGCAGAGAAAACTGGAAAGAAATGTGGAGTAAAGTGGAATTTCCTTAAGGGCAAGGACTGCTTTGGTTTTTGTCTTTGTATTCTTAATACCTAGTACAGTTCTTCACACAGAGTGGTTACTTAATGAATACTTGTTGTGGTACTGAATGTGAGCCAGATAGGGGACTGTCTTGAATGTTCAGGATAAGGAATTTGTACTTTATTTGGAACAGATTGAAGGATTTTTATCAGAGGCAATGAATCTCCATGGTCATCTAGTTGACTTATACCTTGTAGCGCAAGCACAGTATTCACAGCACTTGACAGCAACTGTGAATATGTCAGTATAGTGCTCGATTGCAAAATATAACAGACTCTCCATACATAAGACAGAAGTAAAACATTTATTCTGACACCAGAAAACCAAATCCCAGCACCAGGAAACCAAATCCATCATAGCAACATAGAAGTTAATATACCACAACACAGCCAAGAGCCACATCATCCTTTAGCCTTCCCACAAGCCAACACTCAGAAACCTAGCTGTCTCCTTGCCCAAGCATCCTCTCTCTCACTGTCTAGATGTTCTGCCTCCCAGCTTCCCGTGGGTTCTGCTCCACCCTTCAGCAAACTCCTCCCACCACAGTCTCCATGTGATTACATTCAGCTTATTGGGGACATGGAAGATCTTCAAAGCAGGAGAGGTCTTCAAATTTCCATTACTATTACATACCTGAATAAGAATTCCACCTGCAAAAACCTCAAGAAAATCATGATCCAGCCTTCCATTAAAAAATAGTTCACTACTTCTTGAAGCAGTACCTTTCGCTTTAGGATAGTTTTAATTTGGGGAAGTTGTTTTTGTTTGCTTTTTGCTTGTGTGTTTTTTTTTCATTAGATCAAACTTAAATGTGCTCCTTTGTGATCCTCTACCCACTGCTCCTATTTCTGCTCTTTGGGGCCAAACAGAACAAGCGTTACCCATCTTCCACATGACTTCCCTTCAGATACTTGAAGGTGACTATTATATCCCACCCAAGTCTTCTCTTCTCTTGGCTAACTAGTCCTAGGTCATTTGAGCCATCCTCTCAGGGCATATTCTTGAGGCCTTTGGGTGCTCTCCAGCAGGGCAATGTCTTCCTGAAAATATGGCACTGAAAACTGAACACAATACTATAGGATGATGCAACCAGACCTTTAAATTGGAAAAGATTATTTGGGTGGCAATGTGCAGAATGGGTTTAAGAGAAAGGACATAAGGTTTAAATGACTCATTCAAAGTCAATGGATGGTTAGTGACAGAATCAAAAAGATTAGTCCGTAATTCAAATTTCTAGATTCCTGAGATTTAGTCATAGGACCATTCGACTTTTTATCTATCATCTATATGTCTATATTTCTCTACATCTACCTTGGGGTATAAATAGATTTTTCTATATCTATAGATAGATATAGCTATATCTACATATCTTTATGAGAGACAGACAGACAGACAGACAGAGAGAGAGAGAGAGAGAGAGATGGTCTATAAGATAAATCCATAACTCAAGTTTCTAGATTCCTGAGATTTGGCAGGAACACCATTCAGTTTTTTATCTATCTATCCAGTTGTAGATAGATATAGATATATAGATACATATCTATATCCACCTATAAATATATATTTAAGGATATCTAGATATAGAATAGATAGATATATAAATACATATCTATATCTACTTATATATATAGAGATAGATGATAAACTCAAGATGAGTAGAAAGGGGATAACAGCAGCAAGTTAGATGAGAGATGAGATCCAGATTTAGAATTTTTTTTATTATCATGGTACAAAAGTTCATTGCTTTGAAATCTTGAGAATGGGGGCAGCTAGGTTGTGCAGTTAATAGAGCACCAGTCCTGGAGTTCAAATCCAGTCTCAGACACTTAACACTTACTAGCTGTGTGACCTTGGGCAAGTCACTTAACTCCAATTGCCTTGCCTTCCCCCCTCCAAAAAGAAAAAAAAAAGGAAATCTTGAGAGTGTTTAAAAAGAAAGCTATAATTGGATTAACATGAATTTGGTCCAAATAATGATGAGTCTTTCCTAGAATGCCTGGTAAGGATTTGAAGACCACTGCAAATGAACACAAGAGGTCCTCAGTTTCACACCTCAGGTGAACATAGTAGCATCTCAAGAATTTATGGTAATCTTTGGCGCAGGATTGGGGCTATGGGTTTGGTTTCTGACTCAGAGGTACAAGAGCTACCTACTTGAGTCATTTGAAGGAACTATGATTTCCTGGGAGGTTTCAGCGAAGCTTAATGCTGCATAGTTTATGAGAGCCAAAGGGAGTCGCACACTTACCATGAGATGGCTTCAGGCAAACCAGAGTTGAATGTCATAGACTATGTTTATAGGGAACAGCACAAACAGGTGCTACAAGTTCTCTCTGCTGCATAGAGAAGCCTAGCATACAGAAAGAAGAGCGTTCTCCATTTCTTTTCCTGTGAAGGGTAACCAACAAGCATGACGCTTACTGTCTAAAGAGTCCTAAGACCCCCTTCTGATTTCCCTCCTCTTTAGATGACCCTAAATATTTAAACAGAGTAGAATCCTTGTTGACTTCATTGGTACATTATCTAGTTTTTAAAGGGAATAAACCTTGTGTTAAAGTCACAGACTTGGAAAACTTGAGGCTTTCAGTTGAGTTTGCAAGACACACAGCTAATTAGTGGCAATTGTGACCCATCTTGGCTTTGGTGCTAACTGGACACAAGACCTTGGGCTTGGGTAAATTCTTACCCCTGTCTAAGCATCAAATTCCTCATCTGAAGGGTAGAGGGGAATGGGAAGGAAGAATAGACTATATAATCTCCATGTTCCCTTTCACCTCTAAAAGTCTATTAGTTTTCTCTTTGTCAATAAATGAATGAGGTAATTTATATTGAAAGAAGGTACCATCCTTAGACTGTCTCCTTAGAGATGAGCAGCATACTCATATCTAATTGTAGGCCCAAAGGAAACAACCTGACTGGCATCTGGTTTTCATACTGCCAAATGTGGATCAAAAGCAGAAGGGAATGGAGCAGAAAAAAGACTTGATTTGTGCATTTTTCATTGCAGCATCATGAGGGATTGTCTATCCTACATCTTTTTTTTCTTTTTTTTTCTTTTTGCTTTTTGGAGGGGGAAAGGCAGGGCAATTGGGGTTAAGTGACTTGCCCAAGGTCACACAGCTAGTAAGTGTTAAGTGTCTGAGGTCAGATTTGAACTCAGGTCCTCCTGACTCCAGGGCCAGTGCTCTATTCACTGCACCACCTAGCTACCCCTCTATCCTACATCTTATCCTTTTGTCCCCTGCTTTTGACCCTTTGCCTTGCTGGGTCCCTAAGTTCCTGTTCCTTTAAATGTAAAAATAAAATCTTCCGAATCGTTATGGTTTAATCATTCAGTCATATCTGACTCTGTGACCCCATGGATCTCCATGGGGCTTTCTTGGCAAAGCTACTGGAGTGGTTTGCCATTTTCTTCTCCAGTGAATTAAGGCAAACAGAGGTTAAGTGACTTTTCCAAGGTCACATAGCTAAATAAGTGTCTGAGTCTGTATTTGAACTCAGGTCTTCCTGACTCAAGTCCCAATATACTTAGTGACCACTGAGTGAGCTCTTAATGAATGTTATGTTGTGATGGGGATCCCCTCCACCCCACATTTGGATTGGAGTTGATAACTACTGGTCCCTTAAAACTCTGAGATTCTGTAATCTCCCTATTCTTGACATACGTTATGGAAACATTTCAGCTAGGTTGGTGTAGCTATTTACTTTTAGAGAGACCATACCAAAAGTAATAGGGTGGTACTATATACTTCAAAATATGTTTATTCTTAAAGTTATTTTATACTCCACTACCCAAAATGACTTTGGAAGAGGTGAAGATGTAAATAATCATATATCTAAAGGTTGACTTCAGGATTTGGGAACAAGGGAGAAAGGGAGACAGGTAAAATACATCTAGATTTTTTAAATGTCAGTGTGACAGAGTTGGTATACCATACAGATGATCAAGGTCACAGATGATTGAGGTTAGTTTTGCTTGAAGCCAGATCTTATGGTGCAGCAAGGTTATATGGCAGGATGAAAAGAACCCTGACTTTAAAGTCAGAAGACGTGTCCATGTCCTGTTCTCATCCTACCTGTGTGACCATAACAATGGTATTTTGTCTTCTTGAGCCTTGGTTATTCCATCCATAAACTGAAGATGGTGATAATGCTTATACTACCCACTTCATGGGATCACTGTAGTGAAAGTACTTTTAAAATCACAAAATATCCAGTAAATGTGAGTTATGACAGTAGCTCCCATTTCATTTACAGTATCGTGATATCAATAGCACAAGAACACAAGCAATGTCTCTGAACTCTTACTTTGACATGCAGTAGAGGCATCTGGGAAGACTAAAGAGCTTGCAGATGTCTCCATACCTGCTTGTGTTTTTTTTTTCTTGTTTTTGCTTGAACTAGAATTTCTAAGCAACATTTTACATCTCCCTCGTTAGAGCAAATGTTTTGGTTATCGGTTGCTTGAAGTAGTTGGAGACTGAGCTAAATCAAAGAACCACAAGCAATTTCAAAGTCTCTGTCCTCACAAAGAATTCCTGCTATTAAGTAAAGATGTGAAATCCTATTTTGCCAAATTTAGAGCTCTCTGAAGCATTGTGGCTTTGGAGTTTGGAGCATAGCTTAAGCTCTTTGCTACCAGAGACTGTTTTCTTGAGGCAAAATGAGGCCGCTCGATATGAAAAAAAAAATGGAAAACCCAAACTTCGGGAGACATGAAAGGAATGGGAGAGTTTAGGAGACTGGCCAAGTTAAAGCTGTGAAAAAGCCAGAGTAGGGCTCCTCCTTTCCTACACCATTCTCCCTGCAGCCAAGAGCTCAAATTATCCTTCCTGGTAGAGCTACAAGGAGGGAAAACACATGGGAAGGAGGAAAATCAAGAAAAGGCAGAGCTCAGAGCCATGAGGGGAGAAATCCTGTAGAAGAAAAACCTAGCCACCATTCCCTTAATTCTCCTAGTTCTGCCTTTCTTCACCCTGAGTGCTAGCAACCAGAGTCCTTAGGACCCTCTCCTGGCCCTTCCTCTCAGGCTATTTCTTAGCCCTTAGATTCGTCACCCTTACTAAGTCATTGGGGTTCAATTATTCAGGCTGCAGTTAAACACACCCATTACTTTCCCATGTGAATGATTCTTCACAATCAAGTTTCCCTTGAAGACTCTGCTTAATCACAAATGCTTACTTGATTCTGCCATTTTTGTTGTTCTGCATATACTGTTTCTCTTCCTATGACTTTTTAAGATGCTACCATGGTGGTAATGAGGACAAACATTTCCCTTCAGTTTCCTGGTACAGACAACTTCAGATTGTTTATGAAGCTTTGTCTGGTTGACCGCTTTGAGACCAAACTTCTGTGTGTGCATAGAAGCCCAGCAGGTTATTTGAAAAGGGCAGGGAGCTATGTTGCCCATCTGATCATTCTGTACATGAGTAGAATTAGAGTTCTTCAGCTCCCATTTCTTTGGAAAAACATTTAAGGGCATTTTCTTTTCCAAAGTAGAGAGAGAATCTCATATGCCCAGAAGAGATCAGCACATTAGAGACATACTGATGGCTCCATCTCCTTCACTACTTTAGTGAAGCCAGAGCTGGAGAAGTCTCTTGATATGCATTGTTCTCAGAGTAAAAAAAAATGACCTAGAATGACTCCATTCCTTTCCTACCACCCACCCTAATACTTTCCAACTCTTACTTGGGTCCCCCAAGTCTGAACACATCTTTCTTTATCACTTTGCCTTTTGAATTCTGTGAGGAAAAAGCAATGAAGCTTGTTAGGAGGAAGGGAGAACCAGAGAAGACGGGAGTGATGCTCCACAGTGGTTTGCCCCCATTGAAAAATGAGAAAGTGGAGATAAAGCCACTAAAACAACAGAAATTTTTCTTCTCATTCTCCTTTGCTCTTCCTCCATCTGTCACCTCCAGCCCTGACCCTGGTCTCAAATATTGATTTACCTACCCTTCTAGGAATGGATAACTGAAAGCAGCTTAGAGTTCTACTCTCTTCACCTTTAGCTTTGCCCTATTTAATAACTCCTTTTCCCTTCTTTCAATATTGAAATCATTTCCCTCTATTCTAGCTCATTGAATCTTCACATGTAACAATAATAAGTAAAACCCAACTAAATGACAAAATTTGACAATATAAGCTTCATTATATGCCTATAGTTCCACACTTCTCTACCTCGTTTCGCTGGGTTTCTGGAGTCATGAGCTACTGATGTTAGTACCCTGGTAAGGGTCATTTCAAGAAAGATATAAGATATATCTATTTTCTCTGAGACCAGCATTGGTCATTGCAAATAATCTAAGGTTGACAATGCTATAATGCTTTCCCCTCCTTCCTTTTAGATGTGTGTTAAATACTTCAGGAACTTTTAATGAACATTAGCAGACCACCTAATGAGATGATGGGGAGAGCATTAAAGTTGGTATAGTTTGTATTTTGAGTTGTTCAATTTACATGAGCCACCAGTATCCAAATATTCCCAGAGAGGGAGCACAGGTTTGGGAGAAAATCATCAAGGTTGGGTGAAATCATGAAAAGTTCTTGATGCAAAGATGTAGTGCTGTGTTATTATTTTGTTTTGTTTTTCCCACCCTAATTCATTCTGTTGTGACTCCCTTCTTGCCAGGAAAGGTTACCAATCCGGCATTTTTATAAAAGCATGAACCTAGTGCTTACAGAGAGGTAAACAAGTGAGCCCATCACAATAATATCTGGTCGGCCTTTACCAGGTAGTAAATAATAAAGCAAAGGTTCGTTCTGGCCCATCAACTACATTATCTCATTTTGCAAACATGGGGAGGTAGGGGGTGATGGGGAGGGGGAATTACCTTCTTCCTTGCTACCTTGAGCATGTATGAATCACAAGTGCCTTCTCTCTAAAATAAATTTATTTCCTGCTGCCTTTGTCCCAACAAAGACCAGCCAGTGATGAATACTCGACTTCATAGCTTATTTGTCAAAGTAGCACACCTGTGAGGATTCCTGGAGAAGATAAATTTTGGTTTGGGGGGGCTAGAGGAGGAGGACTTGGCCAGGAATAAATCTTAACATGTTGCACCAGACTGTGAATGAGCATTTGCCTCACAAGAATCGCCCTTCTGACAAGCTATGATAAATTACAGTCTTTGTTGACACCTTCATTGGGTTATTTATGGCTCATTAATTGAACCAAAAAGGGGACTTGTAGACCCAGCAGGGGCACCGTACAATGCTTTTCTAGTGGGCTGGGCTCAAAGAGAAGAACAAAAAGAAGGGAGTCAGGGAGGCGAGTGTACAAGTGTGTATGTTCCCTGACTTCTGAAACCATTTGTTTAAGAAATCAAGGCTTATGGAAACTTAGAATTCTCAGGCAGCTGGCTGACAGTCACTCTGCTTTGGACTTCGTATCCTCTCTGGCATCCTTTCTCTAACTCTTTATGGAGAGCTTCTTCCTCATAGTTGTGTATTTATTTCCACATTTATTTTATTGATATTGTAGAGAAGCAGTGGTGCCTAGTGGAAAGGACATTGGGCTCAGAGCTGGGGGATCTAGGTTTTTGTTTTGCTTTGTCACTTAGTGTGACCTTGGACAAAGTGCTTACCTTGTTGCCTTTAGTTTCCTTATCTGTAAAATGAGAAATCAAAATAGATAACCTCAGTGGTCCCTTCCAGCTCTGAAGATCCTATAATTCTCTTTTTAACAAAATAAAAGGCCAATTTATCATTTACTAGTAATTTGCAAAATTATGTGTAGTTATTTTTTCTCTGTCTCTATACAAGAGGATAATCATGTACTTAATAAATTGATTCATTCAACAAATAAGTATTGAGTCTACTATGTGCAAGGCCCAGTGCTAGGTGCTGTGGTACAGAGGTGTCAAACTTGGACCCATGGGCTGATAAAAATGTAATTGAAAATGTTTAACAAAAATAAATGAAAATAGAATACAACATAAATAATGTTCATTTGTAGTTTTCAAAGTCTGTGTGCTTCCTGGAATTTGATTCCACTGCTATGGTAGATAGAGGTAAAGGACATAGTTTCTTTTCTTCATGACCTCACAAACTAGCATTTTTACCTGTGTGCTTAAAAGCTGATCACCTACTAAAATTTAATAAGTTTTTTCTCTCTTTCCTAGGGGCATGTGCTCTATGAGGATTGTTAGACATGGAAAATTCTTTTGTGAAATGTCTAATGTCAGAGGTTAAGGACTCTGGGGATGGGTATACCCTCGAACAAAAGAGGGGAGCTTTGGTCAGGAAGTAGTCAAAGGATGTCAGTTGTCTTATCTCCTAGTTCTTCTCCCTGCCTCTCTATCCATATTCTGCACAGCGCCAAAATGATATTCCTAAAGCACAGGTCTGACTGTATGACAGTTAAGTGGTATAGTGGATAGAGTACTAGATTTAGAGTCAGGGACACCTTATTCCAAATCTCTTTTTAGGTACCGGTGGGTCCCTGGACCAACTCACTTGAGGTCTTTCAGATACAGTTTCGTCATTTATAAAATGGGGATGATAATTGTACCGCTCTCAAAGGGTTTTTGTAAGGACCAAATGAGACAATCTAAATGTAAAGCACTTTGCAAATTCTGAAGTGCTACATAATAATATCATCATCATCATTATCATCATCACATTACATAATCCTTCTGTTCCAGACACTCATGGGGCTCCCTCTTGCCTCTAGGTATATGAAATATGCAAAATTTTAATTTCTTTGTTTGGTTTTCAAAACCCTTCACAATCTCACTCTTTTCCAGACTTTTTGTGTATTTCTCTCCTCACACTCAGCATTAGAACCAAACTGGCTTGCTAGTTGTCTCCAGTGCAGAACATTCCACTGCATACCCCCTGCTTTGGCACAAACTTTTTCCCAGGCATTCTCCACTCACCCTTGCCTAACAATCCCTAGCTTCCTTCACTTCCTTCAAAGTTCAGTTCCTACTTCATCTCCCTCCTAAAGGAAGGGCTTTCTGATCCTCCTGGTGGAAACTCCCTTCTAAATATTTCGTATTTAGTTTTCAATGTATGCATTGTCTTCCTAAATAGAAGATAAGCTCCTTGAGAGCAGGAGCCATCTCTTTTTTTTTTTTTTTTTTCTTTTTTTTCCAGCACCTTGGATAATGCCTGGCATATGATAGACTTAATAAAGGTTTGTTGAATTGAGTTGAATATAGACAGCATATAGCTGAAATCTGTGGATGCTCTGCTTCTATCCTTACTGACCAGTTCCCCTGGTGTCTACTCCCTCTGTTTAATTTCGTGGTACTTGCCCAGAAACACAAGATAAGTGGCACTTCATCACCACTTCTCCCAGAAGACACAAAGACAATACCACAAGAGAGGCCTCTGGGAGTCTTCTGGAGCTGGGCAGTAAGTACTACAGTGAGCATGGAGTATCCAGGAGCACTTAGGACTCCCGTGGCCACATCAGTGTACTTGGGCCAGAGTTCTTGTCCCACGTTTGCTCATTCTACTTATTTAGAAATTACCTTGGCCAGGCAAATAACACCAGTGACTCACTGATGTGGAAACCTATCTTTTAATCATTCAGTGTTGATTACCACCCCTGGCGGGGAAGGTCTGCCTCCCCAAAATCTGTCTCTATGCTCTGTTTACTTTTTTCCTTACCCAACCCTGGGGTCTAATGCTGCTGCATCCCTCCCTGCCACTTATGTTATGGCCCAGGATTCACACCCATTGATGGACCAGTTTTTCTCTGTGGCACTAAATGTACTTCCTTCTCTCCTGGAGGGCAGGAACATTGGAAAGAATTTATAAATTCAAAGAAAAACTGCATAGCATTGGCCAATAACAACAGCAGAAATAATAGCTCACATTTATATAATGCTTTAAGGTTGTTTTTCAATGCACTTCCCTCACAACAAACCTGTTAAGGTGAGCAGTGAAGTGTCATCATCCCACCTGTTTGGCAGACGAATGTTATTATTAGAATGCAGTGGGAAGAGCCTTAGATTTAGAGACCTGAGAGGTCTGATTGATACTTCCTAGCTGTGTCGCTGTGGGAAAGACATTTAATTTCTCTGGGTATCAGTTTCCTCATCTTAAAAATATGGGGATTTTAATAATATCTGTATTGGGGATTATATGAGGCAATTTATATAAAGTTCTTTGTAAACCTTTAAGTTCAATACAATATAATATAATGTACAAGTATAATATAATATACACATATACAAATAAAATATAAACATTAAGTGCCTACTCTCTGCCAGGCTCTGTGCTAAGTGCTGGAGAAGCAAAAAAAAAAAAAAAGGCAAAAGATAATCTTTGCTCTCAAGGAGCTTACAATCTGGGGGGTGGGTGGAAGACAATATGCAAACAAATATATACAAAGCAAACTATATACAGGATGAATGGGAAATAATTAAGAGAAGCACTGGAATTAAGAGGGGTTATGGAAGGCTTCCTGGAGAAGGTGGGATTTTAGTTGGAAGCCAGAGAGGTCAGTAATAGGAGAGGAGGAAGGAGAGCATTCCAGGTATGGGGAACAGCCAGAGAAAATGCCTGGGGATCACCATAGGCAAAGTTGGTAGTGATGGCCACAAAGTCAGGAAGACTTAGGTTCTAGTCCTGCCTCTAAAATATATCACCCTGGGCAAGTCAATTAAACTTCTCTGTTCTCCAGACCACTCTCTAAGACCAAATTTGCAAAGCAAGGGCATAATTTGCACCTATAGAAAAAGTTCCTCACAAGGAACTCTGAGGCTAAGGAAATCATAAAAGAAAACAATCCTCTCAGGAAGCCTTTCAGTACTCTACACATGCCAACTGTTATTATTATTACTATCATTGCTATTAATTCACCAAAAGAATGTGTGGCATGGAGAAGAGAATGGTGGATTAGCAGTTAGAAACCCTTGTTTCTGATCATGGCTCTACCCACAAACTAGCTAGGTGGTAGTAAGTAAATCATTCCACTTTCGAGTTTCTCTCTCTGTCAAATAAATATGTTAGACTGGATGAGCTCTAAGGTAGGTGCATTTTTTGTTTTGAGGAACTTCATACCTCCAAATCTTATTGAAGTTGAAAAGGGGTGAAGCAGAAGGGGTTAGGGACCTCATTAAAAGCAAACCGAAATTGTATAATTCTTTGATTCAGAAAAGTTTCATTCAAAGCTAAAAGTTGGACCATCCATTAACATTTTACTACTAAATATGTGGGTTGTAGAACAGAAGTTGCTGCTGTAGATGGTGATAGCCAGAGACATAATTTCGATTGATCCTAGCACAGAAAAATTTAACATGTTTATTCCATCAGAATTGAGACCATCTTAGTAACTAATCTCTCCATTTTCAAGTGAATTTGTCTTAATTGCTTATTATTAAATTTATAATAAATAAATAAAAATAAGAAATAAAATTTAGTAGCATTTATCAAACTCCTATATGTGATGCACTCTACTAGGCATTGGGGATACAAGAGTAAAAAAGATCATTCTCTGCCCTCCAGGACTTTACATTCTATAGGTGGGACACTATAACACATGCACAGGTAAATAAATGCAGAGTAATTTCTCTAAGCTGGAAGGAGAACAATAACAACCCAGAGTTCAGGACTCTTTCTACCATGCCAGCTTTAGAATGCCAGGATGGCAAGTGATGGCTTGCCAGCACACTTTGGTATTGGCATTCCAGTTGTATTTCCATTAAACCAACACTTAGTAATTGCCATTCTTTTCAAGGTGATGATAATATAAAGATAGAAACAAAATTTCTTGCTCTCAAGGATCTTTTGCTTTAGAACTGAGAGGGGCCTGAAACTCCTTATTTTAAGGATGAGAGAACTGAGGCCCAGAGTGGTTAAGTGATTTGTCCAAGGTCACACAGAAAATACAAATCATTTAAGTGTACTTGGCTTCCATTTCCTGATTTCAGTGAGTTTGATTTCCAAATAACAAAATACTGCTGTATTTTATATGAATCAAGATTTGGGGAAACCCTCATAACTTTAGCTGATGGACATGTCCAAAATGTAATTACATCCAGGCATCCTGAATGATCTTACTTTAGTAATTGATCACCCATCACTTCTAATTGACTAGAATCACAGGGAGAACAATCTGTGGATAACAAGCATTTATTAAGCTCTTGCTGTGTGTCAGGTACTGTCCTAAGTGCTGGAGAAACAAAAAAAAAACATAGTCTGTGCTCTAAAAGATGATCAGTTAATAACAACACTACTATGATGTATAATTCCAGATTTTCCATCTTGTTAGTGTAGTGAGGGTCTGACATATGTGCACAGGTTTCATGTTCTCTTCCCATGTGGAAACAATGGCAAACCTATTTCCTAATTCTGATATGCTATGGAATGGAGAGACTATGGAGCAAGCATGGGCATTCTATAACTGGTTTCAGTCAGCTAATCACAGGGTGAAGAAGAGGCTATTTGATTTGTTGTGGAGGCATTCAAAAAGGCCTACCTGCTTCAATTTCTTCCTCATTATCTCAGCACTCTGGAGGAAATTCATGACTTCTTTTGCTCTACAACCTTATGAGTTCAAAAGGCCCAAAGGAAACCCCGGCTTCCAGAGGTTGGGTTCAAAGCCAGGATAGCATCAGTGCCCAGAGGAGCAAGAAATGACCTTTGGGAGTGACCTGTAGTGCGCCAGTCTGGCTAAGACAAGAATTCATCCTATAGTGATACTGCTTATAGGTGTTAATTTGGTAGGACTGATGCTATGAAGGAACGGAGCTAAATTAAGTCTACTTTATCCAGACACCACAGTGGTAAAGGAAAGAGTGTATCCCTGAGATACTAGAGAAAATATTTGCATTTTGTTTTTTGTTATATCTTTGAAATAAATGTCCCTTTGTAAAAAGGTAATGGAAGTTAACTAGTTAAATGGAACTGGGGTGTGAGTCAGTGGCCCCTAATAATGGGGGAACCATCAATCAGTAAATATTTATTAAGTGCCTACTATGGTGGTGGAAATTATGGCCACTGGGGGCTCAAGCCAATGGCAGAGAAAAACAAAATGTCTCTATCTGTTCTGGGTACCATAATACCCTAAGAGGAATTTTAGTTTGGCTGGTCCTGGGATAGAAAGTAGATGTCATATTAGTTTGTCACTGAGTCAAGTTCATTTTTAGGATCCTTCCCAACAGATGTGGGGTCAATAGAATGATGTCTCACCTTGACCTCTCTGAAGATGTACTTGAGTTTTCTGCAGACATTTAGCTAGTCAAGAGACCAAAAGTGTTTGTGAATGGGCCCTGTAAATGACTGACTGTAGGTCTTTGTGTTTCAGTAGATGAAGGTGAAACAGAATCATGTTTTGTTTTCTCTAAGAATGTATGTAACATTGTGTCTTTTGGCTGGCCTAGCTAGTTGAGCTTGTCTTTTATAGGTTTGGATATGGAAGCATCAAAAAGCTACTTTGGAAGTAGCTTCTGTTTAGAGAGAGATAGATATAGCCTGAAGGAGACAAACATTGCACTGGGACTTATTCCAAAGCTGAGAAACTGACAACCTTTAGGAAATGCTATTTAGGAAAGAAAGGTAACTTGGCGTGGTGGACCAAGAGCTGGCCTCACAACAGGAAGATCTCGTTTTGAGTCATGCCTCTGAAACATACTAACTATGTGACCCTGGAAAAGTCACTTAACTCTCAGAGCTCTAGACGACTCTTTGAGACTCAGTTGCAGAAAAAGTGCTGGTCTACAACAATGGAGGTTCATTCTTTATCCAGGAGTGGGGAACCTGTGGCCCTGAGGCAACATGTGGCCCTCTAGGTGCTCAAGTACAGCCCTCTGACTGAATCCAAACTTGTGAAGTTTGGGCTGCACTTAAAGACCTGGAGGGCCACATGTGGCCTCAAGGCTGCAGGTTGCCCACCTTTGTCTATCTTCTATCCCAAGTACCAAGGCACTATAAAGTTATTTAGAGTTTTCATTGTGTTAACTTTGGATTTGACCATATAGTGACATTTACTCTGGGAGGCAAATGCTACTATTATCTCCACTTTATGGAAGAGGAAACTGAGGCAGAGAATGGTTAATGATTTATCCAATGTCATATAGTTAGTACATATATGAGGCCAGATTTTAAATTCAGGTCTTCCTGATTCCGTTATTGTTGCTGATTTTGTTGTTGTTCTCACAAGAGTAGACATTGTATCGATACAGAAGTTAGAAAGCTAGCTATCATTGAGACCTGCAAAGTGTAAGTACTTACAATCTATGATGTTATTCCAGCTTGGCCAAGATAAGTTGTACTTATTTCATTGACCCTACCAATGTACATCTACAGATACACACTCACTCACAAAGTGATGGCAATAATAGCAATTGTCAAAATGGTGAAGTGTACAAATGTAAAGAATGGAAAAAAAGAAGAAAAATCTCCATTTGATCAGATTAACTAGGGCATTTTAAATAAAAACTCTGGCTAACTCACTGGCATGTTGTTTGGTGAGCTGGAAGGGTTCACTCTAGCAATTCAGGGTAGTGTAGCGTGCTTAGGGTGCTTGTCACTCAAAACAATTGAGTATCCACAGTAGATGGGGAACATGGAAGGCAACAAACAAAGCAATGGGACACACCCAGTTATGGAGGATGAGGCTCCCTTGACTGCTGAAGATTATGCCGAAAGGTACCATCACATTGCTAAAATTATATGTTAGTGATTAGCCTTCAAAAGGAATTTATTACTATTAATAACAATAATAATAGCCCCTTGCTTACAATCCTGTAGTATGTGATGGTTTCCAAAGGGCTTTCATAGCTATTACTTTGTTCCATTTTCACAACAAATATGGACTGGATAACACACATATTGCCAGCCTTAAATTCATAGTGGAAGAAGCTTTGGTTCAACGTTGTGACTTATCCCAAACTATGTAGAAGTGGATGTTAAAACACAAACAAACAAAATGTTAAATTCGCTGGATTGTTTTTAGGACTAGAAATGATTATCAATTCCATACAACCTTTTGAAGGCCGTGGACCCCTTTGGCACTCTCATGAAACCTATGAACCCCTTCTCAGAATAGTCTATTTAAATCCATATAGTAATAATTGAAAAATTTAAAAAAACCTTAGTTTACAAAGGAAACCAATTATACTGAAAAGCAGTTTCTCAGAATTTTTTTTTCAATTCATGGGTCCAAGTCTAAGAACTCCTGTTATATAGACCAACCTGACATTTCATAGTCAAGTGATTTGACCACATTTGTGCACCACATAGTAGCAGGGTTAGGATAAACTCTAGGCCTCCTGACTACCTGGTCTACATCTCTTTTCACCATGCAGTATTACCTCCTCTGAATGCTTCCCAAAGTAGTTGCCATTCATTGCCACTATGTTCCTTAAGACTATGTCTCAAAGCAGATCATTGTAAGTTTAAATCACAACTGTATATGTATGTGATGCCAGCCTTGCACACACATGCTGTCATGACTTCATATTGCTCTGACTGTTTGGACATTTTCTTTGTCATCATCAGATATAATAAAATAAAAATGAGAGCAAGCAGCAATGTGTCCACCGCAAACGATGACTAACATTCCTATAGCTCTTTAGGGTTTGCAAAGCACTATAAATGTCATCCCATTGATCCTCAGAATAACCTTGTGATGTAGGGGATATTATTATCCCCATTTTACAAGTGGGGAAACTGAGACTGGCCCCAGGTCATACTACTAGTAAGGAACTAAGTCAGGATATGAACTCAGAAGATGCAGAGTTTAAGTCCAGGGCTCTTAAATAGTCTGCCATCTAGCTGCCTAATCACTATCAAGCTAGCAGCAAAATCAAATGAAAAGTGGGAATGTCTGGAATAATTCTGCATTGGAAAGCAAGGAGCTTTGCATATACTAGGGGTTCAATAGATGCATCTTAAGTGCCTTTGAATATAGGGTAATGCCTTTATCTTCAGGGTCCAAAACACATTGCAAAGGAAATCATTAAGTTCAAAAACCTCATCTACATTCAGTGTGGCCTGGTGCCCGGTGCAAGATTTTCTCAGTAAATAATTTGTTGATGGTAGCTTCCCCATTTATTCCCATAGTCTTCCCACTACAATGGCAGCTAGATTTTCCTGGTTTTCCAAGACCTTAATAAGACTCTCTAGAGGCAGAAATTCCAGATACTTCAGGGAGTTTTACTTTTTTTTTTGGAGGGCAATTGGGGTTAAGTGACTTTGCCCGAAGTCACACCGCTAGTAACTGTGTCAAGTGTCTGAGGTTGAATTTGAACTCAGGTCCTCCTGACTCCAGGGCTGGTGCTCTATTCAATGTGCCACCTGTAATGTAATATCAAGGAAAGGCAACTTCCCAAGGTTCAGAATACCAGCATAGGTGCTCTCCATTTTATTCAGTGACAAACCAAGAACAGAGAAGATCAAAACATGACATCATTCAAAATACAGCATTTACTAAGTGTGATTAAATAATCTCCAAGTACTACCCCACCCCAGGACCTTCAAATCATTCAATCAATTACAAAGTCCCTGTTCTAAATACTTCTCCAACCCTAGGCTATACCTTCATTTAGTTCACCACAAAGCCCCTCTTCTCAAATGGAGATTAGTTTCCAAACATAAGTAAACTACATTCATTTGTTCAACCACAGAACACAAAAAGGTCAAAAGTTCCCCACCCCTGGATCACAATTGAATCTACCCCAGAGTTACATCAATTTTAAACACAGCACTTAATACCCAAATGGAGGTCTTTGCTTCATCTTGACACGAGGCAAGTTCTCAGCAATCTTAGTTCCTGGGGAGACAAGGCTTAGCAAGGCCACAAGATACATTGCCAGTCCCTTCATTAATTCATCCTCTGTCTGTAGAACAGTCCTAGAACCCCTGAAAACGTTAGCAAAACCCTCTCCCAGGATTTCTGTAAACATACAACAAGAAAATCCTTCTTCAGGGCTTCTGAACCAACAGAAAGGTTCCCAGACCCCTGCAACAACAGCACTGCCCTTCACCAGCGGACAGTATTCACTCTCTGTCTGCAGGACAGTCTCAGGGCTTCTTAGCCAACAGCCAGGTTCCAGGACTTCTTCAACAAAAGGACTGTCTTTCACCAGTGGACAAATCTGGAAAACAACATCAAAACAGACAGACAAAGTACCAGCAAAACAGCCATGTCTCCTCAGTCCTTGGCAGCTCAGGGGGCAGGTCTCAAAAGTCCAGGGCAATTCAAAGTGGCCCCAGCAATCCTTCTCAGTCTCTCTCTCTCCTCCACGAGGTGCTGCTTCCAAAAAAAGTTCTTCTGCCTCTCTCTCGCGTCTCTCCAAATCTACGTCACCAGCTCCTCCCAGTTCAGGACTTTCTTTTCATATCAACAAGTCCATCCCACAGGTGGGATTAACAAACTCTGGGTTTTAACACAATCAATTTGAAAACCAAGCCAATACAGGGGAATCTTTATGTTCCATTACTATCACACCACCTAGCCGCCCCTACTTCAGGGAGTTTTAATGACAATTGCCTTCACTCCCCAGCTTTCCTACACTCTGATGCAAATGCCATCTGTTCTTGGTATCCAAACATCTTAGCAAAGTCTCCCTCTGGAATATTCATGATGGCATCAGTCAATTCTATTTCTTCTTCTCTTTTTTTTTTGAGGGGGGAAGGCAAGACAATTAGGGTTAAATAACTTGCCCAAGGTCACACAAGTAGTAAGTGTCAAGTGTCTGAGGCTGGATTTGAACTCGGGTCCTCCTGACTCCAGGGCTGGTGCTCTATTCACTGTGCCACCTAACTGCCCCCAGTTCTATTTCTGAAACTTCAAATCATCAGAACAAACTGATGATGTAATTAGATAGTCACACTGGGGTGGATAAAAGGTACGCGGAATGTGTGTATGATTGTGGGTTCATAATATGAATCTACAAATTATATATAGTATATATATATATTATAGCTATAAGCTAGCTAGCTATTTGTATATGGACTATGCATAAACATTTGTGTAGATGTTTGCATATTATACATGATATGTGTGTGTAGAGTGATATAGATATACGAAAGAGGCACTGTTGAATAATGGATAGAGAGTTGGTCTTGAAGTCAGAGACCTGAGTTCAAATCCTGTCTCTGACACATTTTAGTTGAGTTACCCTGGGCAAGTCAATTAATGTTTCAGATAGCTCTATAAGACTACAAGTCTTAACATTTTCACTTCAGTCCAGTTTCTCTCTCTCTCTCTCTCTCTCTCTCTCTCTCTCTCTCTCTCTCTCGTCTGATCTGCCTTGATCAAGGGAGCCCTCTCACAGTTACTTACACAGAGGGAAACTGTGGATTCAGACCACCAATACACATACAGAAATATGTGTGTGTAACATATATGTGTACATATAATTATTGATTAATTATATTGGTTGATAAGTAAATCACATTATATATAATATGTGTCATATGTAAATATATTATGTGTTTCATATTAAATAGCATGACATATATTACACATGTATATAATTTTGTTGTTGAATCGTTTCAGTCATGTCTGCCTCTTTGTGACCCCATTTGAGGTTTTCTTGATAAAGATACTGGAGTGCTTTGCCATTTCCTTCTCTGGCTCATTTTACAGATTAGGAAACTGAGGCAAACAAGGTTAAGTGACTTATCCAGGGTCACATATCTTTCATGTGTCTGAGGCCAGATTTGAACTCAGGTCTTACTGACTTCAGGGCCAATGCTCTATCCATCACGACACCTAGCTGCTCCATTGTTATATGGTATATATGTAAATATTATATGTATATGTAAAACCACTTAAATATAGCAACAATTCCTCTGTAAATTTTAATCTTAGAGTTGCCAGGAGCACAGAAAAGTTAAAAGCTTGACCATAGTCACACTAATGCAACATATCTTGTGTTATAAGGATGTGTGTATACATGTGTGTGTATATATGCACATATATGTAGATAGATATATGTATATATTCCATTTGAAAAGGAATTGAACAGAGGCACAGGTACAGTTCCATGAGCTGTTAGTAGTAGGATCAGAATTAGAATTTGCAGCCCTTGTTTTCTAGATCAAGGATAACCAATCCATCATTTCAGGGCCACACACAACCCTTCAGAGATTTAAAGAAAGTATGCAGGAGAAAAATCCATTACAAATTATACTGACATTGTAAATAATATTATGAAGTAAAGCAGAGTGATGCATGGGAAGGGATGTTAGATTTGGGGTCAGAGGACCTGTGTTCATATTTCCGTTTCCCTATGTGTGGTCACCTAGTTGTGAGACCTTGGGTTCATTACTTCACATCTCTGCAATTCCATTGCTATAAAATTAGGGGGATGGGTTTGTTCAGGGGTTCTTAGCTCTTTTTGTATCATGGAATTCTTTTTTAGTCTGATGAAGCCTATGGATCCCTTCTCAAAATGTTTTTTGAAGAATACAATAAAATACATAGGATTACAAAGAAAACCTATTATATTGAAATACAGTTCTCAATATATACACACACACACACATATACGTACATATTTTTTAAGTTCACAGACCCCCACTTCAGTTAAGAAACTCTAGTCTGGATGAACTCTCAGGTCATCTCCAGTGTTAAGCACATGATCTGAAATATCTTGAAAAAGTCCAAATCACCCAAATCACATTCAGTGCAGTAACATGAATGAAGTTGTTCCTCTTGCAGTCAGGGGGGCGTCTAAAATGGACTCTGAACATTATTATCTCATAGACATCCTGAATCACACCTGAAAATCTTTACAACTCAGAGAACAAAACAGGGAAGACTTTTAAAACAACAAGAACAACAACTAGGAAATAAACTTCATAAATAATGATAAAAATCACTTTTAAAGACAACCCTTGAAACTGTGGCTGCCTGTATGGCTATATTCCATGAGGTTTGCCCTTGTTACTTTTTCCTCCCTCCCAGAAATTCCAGGGAACCCAGAAAAAAAGTGAAGACAGTAGTTGCTGCCTCTTTGGAACTGATAAATTGACTGTTCTTGAAGGTGTTATTGTTGATAGGAAAATACTCAGTGCCACAGTGGGACCTGTAGCCAGCTTTCCTCTGTACTAGTCATTCCCTGAGGTACTCTGAACCATCTTCTGTGGACTTGGCTGGGAGGTCGGGGATTGTGTTTGGAGTTTTGTTTGGGGTTTATTGTAATTTCTTTTCTTGAGGCTCCTTTGAAATTAACTAATCTGGGATGGCTAGGTGGGGCAGAGCACTGGCCCTGGAGTCAGGAGGACCTGCATTCAAATCCAGCCTCAGACACTTAACATAAAAACTAGCCGTGTGACCTTGGGCAAGTCACAACCCCAATTGCCCTCCAAAAAAAAAAATAAAAAGAAATTAACTAACCCAATTCAAGGTGTGATACAATGTTGGGAAGCATTGTTTGAGTTCATAACTCTTGTAGGGAGCCACTAGTCTCTCCCTTATGGTGCTTTCAAAGCAGAGACATTTGTAGGTGGCTGTGAGTCGAGTAGTCCTACAGCCCTCTTCCCCCAGCCAGCATGCCCCTAGACATGAGACCTAGTTAAGCTAGATATTAGGGCAACCAAGAAGAGGAGATGTCACAAAAGCATCATGAACAGCCTAAGTATTGTGTAAAAGAGGGGGAAAGGGGTCCATTGTTGCCAGGCAGTCAATCCCAGTCCCATTTCTGTTGCCTTGGTGACAGTGGAAGACTTCTCATCCTCAGTGTTTATCAGGTACTTTTTAATCATCCACTGGGGGAAGTACCTTCTACCCCAGCATCTGCTTTCCTATCACTAATTCCTACCCTCATCCCACTTTAAAGGAGTGATGAGTCTACTAAAATATAGAGCCCATAGCAATCCCAACACTAGCTGCTGCCTCCTCAGCTCCCTCTCATGCCGCTTCCCAGGCCAGTGAGCCTTAGATACCCCTGGGCTCCACGTCTCCTAACCAGGAAACTAGCCTGCTGGAACTCAGTGCCTCCTCTTAGCTCATATCACACAACTGCTTCTGCCCCGCTCTCTGTCAGGAGGCACTCCAGACATGCCCAGAGACAAGACAAACCTGTGCAACAACATGGTTAGAAAAAACACACAGCCACAACAACAGCATGAATGCTTTTATCTTCTACCTTCCTGGGTTTTTTTTTTTTAGGTAATCAAGACTGGGGGAAAAAAGTCCCTTACATAACACTATTTCTTAAAAGGCCAAAACTAATCATGTGGGAGTTTCCATACTAGTAGTGGTGGTAGTAGTAGCAGCAACAGGCATTTGTTGGTAATTATGTATCTCAGAAGTGCCCAGTTTCTGCATGGCAATTCCAGCTATAATTACCATGAAATTTTATAACTGCAAATTATCCTGTCATGTGGGTGGTATAAATAAGTGTGTACCTGCTCTGTGATAACAAATTGGAATGACATGGCTAGTTAGTAGAAATGTGAAATTTGCAGATGGGCTACCAAATTGGTAACTTTCCCTACAAGTTGGGAGAAAAGAGTCAATTTTAGTGTTGCTTTTTCCATATATGAGATCACAGATCTGGAGTTGAAAAGGATCTTGTTAAGTCATCTGGTTCAAACCCTTTATTTTACAGATAAAGAAATCCAGGGGGCAGAGTGCCTTGCCCAAGGTCACACAGGTGTTAAGTGTCTGAGGCAGGATTTAAACTCAGGTCCCCCTGAATCAGTATCCTTTCTACTATATCATGCTGCTTTCCAGAGCCCTAGGGAAGAAATTTAAATCATCCCCTCAAAAATTGTTTCCCTCCTTTTTTCACGTGCAAGGAAAAGAGGAGGATAAGAAACCAGAAATTCTCAGAGATCCAATCATCTTCTTTGCACTGCTGGTTCCAATTCAGTTGCTGGGAAGTTAACTTTAAAAACAAAAGTATCTGTCAACCTTAGACAGTTGAGGTGGCAAACAAACCCCAACTATTACCTTTGGAATTTTGCAAAGCGAGATTTTTGAATCCATCAGGAACTAAGGGGTGATGCTTCAGCCATGTGAGACTAAGGCATGACACCCAAAGACAGGCATAACACCCAAAGAAACTTAACTCCAGATACATTATTTCCTCATCCTTCAGTTTTAGCCATATTGGGAAAATAAATCAAACAGAAGAAAAGAGGACAGTGTCAGAGCATCAAAGGAGAAAAACTATACCCTTCTCCTCTCTGCCCTGCCATGCCCCTTTTCTCTAAGGTAGGAAAGGAAAAAAAAAAGATGGATAGCCCCTGTTCATGTTGCCTCTTTATGTCTCCATATGACAAACAACCCAAATGAGAAAACTCATAAGGGGGGAAAGCAGGGCAGCCCCAATTCATTGCACTGGTACATCTAAACTAGAATTAGAGTACTTTCGGGCATAATCAGACTGAGAGAGCACACTTTCCTTAAGACATAAAACTAATGTTGTTATTCATCCAGCATTCTGATGAATGTAAGGGCTGTACCTTGACAAATAGAGAAGGCTGCTCAGGAGATGATAGATTTATATTCCAAAGTGCTGTTAAACTTGTAACCATAGTAACAAACAAAGCTATTACATAAAATGGCTTCACCATGTGAAAGCAATAATTATATTAACTAGATGGGAGGAAAAAGGAGAAGGAAGTCTGATCAATGTGGAAGGCACCCGGTAAATTGGATTGGAAATTCGTGGCATTTTTCTAAATTACATCTCTTAGGGAGGGGTGAGGGAAACTGTCTCTGATGTTGTGGCTAAGTCCCACCAGGTGGCAGTATGAAGAAAGTTGTCCAGGCAAGCCACTGTGCTGCTGGGATGAGTCCTGGGAGAGAAGCATCTTGGACACTTGGTGGAAAGACAACCACACAACCCCACCTCCCCCCACTCCAGCCAACCATAGTAATGGAACATGGCCAACAGTAGATCTCATTAAAGGAGGAGCAATCGAGAGACTAGTTATTGTTTAAATGAGTACTATTGAAGGAGTTATCATTAGCATCCAAGTCAGCTTTGTGAGCATCATTGGTCACCATCATGGGGCTCCATGTTTGTACCCTGCTCTTCGTATACAAAACTCAGCAAGATTTGGATTGAAGCAATGGATAATGAAGGAAGATCCCTAGGCTGGGAAATCAAGAAGTCTTTTTTTTTCATCCTAGAGTCAGAGGATCTGGGTTCAAATCCATGTCTACCAATTATTTCCAATGTGATCTTGGACAAGTTAGTATATCTCTATAGGCTCCAGTTTCCTCATGCTTAGAATGAGGATTAGATGAACTTTGAAGTCTCTTCTAGCTGGAGAGCCAGGATCAGAGGATCTCCTCCTGGAAAATAAGGGAATCAAATGAAAGAAAATCTAAGGTTCTTTCTAGCTCAAATAATTTTCCTGATGAATTGAGCACTTATTAAGGGAGAGGATGAAAAGTAGTTTGACTATCCAGAGGTAAGAGTACCAAACTCATCAGTCTCCAGGTCTAATCATCATAGGGATAAAAGGGTGAATTTTCTGCCAACATTCATAATATCCAAAGATGCTCATTCTGTTTCTTTATCAGCATCATAGACCATGTTATTTAGTTATAATTTAGCTATTTAGTTAGTTATGGAAGCCAAATGTGTTGTAATTCTCTCTGATACTTGATTAGCTGAGAATTTCAGGATCTTAATACTTTAGAGGATGATAGTCTATTAATTCTCTTAGTTATAGTGAATGTAAATCCCCTAGAGAGCCATCTTTTTAAGTCCCTAGTTAGACAGATCTTTTCCTCGTGAAGGTTATAAGGATTAGACAAGAAATATATAAACAAAGATATTATAACATCTATATATATATATATATATATCATGCATTATTTGACAGATCCATTCTATATTACATTAACATACATGGACAGCCCTGGGACAAAAGCTAAACCAAATACAAGTATCTCTGATACTCACTTTCCTTTTCTTCTATTACTTATTAAATACCCCTCCCTCAATGTCACCACTTTTTTTCCACCTGGAAATTTGGGGACTTCCTTCTTCTCTTTTATATTACCTGTTCTTTTCTTAACTCATTTTAGGGTCCCTCCCTCTCTTAGTTAATCATCTGTTAATAAATCAAACTGATCGGGCAATCTTGTTAACATATTAGATTCTTGACATCTTCCCGCCTCCCTCCCCCCCCCCCCACACACACATACAACTTACCCCAACTGCATCTACTTTTCCACCACCAAAAGGAAGTGGAGGCCTCTGGGAAGAGTGACCCTCCTTCTTTAATCACTGAATTTCCAAGCATTCTGATGGGCAGCTGGGGGCAAAAATCTTTTTGGTCAGGTCCCAAGTCAATCAATAAGAATTTCTTAAGTGCTTTCTATGTGCCATGCACTGAGGATACAAAGAAAGACTAACCTGCCCTCAAGGGGCTCATGGTCTAATGGGCGAGACAACATGAAAATAGCTATATACATGAAAATGTATATAGGATAAATTTTAAACCATCAGCAGAGGGGAGGCATCAGGATTAAGGGGCATAGGGAAAGGATTCCTGTAGAAGGTGGGGTTTTAGTTGGGATTGGAAGGAAGGCAGGGAAGCCAGGGCAGAAATGAGGAGGGAGAGTCTTCCATTCATGAAAGAAAACCAGTAAAAATACCTAGAGTGTGGATATAGAGTGTTTTATGTGAGAAATACAAAGCCAGTGTGACTGGATCACAGAATAGGTAAGAGGGAGTTGTGTAAAAAGACTGCAAAGGTAAAAGGTAGCTATATTGGGAAGGGCTTCAAATGCTAGAGGATTCTTATTTGATCCTGGAGGTTATAGGGAGTCTCTGGAGTTTATTGATGGCAGGCAAGGTCAGATCTGTGCTTTAGGATCCTGAGTATCCTCTCTAGGCATTCTGTTTACTTCACCTGCACATGTCATTGTTGTTGTTCAGTCGTTAAGTGACTTGCCCAGGATCGCATGGCTAGTAAGTAAATCTGAGGCCAGATTTGAACTCACACAGATAAGTCTTTCTGAGTCCAGGCATGTCACTCTGTCCACTGTGCCACTTAGCTGCCATTCACCTGCACATAATCCAAGAGAGACAGAGAGATAGACAGAAAGAGGTGGGGGGGGGGGAACAGAGAGAGAGAGAGAGATAACCCAATGTCTGTATTCCTGCTGATGAAGGGTTTTCAATAAGACCCGATCCACCCGTTCCAAATCTGATTAAAGAAAGAGTCAGTTGCAATCTGGGAAGCTCTGTTTGCAAAGCCAAGACAATAGGGCTGGTTAGGGAGGAGGCTTTTAAACGATGCCAGCTTCTAGAACTCCTGCCTCAAGCCCCTTGGGATTATTGTTGCTACAGTATGTTAGTTGCAAATGTTTATGTTGTTTAAAAAAAATGCAGTCAAGTGCTAGCAGGGAGGCAGTACTCTGGTACAACCCATGCCAGTCATACTAATTAAAGGATTTCTACCTGAGCATCTTCTCTAACTTTTTGAGTTTTGCCCAGTTTAGGTGTACTCACTTCAACTGAAGGCTGTTTGTTGTCACAAGAATCCCAATATGGTGATCCTGCTGTAAGGAATTTGAATGCTCTGGAAGTTTCCCAGCTTCTTTTACCCTATGTCCCCACCCACCCAAAGGTACTAAAGCCAAATTTTCAGAGGTCTCTCGTGGCAGACTGCTCTTAAGTAAAATTTCTTTCTTTGGAATTCTAGGGATTCATTTCTCATTCTTCACTTCCACCGCACGCCCCTCCTCCCCCCCCCCCCATGAAACATATCTAGAGCTTTAAAGGACCTCAGAGGCCATTAGTTTATTTCATTCTGATTTGGGAATTTGAAACATACTCATCTAATATTCACAAGATACCTGACAGTATAAGCTGTGGCTGATTCCATAAACTACATATGTATATCATTCATCAGTTTGCCCTTAAACCTTGTATTTCTCATCCTGTGAGTAGATTTCTGTATCCTATTTGACAGTGAATATTAAGACATACCCAGAATTATTTATCATTGTTTCCCCTCCAAAATTAATTATGATACTATATATTTTAAACATAGAAGGTGGCATTGGTATAGTGATAGAACATTGAGTTTAAAATCAGTAAGACTTGGATTCAGATCTTGCCTCAAACACTTACTAGGTGGGTGACTAGAAAAGTCACTTTACCTCTCTGGGCCTCAGTTTCCTTATCTGTAGAATGAGGGGTTTGGACTTGATCTATAAGGACCCTTTCAACTGTGTCTGAGTCTGGTGCCTTTCACAGGATAACTGATTTTCCCTCATTTTTCAGTAGACAAATAATTGCAATATATCCTGCTTTTGCTCCGCCATCAACCCCAGCACTCTAATTTACAGCAGAGATGGAGGAACTCAGTAGGGTTTGGATATTGATCAAATTATCATAGATTCTTCTTGGACAATTTGGTCAGAATTTCTCTGCTCCTTGAGAAAATAAAATCTCTCTCTCTTTTTGTGGGTTATTCCCTTGTACTTGAGTTATGTAGGTCCCATAACCTTTTCATTAGTCTCTCTAAGGTGTTTTGTTAGAACCACAGATTTAGAATTATGTAATAAGTTCAGCTTCTACACCATTAATTTGATCTTAAACGGCTTATTCATAGAATTTAAGCAGGTTCTAAATTCAACCAAATATTTGCTCATAGCCTCTGCTTTATCCATGTCTGCAGCTGATAAATACCAGCAAACCTCAACAGTGTATGTGTTCCAACATCTGTCTTAAAATAGAGCTTTCTTTCTGTTTTCCATTTGATTTCCAGTGAAAGAGAAAGAACTGGGATAAGTTAAGTCACTCAGAGCTCAGAGATAGAGGACAAATCTTCCTGTCACATATACCTTCACAATCAGGAAAGAAATAACACTGAGGAGCTTGGAAAGTTATAACAGAGGTCAGCAACCTTTCAGAAATGGTAGGCTGAGGTCTGATCAGTTTCCTTCTGCAATTGCTGACCACACACTTGACTCTTTGCAAACTTGGTATGTGTAAAGTGGAGAAGGGAGGAGTAGTTAGGGGTGGGGTGGCCAGGCATAGGGAGTGGGGAAGAATGCCAGCTGCCAAGTCCTGTGAGTAGGTGGACAATAGCTCTTCCAAGGTGCAGGGAGGAGGGTACATACGTGCTCCATCATTTGTGGACATACTGTTAGATTCCAACCTATGAATTAGGAGAATACCCACTTAAGTGGGGACAGTGGAAGGAGGTAAAGCTGTGGTTCATAGAGTCTGTTTCGCAATATGGTGGGATGCTGCTCAATGGTGATGCCTTTAAGATAAATTCTACTACAAGGAATATTAAATAAGTCAGGGATCAATCATTCTTTTTCATATTCCTTCTGAAATTGAATAATTTTATAGATGTTTACTTAGGCAGAACTAGGGCAGAATTGGCAGGGCCTGATTTAAGCAAGATTATTAAGTAATTGAGATTATATGAGTCAAGATTATGAAGTAAGATCTCTTGGGACTTAATACTCCCCATTTGGCACCTGTTTTCACCTCTATAGTATGTCACACAACATACTGCACATAGCGCCCTCATGCTCCCACCTTCTCTTGTTCTTGGCAATAGTTTAGGGGTTTTTTTTTTCATTTTTTGTATTTTTATTTGTTCATTTTATTTTCTTTTTTTACTGAAACTTAACTGAAGTTAAACTTTATTGAAACTTTTTTTTAAAGGAGATATTGTGATACATTATACACATGCTACACTCAGCAGCACGGAAAACAGAATCTGTCCAGAACATCAAAAAGTTCATGACACACAGCTCTAAGTGAATAAACTACTGGTCTCAGCCAGGTAGGTCTTTCATTAAAAGATGGATTGTCCTACATCAGGGAGGATTTAAATGGTAAGAACTCTTTATTAGATGGAAGAGATAAAAGTTCTGGAATAGGGAGGAGATGGTTTTGACTATGGTAACATCTCCAAGAGCTTCAGCTAGGTATGACCAGATGCTTGGCATTCTGTGTCTCTCTGTGGCTTCTGGATGAGCACAATGGATTGTGTTTATCAAAGATTTTTTAATAGATAAGCAACTTAATTTTTTGGAATGTTACAGTACCCCCAACTTCTTTCTTTTTTACCCATTTTTCTCAATTACATGTAAACAAACATTTTTAGCTTTCATTTTTAAAAAAAATCTTAGTTCCAAATTCTTTCCCTCTCCCCTCCTTGAGAAAGCAAACAATTTGATATAGATTATATATGTGCAGTCATGCAAAACATTTCCATATTCACAGTGCTGCAAAAGAAAATGCAGACAAAAAAGAATAATAAAGAAAGTTGGAGTTTTTTTTAGGTATGCTTCAATCTGTATCCAGAGTCCATCAATTCTTTCTCTGGAGTTGGACAGCGTTTTTCATCATAAGTCCTTCAGAACTGTTTTTGATCATTGTATTGCTGAGAATAGCTAAGTCATTCACAGTTGATCCTTGTAAAATATTGCTGCTACTATGTACAGTGTTCTGGTTCAGCTCTATCAATCACTTTAAGCTAATATATTTACAGGCAGCAAAGTGGCATAGTATGCTGACCTTAGAGTTCTGAAGTCCTGAGTTTTAATCCTCTTTTAGATACTAGCTATATAACCCTAGGCAAGGCACATAATTTCTTTTAGCCTTAGTTTCCCCATTTGTAAAATGAGGTGGTTGAACTTGATGGTCTTTAAAACCCTTTCCAATTCTAGATCTATGATCTATGACCTCTCCAAGGAGAATTTACAACCTAAGCCTTAAACCTAGTTATAGAGCAAAATGCTTTATTCTCTCCTAAAGAGATGTCAAATGTGAGGCAGGTAGGGATCAATTTCCTCTTTGGTTTTTTTGTTTTTTTGAGAACAGGAGGCCCTTCCCTTGTGTCTCTGATGTCTTGCTAGGTAAGTACTCAATCTAAATGTAACTAAGTCTGGTCCTGAGAATTATTTATGAGAAAGGAAATAACTGGTCCAATGTATCATAGACCATGCTGGTGACATCATAAAAGTAGTGTGTAAGGCACCAGTTAACAGTCAAGTGCCTACTGTGTGCCAATCTTGGCACTATTCTAGGTGGTGGACCAAGAAAAAGGTTAGGCCATTTTAACCTCCCACAAGTGAATCAGATACAGCATATGATCCTACTATGATCATAGCTATACATCCCAAGACTTATAAAAATTATGTGTGCCCATTTAAGGGAGGACTATCTGTTTAACTTTGAAATAATTAAAAGGATCAGAATGACCAACATTGCTTGAATGTAAATTATTTCCCATCTCAGACCATTTGTTCCTCCCAATAAACTTATGTTCTAGCTGGGAAAGGTATTATTATATCTATTTGACATGGGGATGACATGAGATAGGGAAACTGAAACTCAGAGACATTATGTAATTTTACTAAGGTCACATAGCTTATGAGTGTTGGAGCTAGCACTAAAACCCAAGCCTCTTTATTTCTTCCTCCATTAAACCAGAAGGCCAATCTGTAAGTAGATATTTTAAACTTTCAGAGTGTGTTCTATCCTTGATACTGTTAAGCCAAGCAGGGAGCATAAACATTGACATTTTCGAGCCCTGCCAATTAGTCTCAGGAGTTCAAATAACTTACACTATTCAATACAACCCGGAGTGTAATCGTTTGTTAGTAATAACCTAGTACTTGTTTAGCTTCATAGATCTAAATCCACACTCTGACATCCCATGGACAAAAACACTACTTGCTTTTTATCAGCGTGTTGGTTGAAATGACTTCAAGCAGTCAGGAAAAAAATATTTTTTTTTCTCTTTTGCAACTCAATTATGAGGCTGAAGGGCACACATAGATTTTCCTGCTGAAAAGCAAAAGGCTTTTAGGACTTGCTTTATCAATAGATTTCTACATCACTTCTATAGTTAAGGGTTGGCTGATTTTAAGTGTTAGAAATGGTGTGAATGGGGGGAAGAATCAGTTCCCAGGGGGGATGATTTAAAACTTCTTAGGAAATGAGGGAAATCACCCTGAGTGAAAAGAATGCTGGATCTGAAGTCACAGAGCTTGGGTTCAAATCCCAGCTCTGCACTGATTGTGTGTATGTGTGAGAGAGAGACAGAGAAAGAGAGAGAGAGAGAGACAGAGAGAGAGAGAGAGAGAGAGAGAGAGAGAGAGAGAGAGAGAGGCAGAGAGACAGAGGGACAGAGAGACAGAGACTTAGGACAAACCAAGTTGTTTCTTTTGTAAAATTGGGGAGTTGGACTTAATGTTCTATGCTTCTACTGACACTAAGGTCCATTCTAGCTCTAAAACTATGACACTCTGATCGCTCACGCACCCACTCCCAATGCTCTCTCTCTCCCTAGATTAGAGATGTTCAGCAGGAAATAAGAGAGGCACCATGAGAAGGAATTGTAGCATAGTGCAGAGTCAGGGTACCTGGGGTCTAGCTCTGGCTCCTGACATCATAAGTTGGCTTTGTGACCCTGGGTTGAATATTTCATCATATAGGTCCGTTTCCTAATTTGAAAGTGGCGGGGAGGGGGAGCAGGGGGGGGAAGGACATGTTGGACTAGAAAATCTCAGATGCTTCTATGTGTTACATTCTATGATTTAACAACCCTACTGTTTATAGGCTCACATGACTAAGTAATTCAATGCAAAAAAATGAGCACTGATCAAACGAAACAATATTTGTAAAATGCTTAGCATAGTGTTTGGCACATAGTAGGTGCTTAATCAATGCTTGTTCCCTTCCTCCTTCCCTAGATATGGAATCAGAAAGCCAGATCTCAGATCCTGGTCGTGCTGCTTTGTTCTTGTATGACTGGCAAGTCACAGCCTCTGTAGGGCACATATTGCTCATCCATAAGAGAATAGGGTTGTCTCCCTAAGTTTCCTGCTCTAGAGTCTCTACATTTCTATGTATATGCGGAGAAAGTTTTTCTTTAATATTTAATAGTATTTGATTTTTTCCAATTACACATAAAGATAGTTTTCATTTGTTTTTGTAAGATTTTAAGTTCCGATTTTTTCTCCCTCTCTCCCTTCCCTCCCCCCTACCCAAGACAGCAAGCAATCTGATATAGGTTATACATGTACAATCATGTTAAACATATTTGCACATTAGTCATGTTGCGAAAGAAGAATCAGAACAAGAGGGAAAAGCCACAAGAAAGGAAAAAACAACAACAAAAAAGTGTAAATAATATGCTTCGATCTACATTCAGACTCCATAGTTATTTCTCTGGAGGCAACTAGCATTTTCCATCACGAGCCTTCTGGAATTGTTTTGGATCATTGTATTGCTGAGAAGAGCTAAGCAAATCATAGTTGATCATTATGTGGAGAAGTTTTAGAATTTTCCAGGCAGATTTAAGTGGAGAAAAAGGGGGGAAAAAAGCTTACAAGGCTTAGAATTCAGTTGCTAGCTTCCCTGCTGACTTTGAAGACATCAGTTAACATAGAAAGTTGGTTTTTGCTCATTCATAAATAGAAAAAAAGTGTCATTACCTAGTTAACCAAATCACTAAAGATGCTAAACTCCACCAACTGCATATTTGTATGTGCCTAAGCACAAGTGAGAGAAACAAGGTACAGGAAGGTGCTTATTGACATGATGGTAAGTGGATTTGGTACTTGGATGGTGGCTACCTCAAGAAAGTTCTGAATCCTCAGAATGGCTATGCTGGGACTCTTGACCAAGGCTGACTTATTCCCAGGGTGATACTTCAAAAGAAAGTCAGTTTGAATGCAAATAGCTGGTGTCCTTGCATTCAGATCAATGGGAGATGATGGGCATAGTACTAGCTACCTCCTAGACAGTGCAGAGATGTGATTACAATTCACTTCTTTGGTAAAGTTGTACTGTCAAGACCTTGTGCTGCATTTTTTATCTTCTCTTTTCTTTTTTAAAATTTAAATGTATTTATTTTTAAATTTATGGAATAAAACAAGCATTTCCATAATATAATACAATAATGCTTTTTTAAAAACAGGATCTGGCCTGCATTCAAATTTATACCCATGTATAAGATTTCTTCAAGGTAATGGCAAGTGAGTTTCATTCATTTAATGGCAAAACCTATTGTCAGGAACATACAAAACTTTTCCGAATCATGGAACATGGTGTTTGAAGGGATACCCAGAGTTTATTCTAGCCATTGCTCTACCTCCCAGGTGGGACTAGTTATACGTCCTATCAATCAATCCATAAATATATAGTAAGCACCTACAGTGTACCAGGCACTAGCATTAAGAATAGAGAGACATTATAGTAAGACAATCTCTGCCCTGAAAGAACTTTTATCCTATTGTCCTGAAGGAGATTCTACAACCTCAGTTTGTCCCACAGGGTTGAGTTTCCCTTATAACTAGCAAAATAATTGATGTAGTAACATTCTGTTTGCAGGGTTTTCTTTCCTTCTCTGAAAGAATCTCAGTTGGAACTCTGCTTGCTTTACCCAGGGGAAGGAGGTGGTTGACACAATGGGGGAGAAAGACTGGTGTATACATGAATGTTGAATCCAAAATATTATTGTTGGAATCTCTGGAGAAAATGGCTCTGATTAGAAAGGACAAAATTTTTTAGACATTTCATGAAAGGAATGACTCTTCTTAATTTTACCATTTATTGTTATATCTCAGAGCTTATTTTTAGCAGCACTAATAGTGCCACCTACCCTTGTACTCATTTTCCTACAGATTTAAAAATTTGGTATTTTTTCCTGTCTCTCTAGAGTTTCTCTGTTTCTAAAACATCAGCACCATGGAGGCAAAAATAGGGCTCTTTCTGAGAGGAAGTGGCCAAAATCAACCCTGTGGGACAAATTGAGGTTGCAGAATGTCTGATTGTGTTTGACTTAGTGTTTCTTCTTTGCCCAGTTCACTCTGGGACTGTTCAAAGAAAAAAAAACATTCAAATGGGAATGAGATGATACCTCAATTGACAAATCTGTGACAAAGCTCCCTTTAACAGAGGTTCCCTGGGGTTAGAGAAAGTTCTGGTCTCCTTGGTGTTACATTGGAGGGAGCCCTGGTTAAGAAGGATCAAGCAATACTTATCTCAAAGTGATGTCTTTTTGTAGGCAGCCTGGGAGCTGGGGCAGATGAGGTAAAGGGTTCTATTCTCAGGACTCAGGAAGCCTTGTCTCCTGGGTATGGGGAAAGGCACTGTGAGACATGACCTTGTTAGACTTCATTATCACTGAGCAGAGGACCATCCTTATAGACTCTGGATGCCAACCCACAATGGGTTAAAAAGGAGAGTGGAGAAAGAGATGTTCCATAGAGAGGCATGGTAGAGAGGGGATTCTAGAAAACTTCAGGAGACCAGCTAAATTATTTCTACCTCTGGTAAGGAAGTTTACTACAGTTAAGTATGTCATTAAAGTGTATTCTCTTCACTAAGAAAGGTATTTATTAAGACAAAGCAAATTCTTGACTATCACAAACCTCTGTGATGATATATATAATAGTATGTATTATATGTGCTATATATTATACATGTTATATATATATAATATACATAAATAGATTTACAAAACTAAGGCCTTTATAAGAATACTGTACATGGAAACCAAAAAAAGTTACTTTTCAGATTAATGGAATGAAGCCCATGACTATTATCTTTTTTTTTAATTGCTTCAATTCACT
>NW_027186296.1:44191070-44192170 GCF_028583685.1 Petaurus breviceps papuanus
GGGCTTTACCAGACTACCGGAGGGATCCAGGACACAAAAATAATTAAGAAGTCTTGCATTAAATGGCACCCAAAGTCTTTTCCAATTCTGGGATGTGTGGTCCTGTGTGGCTGGTTACACATGAAGAAAGGATAGATGTATTTTTGGTTTGTTTGTTTTTTTGTTTGTTTAGGTTTTTTGGGGTTTTTTTTTTTTTTGCTTTTTGGAGGGGAGAAGGCAGGGCAATTAAGGTTATGACTTGCCCAAGGTCACACAGGTAGTAAGTATTAAGTGTTTGATACCAGATTTGAACTCAGGTCCTCCTGACTCCAGGGCTTGTGCTCTATTCACTGTGCCACCTAGCTGCCCCAGAAAGGATAAATGTGTAACTACTTATCTTGCTTCACCTCTTACTAAAAGAGTGGGTAATAGAGAGCAGACCTGTGATTCCACAGATACAGGGAACTCTTAGGTGAGAAAATTTCTTCTACTAAAGCAGATTGGTACCTTCTTTGCAACTTATAACCTTAGAAATTTGCACAAGTTAGTTCAGGGTTACACAGACAATATATGTCAGAGACAGGATTTTAACTCAGGTTTTACTGGCTCCAAGACCAGTTCTATCTACTATATTATAATGCCTCTCTAGTAAGAATTGTTTTATCTTTCTTTTTTTAAATTAATTTTTTTCAATTAACAAAAAATCTGTTCTCTCTCTCTCTCTCTCTCTCTCTCTCTCTCTCTCTCTCTCTCTCTCTTTCTCTCTCTCTTTCCTTCCCTCCCTCCCCCCTGCCCCAAAGAAAAAGAAAAAAACCATCAAAACCCTTTTTAACAAATATGCTTAGTAAAAGAGTGTTTAGCAGAAACTTTGTACTCTTTGGGATGGAAGAGGTTAATCTTTTAGGAAAAATTGTTATAGTTCCATTTCCTCTCTTATTTTAAAGAATTTAAAACCAATAAATAACATGTTATATAGTTAGAAGAACTCAGCCAGCCCAGTCTCCTCATTTTATAGGTAGTAGACAACAAAGTTAGGGAGAAAGTAGGGGTTGAGCTGGGACTGGTACCCAATTCTCTTGACTCCTTGCCCAGGCCTATTCTCACTACACCACTAGGATTCA
>NW_027186296.1:44192180-44234906 GCF_028583685.1 Petaurus breviceps papuanus
TTATCTGTAAAATGGGGATGATGATAGCTCCTCTCTCCCAGGGTTGTTGTGAGGATCAAATTAGACAGTAACTGTAAGATGCTAAGCACAGGGCCTGGCACCTAGTAAATGCTATACAAACATTAGCTATTATTGTTATAAAATGGGTAGGAAAAAAGAAGGCAACAGCATGTGCCTCTGGTTTGTCCCACTCCTGGCCAGACTGCTGGGATTCTGTTCCTTTTCCTCCATCACCACTTATGTCATCACCAGGAACCAAATCGATCATAGTATAGCCATGCCTGTGCTTTAGTAAATCCACCTGCCCATCCATCACATATGTGGCTATCTGATTAATAACACAGTGTCTCAACAGGAAAGTCAAATCAGTTCAGAAAGCATTTATTAAACACCTACTATGTGCTAAGCATTGTTCTGGGGCGTAGACTTGACCCAAGATTTCATTGGGTGTAGCAAATGTCCTAGTGAGGCATCTCCCATTGCCAGTGCAGATCAGCACCATCTCTGCAATGTATGAAGAGGTTCTTAGAGCCCTAAAAATTTGCAATTTACCCAGGGTTACTCAGCCAGTATGCGGCAGCTAGATGTTACGGTGGAGAGAGCACTTAGCATAGAGTAAGGAAAATCGGAGTTCAAATTCGGCCTTAGACACTTACTAGTCGTGTGACTCTGGGCAAGTCTCTTAATTCCTATATGTCTCAGTTCTTCATCTGTAAAATGGGGACAGACTGGAGAAGGAAATGGTCAACCATTCCAGTGTCTTTGCCAAGAAAACCCCATAGACTTAGTTCATGGGGTCACATAGAGTCACATATGACTGAGTAACTGAACACCAACACTCAGTCCGTAGGCATCAGAAATGGATCTTCCTGACTTTGGGGACAGCTCTCTATTTGCTCAAAATTACTCAATATAGATGATACTGTCTGCTTACGACAGGCAAAGCCACAGAAAGTTGTAAGAGGGCCAAAGGGGAGCAGTCCTACAAGGGAGGAAGATAAGGAAATGAAAAAAAGGGAAAGGAATAATTATCTTGATAGTTTAAAATGACCTTACTGCCAATATTGTGTTCTATTCAAATGAGTGTGGCTGAAAAGATTGATGTGGGCATGACCTTCAGTCCTCTACACACGGATTGCATGTACAAATTGTGCTTTAATGGTACATTTGGCATGGGGGGGCAGGAGAGGGGGTGGTAGTGTTAATTACATTTGAATAAAAGCATGGTCATAACTCACTTGCACATACCCTGGTACTTAATTTTATTACATCCTGGGGAAAATTCTTTTGGGGGTCTATGAGTAGCTGTGGTGCAATTAGACAGCAAGAAGGTTTCAGACAGGGCAGTTGCTATTGATCAGTATTTAGTTTAAAAAGAGTAAAAGATATTCTCTCCTTCCAGAACTACCTAATCTGTCAGGGATGAACCCATATGGCGTGGAGAAACATAGTAGGCTTTTTCATATATTCTGAACCACTCCCCCACCCCAGATGAGAGTCCAGTATAAAAATCTTTCCAACTGGTTTTAATGATGTTCAAGTAAAAAAAAAAACCTTGTACCACAGGCAAGAACTCATTAAAAAAGAGGAGCCTTTTTGTAGATTTGTTTATTTATTTATGAAAAACTTCTGAAATATTTATAAATGCCTCCCTGATATTTGTCTGAAAATACATTTTAGGATTGTTTTTATTGGGGAGGGGGCATAGGAATAGAAGACAAGAGAGACAGCAGAGAAAAGATAAGAGATAATAAACATAATCCTTTCTGTGTCTACAGTGGTAAAGAGTAGTCTACATGTATGCTTCAGGGATTTTGCCGATCACTAGGAGATATAATGTGCATCACATGTAGTCGGCAACTTGAGCTGACTCCTCAAGTGACCCAGACTGACCAGGCCTGTTAAACAGAGGCAGTAGCAATCCTGAGGGTTGTACTTAATTTTACTGACAGAACCAGGGCAAGATGTAGATGCCCAGGAGGCCATTAGCACTCCCTTCATTTTTTATACTATTTATTAATTGAAATAATAGTTATTGTACCCCTCGCCTCAGCCTGACTTTCACCTGTTTAGCACGTGCTTTCTATGAAACACAAAAGGGCTCAGAGATGACACTGGTGTCTTAATTAACCATTGAATACCTTCTAGAGCAGCTGTCAAAACTCCTGTCACTTGAAAGGAAGCACAGTGATCCCTCCAAAAAAAAAAATGTTCAAAAATCCAAGAGGATCTAATGAGCCGTCTTTGACATGTTGTAACAATTGCATGTTTTATTATCATACTTTGCCCTCGGATAGCAGTCTGAACCTGGAAAAATCCAAATGCATATAAGAAAACAGATTTCATATGATTAACAAGATCACATACAGAAAAATCAGCACTACGGCACATTGAGCATTAGTGAACTTGTCCAAGTCCACACCTGAGATTGGAACTTGGCCTGGAAACATGGCTAAGGACTCTTGGTGTGGTTGTGTTACTTGACAAGATTCTCAGCTCTCTCCTAGGAACAAAAACAAAAACAAACAGAAACGAAGAAGGCAATTCTATAAGCACTGTTCAATAATTCAGTGGAAAAGGGCATTGATACTGATGACAATTCTGCCTACTGACCTCTCTGGCTTCCTTTAAATCACAACTAAAATCCTGTTTTTGACAGAAAGCCTCTCCCAACCCCTCTTAATTCTTATGCCTTCCCTCTATAGATCATTTCCTATTTATTCTGCATATAGCTTGCTTTGTGTGTATATATATATATATGTGTGTGTATATACTTATGCATGTATATGTGTGTGTAAGAATTGTCTTTTGCCTCTTTTAACATCACCAGGGCTTAGCACAGTAACTGGCACATAGTAGGCACTTAGTAAATGTTTGTTGATTGATTGACACAGAGAACGAAACTATAAGGTAGAGATAGGGAAGGTGATTCTAGGGCTGGCAAAAAATTTGCCAAGCACAGAGAATTTCAGAAGCAAGACTGGAAAGTTAGATGAATTCTTGTATAGATTCACTGCTGTTTAGCAATTTAGCTATTTTAGCTATAATAAAATAAATTTATATTTATTTTATTATAAAATTTTAGCAGTTTTCTATCAGAGATCCCATGAAACCTCAGGCTATCTAGTCCAAATCCCTCATTTTCCAGATGAGGAAACAGACCTAGAGATGGCTAATGATTTGCCCAAGGTCACACAACTACTACATAGGAGAGCTGGAATTTTGACCAGAGGCCTCTGACTTCCAATTCAGTATTTCTTCCTTAGCACTATTCAGCAAGGCACTCACCTTTGACACCCACCCCCCTTCTCCTTGTGAGTCATATCTGTGCTGTCCCATAATTCAGATGATGTCTTTCTGAAAGCTGCTCAAAAAAAATAATGGGGCAGGAGCACACCAAGCCATTATCTTTACTTTGCCCAAAGCACAGCTTCCGAAAAGCTGCCTAGACCAGGGAGTTTATTCAAACAAGGCACTTCATTCAGGCGTAAAGAAAGAGATTCTCCTTTCCCCTTCCTCTCTCCTGCATAAAACTATAAAGGTCCATCTCCTGTGTGTTTACATGAAGAAACTCTGACCCAGAGGTCAAAGATTCTCATTCCTTAGGACTAGCAGTTAGTGACTTTTTGGCTAGTGTATGTACAGTGAATTAAACATTTATCCACTGGAGTCCCAAGAGCCTTTGCTGTAAGAATTGTTTGACTAGTATATGACAATACTAATAGAGCTTTTAAGACATGGAATGCAAACAGGCAGAAATGCAAATAGTAATAGTTGCCCCATTATTATATTGATTCGGTTATGCTCACAATTCAAATGATGTCCCTGAGAGACAGACAGACAGACAGACAGACAGAGAGAGACAGACAGAGACAGAGACAGACAGACAGAGAGAGAGAGAGAGAGACAGAGAGAGAGAGAGAGAGAGAGAGAGAGAGAGAGAGAGAGAGAGAGAGTAAATGTCTAATATAACAGGGCTAGACAATAAGGACGGTATACACAGCTGTTACTGCTATAGCATCTAGTGGGTACTCAATTGAATACTTTTTGAATGAATGATTCATATGATTGAATATCTAGTACATGCATTGTTCTCTGCTAGATGCCAAGGGTTTATTTTTTTTCTTAAACCAAGAATGTAACCCATTGCTCCTGCCTTCTAAGAGTTTACAATCTGGTTATGGTGACAGTATATATGCTGGTTAATACAGAGAAGTTAGACCATGTCCCTTTCCCCAGAGGAGGCTGGGGAACATATAGATAGATATGGCTAGAATGCCTGAGGAATAGATATGAGTGCAGCTCCTGGATCTGAAAGAATATGAGATGGGGTTTGAATAACCTTTAAGGGACCAACACAGAATCACATAAACAACTCTGTAAGATGACACAAAATCTCCTCTGGGAGCCTATGGTGACTGAAGCTGTCACACAAACTCTAAAATGGCATCTGTTTGGACTGTAGCAGTGTGTGTGTGTGTGTGTGTGTGTGTGTGTGTGTGTGTGTTTGCTGTTATTTCAATATTACAAGGTTTTTGACCTATGTTTAGCTTTCTTAAACATACTCAAGATTGGTACTCTGGCAACTCTCTCCTACTCCTTCTGACTACTTCAGGATAAAAGCACACATTTCCTGAGATTTCTGGGACATCCAGTGGTTGTGTTAGCTAGTATCGTCTGGATAGAACTGACTTTCTGGGAACCTCATTTCCTCAGGCCAGTCAGAGATGGTAACCTGTGGGTGGCAACGAGGTGAATGAACATGTCTCCTTGTACCCTTTCTGTATTAGTGAGCATGTATGGGCACTTTGTACACCATTCAGTAAAACCCTGTGGGCAGCTTAAGGTGGGTGTGACTAAGTCCTGTTTCTTGAAATTCAGAACCTGGCTAACACACTGGTAAAACAAAAATGCAAGAAGTATATAGCATGTGTGTATATGTATATACACACATATTTTGAAGTGACATTGATAGAATGTGTATATTATATACCATATAATATATATGCAGATATACATATATGTGATAGACATTAAACATTTTAGAATTTCAAAGAAGGAGAAAATTGAAGAGAGCTGGAGTCCATCAGGAAAGGCCTCAGCTCCCCCCAAAAAACTGATATTATACATTAGGAAAACTATACCATAAAAAACTTTGTAATTTTTAAATATCTGCATGCACATCTTTATCCATATGACCTAACTAGATGCCATTTTAGGATTTTTGTGACAGCCTCAGACATGGCAGAGCACCAGAGTAGCTGTTGAATTCTCCCTTGGAGTTGCTGATATGATTCTGTTTTGGGAGATACAGATAAATAGAAGGAAAGAGAGATACACAAATATACATATATGTGTATTACATATGTATGTACACATGCGCATATATATTTATATATACATTTATGATGGTGTCATAAGAGAAAATTTGGCCACTTATATGAGAGAATATCTCATGATATATACATATATGTGTTTTAGCATTTGATATGGCTTTTAAAAAAATACTTTAGTTTTAGACACTTAGTTTAGGGATGAGAAGAAGAGCCTTTTAATCATAGATTTCATGGCCTAGTCAGCCACTTCCAAGTAAAAATCTCCTAGGCATCAAATTGTAGCTCTGGGGATGAAGAATACTTAAACTAAACCAAGGTCTGCTCAAGGCAGCATGGGTGATGAGCTTTCCTTTGGGATTAATAGGAAAGAGCCAGCCTGTACATCCTGGAGAATAACTAAGGACTCAAAATAATTCTACAAGAAATTTGATAGGATGGTATTTCTACTAGGAGAGACAGGCACTGGGGCTGGTGTTCAAATCTTTCTTTGTTTCCCCTGCCATCCTGCGTTAGCTCTATTAGAGAGTCTTTAATAGCAGCTCAGAAAGGAGTTTGTCTTTGTGGTCTGACATTTGTATAATGGATATACTGTACATACATTCCCAGATTTTGTTGATTCAGAGATTACTCCAACCCCATCCTGATAAAGCTGTATTTGATCTGGTTTTTATTTAATTGTTTGCTTAGTGAAAAGGGTGGGAAGTTGTTCTGTAAAGTAGTTTATAGCTTTTGTTGATAGGCTTTTTGCTGAAGTTCCTTCCAGGGAAATGATAGGATATGATTTCTGTAAATTGTCATGTTACAATAAATGCATATTGGGTTGAATTGTCATGTCCCATTGATGTTAGTTTTTTCTTAGGAGATGCCATTAAATTGAGGAAGGATTTTTAGGGTTTACAGAATCTTATGTGTGTGGGAAACTCCCTATCTGGGTCACTCACCTTCTTGCCACCTAATTTTATCCATAACTCTTTTGTGGATTCTCCCTTTTCCTAGGACAATTAGTACTTGAATAATTACTAGTCACTTCACCTGTCTGGGCCTTGGTTTCCATGTCTGAAAAGATTTTTTAAAATGTTTTAAATTCATTTGACTATGCCTTTTTGTTACAAAGGAGGATTATTTTTTATTTTGGGGGGGGATATTTATGGGGGAGATTGGGAAATTAGTGGTCATGATGCCAAAAAAGGCAAAAAAAAAAGAGTCAATGAAACAGTTTCTTTTAAACCAAAGGAAAGCAGAAGGAAGTTCAGGAGGGTATATAGACAAACATAGTTTGTACTATACTGGAAGGGTACCATAATAAAATTATTATTATTAATTTTTGCTTTTTGGAGGGGGGAAGGTAGGGCAATTGGGGTTAAGTGACTTGCCCAAGGTCACACAGCTAGTTTTTGTGTTGTGTCTGAGGCCAGATTTGAACTCATGTCCTCCTGACTCCAGGGCTGGTGCTCTCTTCACTGCACCACCTAGCTTCCCCAAATTATTAAATATTCTTAAAAGATGTACATAAGAGAGATTCATAGTTTCACACATATTTTTCTCTTCTCTTTGTTACATTTGGAAATATTTACGTTGGTTGGTGTTTGCCAAGGTTAGAATTTTTTTTTTAATTAAACTCTATAGTTGGGCCTTCAAAGACCTTCCAAACACATTGATAAGCTCAACTAAAGGAAGAGTTACTATTGTGAACGTTCAGTTTCCAAACACCCTTTCCTGGGAAATAGTGGTTATGTGTTCATGTTTGTTGATATTTGAGTCATGACACATTTGTGATATTTTTATCCAAAGGCAGGTAGGTGGTACAGTAGGCAGAGCACTGGACCTAGAGTCAGGAAAGCCTAAGGTCAAATACAGCCTTGTACAATTACAAACTGTTAGACCCTGGACAGATCACTTTAACCTATGTTTGTCTCCATTTCTTCAACTATAAAGTGAAGAGAACAATATCACTTACCTTCCAGGGTTATCATGAAAATCAAATGAGATCATATTTGTAAAGTGCCTAGGTACTTAACAAATGCTTATAAAGCAATGAGATGTATCAATTTGTTATATCAGTATTGGGAAATCTGCTTTATCCAGTTGCAATCTATTCTACATTCAGCCCAGGTTTGATACAGAGTGGGGAGTTAATCATGTCTTCACAAAAAAGTTGCCCAGTTAATTCTAACATAAAGTAGATTGATAATTTGGTTGATAATTGATATATTTTTAAATTATGTTTACAAAATGGCCCAACTGGTAGACTAAATATGGTTCTAAGGCCACTGTGTTACTGCTGGAGCTCGTCCAGGGATCCTGGTAGTCTGACAAAATGAAATCCTCTCCTTGAGTACCTCAGTTGGGTGAAGGGTGTGGGAGGAAAAGAGGGTAGATAGGGGGACATATCCGCAAGCATCTGTTACCTACCAGTTGTCAGCTGGCATAACAATATTTCTCATTTTCCCCTCAATCCCCACTAAAGTTTGTGAAAGGTTATTTTTTCATTTCCTGTTCCTTGATTCTAAATTACATCTCCATCACTAATTTCCTACCCCCTTACTTGGGGGTTAGGTTAGAAGTAAAAGAGAAGCAATCTTGACATATCACATTTTAAATTTTGTTAATTTCTTCTGAAGTGTATTTTTGGGGGGAATGCCTTAGACTCAGGGGTGGGGAACTGGCGGCCTTGTGGCCATATGTGGCCTTCTAGGTCCTCAAGTGCAGCCCTTTGACTGAATACTAACTTCACAGAACAAATCCCCATAATAAAAGGATTTGTTCTATAAAACTTGGACTCAGTCAAAAGGTTGTACACAAGAACCTAGAAAGCCACATGTAGCCTTGAGGCCACAGTTTCCCCACCCCTGTCTTAGATCATGTCTTTGTGCATATAATATTTAATAATCTTAGTATGTCCAGTTCTCTGTTGGGTCATGTTAATGAGCAATGGCATTTCTGTCCATTCATCTTGACCAGAGTCTTAAGTAGGAGTTTTTGTACCCAGGAAAAAGACCACAAATCACATCAGGGACAAACCCAAAAGGTCCTCTCAGCTGGAGAAGAGAAGTACTGGGCCATCAGAGAAGGGAGCAATGGATAAGGAAAATGCTTGTTCCAACTAGTTATCTGCTGGTAGGTTCCTATTCTTAATTAATTATTTTTTATAAGTCCTAAACTCCACTCTTTCTATGCTGCTAAAGGGCTACAAGTATTGCCAGTGCCCCTTAATGTGGCACCCTGGAACAAAACCCCAGTTACCTCACCCTAGTAATGGCTGTGAGTTTGCCTTTGTCACTAGAACAGTTAGATCTGGTATTTGACTTGATACTTACTATGATACAACTTGAAGAGGTCTACTATAATTATCTGTTCTTTCCCACTTTAAACATTTTTTGAGATATAATTTTGGAGATAAAAAGATAAGTTCCATGACACTTAATAAAATTACCAGCAGAAATGAAATGAAATATATGAGAGTTGAGCGAGTTGATTCTAGACAATAATGACAAAAACCGTTCACATTTCTATAGGAATGTAAGATTTACAAAGCCCTTTGCTTCCAGCACTGAGAAAGATAAGTACTAATAGTATTATCTCCATTAACCGAGGTTCAAAGAAGTGACTTACCTTTGATCACACCTTTAATAAGTGTCTAAGGCAGAGTTTGGGAGCAGCTAGGCAGTATAGTAGATAGAGTGCCTCGCCTGAAGTCAAGAAGACTCAATTTCATGAGTTCAGATCTGTCCTTAGACAATTGTTAACTGTGTGTCTGTGAGCAAGTAACTTAACCCTGTTTTGCCTCAGTTTCTCATCTGTAAAGAATGAGGGAGAAGGAAATGACAAGCCACTCCAGTGTCTCTGCCAAGAAAATCCCAAATGGAGTCATGCAGAGTTGGAAAGGACTGGAAAATGACTTAACAGCAACAAGATGGCAGGTTTGAGCCCAGATCACAAACTGTGAAGTGGAGAAAGGTTCTCTTTTTTCACTGTGGCCTCCATATTGTTCTTTGCACAAGGCACTCCATCTTTCAACTCTGGGCGTTTTCTCTGGCTTTCCCCCATGTCTGGAATTCTCTCCCTTTTCCTCTCCATCTCCTGGCTTCTCTAGCTTCCTTTGGTTTCCCCTTAAAATTCCACTTTATGAAAAAAGCTTTTCTCAGTCCTACTTAATCTTTATGCCTTCCCTTTGAGCTAATCTCCAAATGATCCCATCTATATCTTGTTTGTACACAATTGTTTGTATGTTATCTCCTCCACTAGACTGTGACTTCCTTGAGACCAGGGACAGTTATTTGGTTTTTTTGTATCCTGAGGGCTTAGCACAGTGTCTGACACATAGCAGACATTTAGCAAATGCTTGTTGACTTGACTCAGCACCCTTCTGTCTATCTTCCTGTCCTTCCCTTACCCAAGTGACCAGTGCATTCATCCTTTGTATTATCTTCCCAAAGCCTCCCTTTGGGGTGTCTTACACTAGCCTGTTCTTCATGGGCGGCACCTCGTAGTCCCTTTTTGTGTTAGTCCTATCAGAACTTAAACATAACATCCCAATGTGCTACTGGGAAGCAATCAGATAACCTCATTCCCACAAAGGTTTTAATGATAAAGAATGGTTCATCCCTTGTCCCTCTTAGGGCATCTTATTTTAAAAGAGTAAGTGGGGAGCAGTAATAATTTCATACGGAACAACAATTTCTTAATGTTAGAATTTTAGGCCGGGGCATGGATATATGAATTGCACAATTATTTGTACCCACAAATAACACCATGCAGACAATTTATTATTCATCTTATGCATAGGATTGGATGGCATCAGTGTATACAATTAGGACGAGCATGTGGAAGAAAAAGTGGTTGAGAAAGTAAGTGGAAATTCACCAGTGGGAAAAAAAAATATAGACTGGACCAAAACAAATTAAAGAGGTCTATATGAAACTGGAACACAGTTTGTTAATTTGCTTTGGCTTTGTAACAGTAATGCTCAGACTACTGTAGCTTTGTAAACTGAAATAAGTTTTTTTTTAATGTTTGAAAAGAGAAAGCATATTATTACCACCTGGGAGGCAGATGTGACTATAGCTGGGCTTCCCCATCTCTTGGGAGGGAAAACATGGAGCTGTCTTTTAGTGCTTGTGGAGGAAACAGGTCTTTTCTTCATATAATAGTTAAATGTGCAGAAACAAACCAAGACATGGATCCAGTGAGGTAAACTCCAACAGTAGATCAAAATGGAAGGCACAGCCAAATGATTCAAAGGATGTCAACATCATGGCCCATTATTGACAGGATTCCAAATATGCAGCCAAGAACATTATTTAGAGAGTGTGGAATGTGTCAGATTTTTGAGGGTTTTTTTTTTCTTCTAACAGGTCCTTCCCCAAATTTCTGATAGGAAGATTTGTAATCACCCAGTCTCATGGACTAAAGACATTGAATAGTTAAGCTTTAAAGAAAGAGGAGAAAAAGAGAAATTGATGGTCCCTTTTTCTCTTTCCATCCTTTGTATATTGGGCTCCTGTAGTACCAGAAGCCTGTATTAGTTAATAGAGGCTATGTACTAATTGGCATCTTTGTGTAGAGTTATTGATATGCATAGAAAGACCTCACTTAAACATATTCATAAAAAAATCTTTTGGAAAAGGGACTGAATCCCTTTAAAGATTTTTCAGCCACTGAATTTGCTATGAATGGCAGAGAGTTTATATTATTTTTTAAAATGAGCAGCAGAAGAAAACTCTGCTTTTAAAGGGTGCCAAGTTATTGAAACAGCCCTTCTGAGAGAGGGAGAAGTATATTTTCTAAGATTTTCAGATACTAAAACCCATTTACTGCTGTTGAGAAAAATCTCTCTGACAGAGGATTTAGCTTCCACTAATCCTTAAGTGACTTGTTTTGACAGAGCCTTTATAGAAGATTTTCTCAGTAACTTCTGGTTTGCTATGAAAGAGCAATTACTGGTTTGTCCTCCAGCACCTTTTTAATGTATGTTGGTTAATGAACTTCACGTAGGTTCGAAAATAGCAAGAGAATCGGATCAGAATTGTTTACTGGAGGAATTCAGGAACATTTGGATTTTCCTGGATCTTCAGTTCTCTCTTTCTTGCCTCAGGGTATCAGGGACCTGGATTTCATTTAGTGTGTCATGGCGCCTTCTCAGCAGATTCTTTGACTGGGGCTTGAGGAAATTGAGCCTACTTTCTATTTACACTGCACTTTCTAAACATAAAGACATTTTCCCCTGTTTGGGGATGAGCTTGGTGATGGACCCCGGTTTTCTAAGCCTCACAGCATTTGCTCTTTGCTCTGATATGCGTTATCCTTTTAGAGGGGCGACTGCCAGGGTAGGATTGTATGGCACCATGGCCCTGTTAAAGGGAACGTGGGGCTGTTTTGAAAATTGCATTAAAATATCCAAGTGGTTTTGCTTTTCCCCCCCTATTCTCTTCTAGCTATTGTGTGGGTCCCTCGTGCAAATAAAGCAACGGGCTAATTTTACTTCTATCTTCCAAATTTACTAGAATCCGAGAACAGAAGGGACAGGAGGAAGTCATCCAACCCATATCTCTGTTTTCATGCCGGCCTGTGATGAAGCTATTCTAAACAGTTAACTAGCCACCATTTTCTCAAAAATCCCTAGAAGAGAAGATTCCATATATGCCCTTACATCTTCTGATGCCAGTGAGGGCTGGATGGTCTCTACCGTCCCTTCTAATGATAATGGTCTATGTGGTTTATTCTCCTATGACGTAACTTCTAAAATCAGGGAATTTTCTCCTAATTAATACATTTATAAAGTCATACTTTTCCTTAGGATCTTAAATTTAGAGCTAGAAGAGTCCTTTGAAGTCATATAGTCAAACCACGTCATTTTATTGATGTAGAAACTCAGGCCAGGAGAATGACTTGCCCAAGTTCACACAAATTCATCAGGTATAGATCCAAGGCTGTTTGTGAGCACAGGCAAACTACTCAAAAACAGTAGGCAACATTGTGAAATTGGAGTATTTGACTGGCTAAATGCTACAGTCACAGCCAGTCCTGCTGTGGTTATATAAAGGGAGCCAATATTTACTATGATTTTTTTTTAGGTCACGTGATTCACTGTGGCTCATTAATACAACCCCATAAGAAATGGAACTATTATTTCTAAAATTCCATTTTCTCATCCACAGAGGATTAGAAAGAATCTTTTGCTTGTTTCAATTCAGATATGCTCTTGTAGACACAGACTTCATTGACATCACTGAATCATAGGGCTAGAAGAGACTCTTGAGGTCATCATGTTTAATTCTTGTATTTTACAGATGAAGGAAGTGAGGTAGAGAGTATTGGTCAGCAAGAAAAAAAATTAAAGAAACGGTTCCCTTTAATAACCTTATCTTGAAGGAAGGTTAAAAGGAAATCGTCTGTGTTGATCAGTTAACTGAATTTCTTTTGTCTATCTCTTAATTCTTTTTTCTTTCTTTTAAATTTTTTTGTTATAAAGGATAACTCTTGTAAAGTGTAGGGAGATAGGTATAAGGGGAAACTGAGATGATATAAAAATAAAACATAATCAATAATATACATATGCTTACATATATATATGTGTGTGTCTATATATATATGTATATGAAAATTCGATATTGGGACTTTATTGGACCAGTGTGTAAATTCCCCATGGGGAAGCCCTTTAGTGAATCAACACCTTATCCTAAGCAGTACTTAGAAGCCATTTGTGCTGATGCATATAGGAAAGGAATATTTTCTTTTTTTTTTTCTTTGTATCTCCCATGCTTAGCACAGTGCTTGGCACACAGGAAGCACTTAATTAATAAATGTTTGCTGATTTGGTAACTGATTAATGCAGTGTTTTCTGGATCATATTCATACCTGCCTACTGAAGATGGGAAAAGTATTGGGAAATTTTTCTTCCAATATAAACATTGCACTCTTGAGTCTGGATAGGTAGTTTGGTAGTAGTAGTAGCAACAATGGGCATTAAACAAAGAAAAGAGTCCAGCGTTGGAAGCTGGGAGGACAGAATTCTAATCATGACTCTTTAACTATGTTCACTTGGGCATCTTTAACTCAATTTTAGTTTTCTCATCTGTAAAATGATAGGGTTAGGTAGGGTAATTTCTGACATCCCTTCCAAGTGTGACATTCTGTGACTGTTAAGTACTTTCCTCCATACTATTTATCTGAGCAGTCTTTCTTCCTTTTCCCAGGGTCACTAAAGTTCATTATGTTCAATGCCTTGGTTGGTTGATTTTCACCTTCCTTTATGGTCCTATTCCCTCCATCTTTCCCTGTCCCATGATCCTGCCATAGTTAATAGCATGGCAACTCTACAATATCTCTCCTACCCTATTCCTTTGTTGTGGAATGAAAAACCTCTCCTTTCTAAGGTAAGCAGGCCCTCAACCTAAGCCTACTCTATCTTGCTTTGTCTTGAAGTGCAAGAACACTTCAATAAAAAATAAAATGGAAGTGAGATAAAGGGTATTTGCCAATTTTTAGAGAACCATGTAGTGAGAGACATAGGAAACATCTAACTATTATCTTCTTTTCTTTTCGAGTTGTGGAATTTCTCATTATGTCTTTAGTCAGAAATTCATCCTTGGTTAGCTTGGTGAATCAGTATATATGACCTGGAGGCCTGAAGCAGGAGAATGCCAGGGCCAAAGCTTTTAGAATGAAGAATTATCATCAGCCTAGTTCTCCCTACGGGTTGAATGAATGAATGATGTTTTCGGGGCTTACTGGATGCTAAGTGCTTGCTAAGTGTTGAGCATACAAATAGAAAAGCAAAAGTCATTCTGCCCTCAGGAGGCTTACATTCTAATATGGCAAACAAGACACAGAAAGGAATTTTTTGTGTCCTTGTTGACACTGGGAAAAGAAAGAAAGACTGGTCAGGTAAGTAGTTTGGAGAAAAGTATATAACAGTCACAGAATGTCAGACTTGGAAGGGGCTTTAGAAGTCATTCAGCCTAACCCTATCATTTTACAGATGAGGAAACTAATGCTTAGATAAGAGTGTCCAAGGTCCCATAGTAAAAAGAGGGTGGCACCTAGTTTGGAAATTGGTTATCCTTCATGGACTTAGGTCAGGTTGGAGGACTGCATCCATACCTCTAAAACCCTTCAGGAAGAAAGGAATGAAGTTTCCTGTTCTTAATGGGAAAAATGCAGTAGGAACCACAATTTCCATGAAAGCTAGAAGCATACCAGCATATTAGGTAGGCACCTTTATGAAACTGGGAACACATCAAAATACCTTTATCAGTGAAATTAAGTAATAGAAACCATTCTTAGTACATATCCATTTTTCTCATTAATAATATCCTTTGGAGTCTGAATTATCCTTCCAAGGTAAAGAGAGATATGTAAGAGCATAGACTTAGAAAATAGATGGGGTCTCAGAGGTTAAACCCTCTAATTTAACAGATGAGGAAACTGAGTCTGAGAAAAGTTAAGTGATTTACTAAGTGGCACAGAGGATAGAGCATGACATTTGGAGTCAGGAAAACCTGAGTTCAGATCCTGCCTTAGCTACTTACTTGTGTGACCTTGGACAAATAACAGCCTTAATTTTGTAAAATGGAGGTAATAACATTTATCTCATAAATTTGTTTTGAGGATTAAATGCAATAATATATATGTAAGATGCTTGGCAAGCCTTTTAACTCTATGTAAATATTAACTACTGTTACTATTGCTAGAAATCAGAGTCCAGGGGTGGGGAACCTGCAGCCTCAAGGCCACATGTGGCCCTGAGGTTGCAGGTTCCCTACCTCTAGATCAGACCAATAGTAAATGGAAGAGGTATGACTTACTCAAGGTCATACCCCTACCAAGTGTCAGGTATAAGATTTATAGCTAAGTCTTCTCATTCCAAATCCCATCTTTTTTCCACTGTACCTTGCTATCCTTCTCTGCCAACCTATAGATTTCCTATATCCTTCCACCCTGACTGAGAGAAGCCAATTAGTGCCAATTTTGATTGTGGATTTGTGATGTGGAGAGGTTCAGCAATGTCCGTTGTGATATAGCAAAGGCCCTTGACAGCTAACAGTGCTGATGGCTGATGGCAGGTCACCTAGAATGGAAATTTCCAGATTTAGTATCCATTCTGGCCCCCATGATGTTGAAGACTGGAATAAGGCAACATAAACCCTAGAGCTTAGACGAATGACATTTAAAACCCCAAACCCTTCCATTCCTCAACTGCCCCTTGGAAACACCTGGGAATGTTTTAATATTTGGAAACCCAAGATTTTGGGATGAATTCAAACTGGAAATTTTAATGGAAAGAGCCCCACCCTGGGTGTCAGGAAACCTGGGTTCTCATCCAGGCTCTAGCATTAACTGAAATCTCTTTGTCCTTCACCTTCTTCCTCTGTAATACAAGATGATTGCTAAGTTCTCCTTCAGAACTAAAAATCTGTGATTCTACTCTTCTGTGAGCTGAGGGAGGGTAACAGGACTTCCACTGCTTAGGATTGAAAGATGCTTCTGATATCTAGACCTTTAGCAGTTTCCAGAGGGTAGCAGCCTCCTGCTGCTTCTACTTTACCCCTTAAAATACAAAAATTATAAACATTTCTACTGGCCACCAGGAAAATGCACAGTTGCCCCCCTGGGGTCATTTTAGCCAGCCTGGCTGTGAGGATTCATCTGGAGCTCAGCTACTCAGTGCACAGACCCAGAGAAAGAAATTCTGAATGGAAGTTCTCTCTGTGACCCACTGTGTAACATAGGCAGGCCTTGTCACATGAACCCTGGGCAGCTGTTTCCCTAAACTAACATCCCCTTTCCTTTCTAAGGGCCTGCATGATTAAGAGACACTTTTGTAAATCAGACCCCAGACCTTGCCTATTAGTAACTGTTTGCAGTAACTAACTGTGCTTGTTTCCTATCCATGTATACCTCACCCAACCAGCTGTTTTCAGTTATATACCCTCAGGCCTCCAGGAAGGTTCCCCTTAAGGACTGATTCTCATTGGAAATACAGGCTGCTATAGTTGTTCGTGGACAGGGGGTGTATCCTTGTCTATCAGGTCAGACACTACGTGTGTATCTGCTTCTCTGCTGCTTTTCCTCACCACTCTCTCTTTTCTTCCCATGTTTTCTGACCTCCCAGTTGTAGACCCTTTCTTTGCCTCCCTCCCTGATTCTGTTACCTGTTTGACCACTAATAACTCTTCCTCTCCCCCCCCCCACCTCTCTGACCCTACTCTCTGCTCACTCCGATCTTGTTTCCTGTGTCCACCTTGGCCCATCCTGACCTACCCATCCTTGACCCTCGGCCCCAATCTGACCCTTGATACGTCTTCCTACTTCAGCCCTCACTGCAGGTTCCCCAGTTCTGCCTACTAGTCCTGAAAGTACACCCCACTTACCGCCCCAGCACTGACATCAGGCGTACTGAGGAAATGTTACATAATGACAGTGCCCCTGGGATGGGGTCCCGGCTGTTCTGAGCAAATGGGCTCGTTTGCAGATTCACATTGGCACTCACTCGGAAGAGGGTCCTTTTGAGGTACTAATGGGCAGACAGGCAATTCTGACAGCAGAATTCAGGGTCCTTGATCTTCCTAAGACATTTTTCCCCCTCTTTTGAACATTAGTCGCGGTGTGGGTCCTTCCCACTGAGAACAGCGAATCCTATTCAGCCGTCTCCTGATGATTTGGACATGAGCGAGGAGCTTTCTCTGTCTACTTAATTCCCTTTGAAAGCTTTCTCGTTCTAGTGTTGGGCACTTCAGAGAGAGCACTGCATTAAAATCTTCTGCTCTGGTTTCAACGTGGTGTGGTTTTGTGGTCTTAAAATAGATGGAATTACCACCGCAAGCATTGTTCTGCCTCGAACTTAAAGTCTCAAGAGCAAGTACTTCTAAAAAAGTTAATCCTTTTCTTATTTGCAAGGATTCTGTTCTGCAGTTTATAGGGAAATATGCTAAATTATTTATAATCCAGGATTACTGCAATGCTAAAGATTTCCCTGCATAACAACCCAGCTCAACAAAAAAAGGAACACACTCTACCACCCTCACTCAGCAACACCTTTGGTTTGCTTCTCCTGGCAGCACCTGGGGAGAGTAAAGGGGGGGGGGGCACTGTGGAGGAGTGAGGTTTGCAGCTAGCCTGGCTAGAGTAAAACACCTTCCTTCCCCATGGGCACCCACATGTCATCACCTACCTCCCCAGAACTCTGAAGCATAGCCCTCAGGGGCAGGAGAGAGGCCAAGAGGAAGAAGAAAGGAAAGTACCAGAGTTCTGGGATCATAGATGTAGAGACCTTAAAAGTTATCTGTTCCATGCCCTTCATTTGACAAATAGGGAAACTGAGTCCCAGGGAGATATAACAGCTTGCCGAGGGGCACAAATCTAATTAGTGGAAGAGCTGGGATTGAGAAAAATATTTTGTTTTTGTTTATTTTAAGATTTGTATCCCGCAAATGTAGCATAACAAACAGAAGGCATTGCAGGAGATAACAAAACCAAACCAAAAATCTTAGCAACTCATTTTAGCACTTGCCTAAGAACAGCCCTGTCTAGTAACTAATACAAATATCATTTCTCCCCATTTGACAAATGAGGAAACTGAGGCTCAAAGAAGTTAAGTGGCATGGCTAGTGACTGAATATCTTGAATTAATCCCAAAGGCAAGAGCCTTTCTTTTTTTTCCCTTTTTTCATATTATTTCTAGAGGACACAGAGGGAATGGATGCTTTTAGCCACCTGGGTTGAGATTATAGAGCTTGGGCAGCATATCTAACCCTATTCAGAAGGGAAACATGTTTTCATTTCTTTACAATACAAAATGGATACTTTGATATATGAAACAAAATATAATATGTGAAACAATTTTTCAAACTACCTCAATAAACTACCTTTATTGTATGATGTAAAGCACATTGAACATGGAGTAGACTTTGTCTTTATGATGCTAGGTACAGAACCAGAAGGGACCTTTGAGGTTGTCTAGTTCATTCAGTTTACAGATGAAGAAATTAAATTTGGAGAACATGCTTAACATCCTCAGCCCTTCCTTCTAACCCACTTCCAGCGAGGAGAATTTCCTAAGAGGTCTGATTTTGGATTATTTCTTGGTACTTAAGGGAAGAACAGGCTGGAAAGTGCCTCCTTCACTGGTGTAGAGTGAGGATGTAGGAAAACTGATGGAGGAATTAATCTATAGCGAGAAATACAGAACTAAGAATCCAGGCACAGTTATCTGTAATGCTGCTCAGAGTTTCCTCTGTAAAGCTTCTCTGACAAAAGGAGCCTATGTTGATCTCTCCCTTTCCTAATTGCTTTTTTCATTTAATGTTTATACTGTACAATTAGCATATCATCACACACTGTCCTATCCTCTAATTATCTACACTATACAATTATCCCTCTATCCAAGACATCAATAATTAAGGTATCTATGGTTTTGTGGGTATGGATATTCCTTCCACTGACATAAATCACAACCCCTTGATGACTCAGTCACTGGTCTCAGAGAGTTATTTTGAGCAAAAGGTTTGTCGTTCTGCAGCCACCACAGTGACAAACCTCTGTGAACTTATCTAAACTGGTCCTCAGATAACATAACAGTCATAACACCACTACTCAAAGCCATTTGAAATTGATAGGACCAGTCAGCACTTATTTTGACCACTATTGGGAATCCAGGGTTTCTTCCATGCTCCCTGTGAGGCATCATCGTAGAAAGAAAGTGGGGAATTATACACTATGGTGTAGTAGAAAGAATACTGGATTGGAAGTTCAGACACTTTGGTTCAAAACCTAATTCTGCCATCAAACTAGCTGCATTATCTTTAGCCTTGCTTTTCTCTTCTGTAAAAATGAAGGCAATCGAGTAGATGATTGCAAAGGGCCCTTATCTTGTATGATTCTGTATGTGATGCATTGTTGTTGACTGTTCCTTGTGTATGCCCCAACTCTTCAACTAAATTATATTAGTTACACCAGATGTTTTTGATGTTAAACAGACTTGGCAGTGAGGGTAATACAGTGGATAAAGCGTCAGACGTGAAAACAGGGAAACCTGAATTCAAACCTGGCCTCAGACACTTACTACTAGCTATGTTACCCCAGGCAAGTCACTTACCTCTGTTTGCCTCAGTTTCCTCATCTGTAAAGTGATCTGGAGAAGGAAATGCCAAACCATTCCAGTATCTTTGCCAAGAAAACCCCAGGTGGGGTCAAAAGTGTTGGACATAACTGAAACAATACAACAATTCAACACTTGGCAGAGAATATTAGATATCGTGTATTTTTAGCAACTTATGTAAGGCCCAGGGCAGTACTGATTCCTGAATAGGTAAATGCTCAGTAATATTTGTTGATTGATAAAAATCAGTGAGTAAAATAAAACCAAGGCTATGTCTACATGGGAGGGCCAGATCAAACTGGAAAATGAACTTTTCTTTTTACCCAGTCTGTTGGCCTGGTAGGTGATGGTCATTCTGCTATGAATCAGCACTTTGAGTAATGCACAATAGCATTTTCTCCTAGAAAACAGAACTGGGGCTCAGTGATGGGTCAGAGTTTTCAGATTGCCTGACCTCTCAGTTCCAACCAGAAACAAGCCAGATACCAAGTATTTGTAGACTTAAGAATATAGAGTCTGAGTTGGACTATGACCTTGTCAGGATTTAACTGATGCTCTTCTGTTGAACTTTGAGCCCTGCAGTGATCCACTCTTATCTTATAGAAACAGATGGAGTTTTCTGGGAATAGTCAAGTATATTGTTGCATAGGGAAATTTTATTACTCCATGATAATGGGAACCATCAATGGAGATACATCCCATCATAGAGAGTCATATGTGAATGCTGGAGTTCATCAGGTGTAATTGAAAACCTAAGAGTTATCAGCTTTAAAAAACTACCCTGAAAAGGGGGGACTTTCAGAATATCAAAATGAAGCTCCCTCTGTCATGCCCATCTACCCTCTTTGTAGGGCTGCTTTGCAAATAGAAGACAGGAGTTTGAGAGGTGTGGAAAACTGGACCAGATTCTTATCCAATAGGCTGATACATCCTGCTATGAACTGCTGTTATATGGTAGGAAATACCCTAAAAACTATCTCTGAGAATTTCTCATTCCATCCATATTAGGCCCCACTACAAGCTCAAAGAATCAAAAGAGAATGAGAAGAGAAGACATGGCAGTTTGGAAGGTTGAAATGCCAAATGAGTTAGAGAAAATGTAATTCTGAAAATGTACAAACATGGGCCAGAAGAAGGTAGTGATTACTTTTGTCCATGGATAAGTTTTCCTACTGAAAATATTCTACAATTTTTAATATATTTTGACAAATTAATATAATTTGAATACATCAAGCATTTCCCAATAAACAACCCTCCCTTCTATTATTGACCCATTAAAAAAAACATATGCAGTACAAGAAAAGTGCCTGATATAGTAATTGCCACTGACAAAGTAATTTAACTCTCCAATCTTATATTTTACTGCTTGTTAACAGAAATAAAGGCTATGTCTACAACTTTTAAAATATCAAGAACTAAATATCACAGCCAATGTTTGTTTCCTTCAACCTTGTCTCTCTTTCAAGGATCAATTTACAACCCTGCTTCCTACATGGAACCATTGTGCATTTGACAAGCATCTTCCCCCTTCTCCAAATCCATCAAACTACTAAAATTTGAATGGCACAAGTTAATATTTATCTATACAGATCTTATGCTGTTTAGTACTGTGTTAGAGATAATGCCCTCTTACCTAGGAGGAGGTGCTATGAGAATCTAGCTGGTTATTTGTATTCATGTATCTCATCCCTGCTTGGGTAAGTTCAGGACAGCCTACTGCTACTCCCTCAGGCTCAAAAAATTCCAGGTTCACATCCTAGTTTCATCTTTTCTCTTTGCTGATGATGTTAATCAAGAAGAAACTGAATGAAATCTTAAATGCGGAGAATTTTTTTGGGAAAGCGAGAAGTGCTAGACTGAGAGAGGGAGGGAAGTTCATCATCTATCACACCATGTTCAGAGATACATGCCCACTGGTGATGTTGGTTAGATAACAGCTGCAAACTTTTGACTCAGTTTGATTTTTTTGGTTGTCTCTGGAGAAGGTACATAGCTCTTAGAATCCCTAGTTCCCTTCAAAACTTACCTCAGATACTGTTTCCTCTCTGATACCCCTCTAGCTTTTAATGCCTATCCTACCTATAAAAATACCCTTTGGGGTATATATTTGTAAATACTATGTAAACATTAATGATATTTATGATAAATAGTACTAATAATTAGTTCTTATGAATAAATGAAAAGGCATTTATTAAGTATATGTTTTGCACCAAATACTGTGTTATATGCTAAGAAAATGCAAATACTATATACAAAAAAGTCAAAATATACATATATATACAGAAGTAAGATAGTTGTTACTCTCAAGAATCTAATATTGTAATTGGGGGAGATTATACACATAGGGAAGGGGAGCCAGGGAATAAATAGTATTTTGCACAGGGAAAGTATAGGGATGATGAGTCAGCAGGAATTTGATTGATATTTCTTTTCCATTAGCAAGAGCAATATGGTTTGATTATGGTCCCCAGAAGAAAAAGAGGGGTGGCTAGGTGGCACAGTGAATAGAGCACCGGCCCTGGAGTCAGGAGGACCTGAGTTCAAATCCAGCCTCAGACACATAACACTTACTGGCCGTGTGACCTTGGGCGAGTTATTTAACCCCAATTGCCCTGCCCCCCCCCTCCAAAAAGCAAAAAAAAGTGAAAAAAATGGGCAAGGGTAGGTAAGCAGGTAGGCAGATGTCAAGAAGTTGGCGGGGTTGAAAGTGTCTGAGGCCATCTAGATAGAGTGACCCATGTGACTTGATGCTCACACAAGATTTCAGAGAATAGGTTTTGGTTTATATGCATACATGTCTCCCCTGATATAATGTAAGATCCTTGAGGGCAGGGAATGTTCATTCTAATTTTTATTTCCTCAATACCCGTCTCAGGAGATGGCACATGGAAGATATTTATTAAATGCTTTTTGACTGATTTCTATTGCCCTCTTTCTCCCTTCCCCCACCTTCATCCCTTCCTATCTCTTTTTCCTCATATCAATCACAGTCCTTTCACTCTGCTGAGATGTATAATCAAAAGGCCTAGAAAAAAGAACATAAAGTTGGGGATCAGCAGTTCTAAGGATCAGACACCTTACAATTACTGCTCTGTTTTTGTTTTTTGTTTTTTAAGTATAATCCTTATTGTACCACAAAGATTTTGTTCTGAACATGGCAACTTAGGCCCTGGAAGTCGGAGCAGAGATAGAAAGAAGGGAAGGAAGGAGGGAGGAAAGGAGAGAAAGACAGAGAGAAACAGAGACAGAGTCAGGAAGAAGAAATGAGAGGAGAGAAAGGGGAAGGGAGAGGGAGAGGATAGAGACAGATGAAAATAAAGACAGACAGTGAATGAGAGAGACAGAGAGAAACAGATAGAGTCAGAAAGAGGAGAGAAAGAGGAAGAGGGAGAGGAGGAGAGAGACATGAGAGAGAGAGAGAGAGAGAGAGAGAGAGAGAGAGAGAGAGAGAGAGAAGAAGAAGAAGAAGAAGGAGGAGGAAGAGGAGGAGGAGGAGAGGGAAGAAGGGATGACAGAGAAAGAGAATACCAGAAACTTGAGAAAGTGCCACATCCTCTAGCAAATTTCCCTCCCCCTTTGGTAACGAATCCACTGTAAAGTGTTTACACTGGAATGCTGGGGTAGCCTGCACTGGCAGTATGGGAAAATAACCTTTCATCTCCATGCCACCTCACAACCCAGAAAAGCACTATTTTTCCATCTCCCTCTCCTGTTCCGCCCTGCCCTGGCCCTGGCCCTGGCCATTAAAAAGCCTACATAAATAAATGTGGAAGTAAGAAAGAAGCAGAGCTCTCTAATGTTGACCATTATTTAGGCACCAGAATTGTATGAGTACTTTCTTTCCTCCTTTTCTCTTCTTTCACATTCCTCAGCTACCATCTGCTTCCTTCTAATATTCTCTTTCTTTCTTCCTGATTCTCCTTTTGCTTGAATTACAGAAGCCTTCTAGGCGGAGGAACCTCCCTCCATTAAACCCTAATAATAACCTTTACTGATATGAGACCTTGGGGGAAAAAAAAGAAAGAGAGAAAGCACAAAAACTCCTGCATTGTCCCTTCTTATCCCATAACAGGCATGTGTGCTTAAGACAACATGACTGTGAGAAGAAGAATAAGAGGTGGTCTTCACAACTGGACAAATTCCTTCAGAGCGTTAGGGGTTTCGAATCTGAGATGCTTTACATCTCTGTCAGAAGATCACAGAAGTCAGAAAGGCGTTTCAAGTCTTTCTTCTAATTCCAGCTTTCTGTGAGCCTCCGCAAAGGACAGCATCTTACTGATAGCTTTCTTCCAGCCTGCTTTAGTACTCTTTTGTGACAGCCCAACCAAGCACAGATCACTTTGAGCTGCAATAAGAAATAGGGAAGAAGGCTATCACATCGTCCAGGAGGGCAAGAGACCCAGGCACAAATCCTGTTTTTATAGCAGATTGTATGTTGGAGTGTGGTGGCCGAACATCCAGCTTGGTGATGTGTCTTTGGAAATGGTAGGGCTTTTAATAAGTTCTCCATTGCCTTCCAAGTCTTTGCCACAAACACTTAGCAGGTATGCCAAACTATTTTAGAAACAGACCTGGTTGTCTAGAAGGGAGTCTTAGCTATAAAATATGTTCCCTGTGCAAGTGGGATGAGGACATGGTAATTTTAGTAGCTACAAAAGCTTTGCTTTATAAGTCATTTTTCCTTTCATCATCCTGACTAATTGTATATGTGAGAAAGTTGTGCTTTTATTTTTTTGCTGACATACATGCCCACCTCCAATGAAGATCAAAGTCATAAATAGTGCCTGAGCTAATGGGGTAAAATACTTCTCATGCAGGATGAACCTAACTTCATAGTTCCAAATGGGCGGCCTTTGGCAGGAGCGTTCTATAAGGAGTTTAACATAAGTAAGTGAGTATAAGGAAAGGTTCCACAAGAACCACCCAGGCTCGGAATTTGGCTCTTGAATTGGAATGTTCCCTCGCTTGTCTGTGGGTAGTGATGAGGCAGGAAATAGCCTCTGAGTCCCAGGTGCTGCCTGAGTCTTTAGAGGCCTTAGGGGCAGGGAGATTAATTAAAGAATTCAGTGAACTAACCCCAACAAACTGATTCCATCTTATTTCCATCTTAACCAACCCCATACTTTCTCTCATTAGATCATTTGCTAATTTCTAATTTCTCTTCCTCATCTCCCCTGCCTAACAACTCACAGGGCTTCATGGCTCATACCTTTTTTGTACTTCCTTCCAAAAAAAAAAAAAATACAGTCTGTCAATTTTTAATGGAAAGGAAAGTTGGTATTAACAACAACAAAAAAAAAGGGTTGTGTCCTTTAACAGAGCCATAACTAGGTCAGGAGGACCTGGGCTGTGCCCTAGGGCATCAAAATTTAGAGGGCACTGGCAGCATTTATATTCCAGCAGCCTAAAAACTACTATGCTTAGCACCTCATTAGCAACAGTAATTAGTTGAAACAGGAAACTACCAGGTGGTGGCCTGCTTCCTTGCCTAGGTGAGCTGCTCCCCAAGCCAAGCTACCTCTTTGTGTCATGGGGTCAATTTAACAGTGCCTTTCATGCTATTTGCCTTTTGTGATGCTTACCCTGACTTCCAAAAATTCTACTTATGACTCTTTTTCTGATACTGTTTCATGAAAGAGAATTTTCAGATCCCTAAAGAGCAGACTAGAGGCAATCTCTAATAGTACATACTACATTGACCTCTTAGTCCTCTGGAGATATTTGCATTTTGAGCCTTGATAGAGTGAAGAGCTTTGTCCTCAGATGTAAATTTCCACAAACAAGTGCAATAGAATAATAATAATACTTCACATCCGTCCTGTGCTTTAAGATTTACCTTAGCTTAGAATAACCCTATGAAATTGGTAGTATGAGTAAAATGTGGGAAAGCCTCATGTAAATCTTATAGATTATAAAATGTCAATTATTATTATTCCCAATTTTATACATGAAAAATCTAGTATTCTTATATATAAAGTGGTGGAGCAGAGATTGGAAATGAGGTCCTCAGACTCCAAATCTACTCTTTCTGTGGCATATCAGTGGGGTAGCAAATAGAAAGTGTTATGAAAAACACCATTTTCATTTCCCTGAAGTCAGACTTTAAAGGTGATCAACACCACCCACTCTAAATCCAACCTTACCACTGATTTACCTCTCACTGCCTTCCTATGACAAGTCTCTATGTTTTTAACACCCTGCCATGAGAGGCATCCTAACATGTTGGATAGTGTAAGAATAGTCAGAAATACCTTGGTTCATATCCTTCCTCCAACATTTCCTGTGTGACCAGCACACACCATTTGACTTATTTGAATCTCTGACAAATCCCTACGAATTTAAGTTCTAGGCAGATGGTAATGTGAAGTATTCTGTGAAACTCATAGAATAAACCGCATGCACTGCTCTCTCTGTTTTCTATTCGACTGACACAGACATCTATTTAGGAAAAAGATATTTGAAAGGTTGGTTTCTCAAAGTGGCAAAGAGAGAAGGAGAGGGGAGGAGAGAGGAATGAAAGTCACAAAGCATTAATTGACATACAGAGGGTGCAAGAACCAGGTTTGGGAGGATTAGGCTAACTTTGGTCTCTTTAGATTGCTTCCCAAGCAAGCTTCTCATGTCCTCTCTGTCAATTTTTCTCTCTCACTTTTGGATACTTTTTTTCCGTTCTATTTTGAGCACCCCAGTATAGCTCTTTTGTTCCATTTGTAAGCCACAGACTTGTGTCCAACTGAAAAAGGCACCCTCCTCCTCGTCCACCACAACGCCTCTGATCCTTGGGGCCTCTGCCAGTGTTTGACCACCTGAGCCTGCTTATTTGTGGCAAGCACTGTTGCTTTATCTGTTGGGTTTTGGTTTTTTGGTGTTGTTTTGTTTTACAAATAAGAGGAAAAAACATGTAAAAGAAAAATGTTGGAAAAGTAAACTTTTTTAAGCACTGCAAAAAACTACATGATAAAGGTTAAAGAGAATGCTGTTATTTCCAATACATTATAAATTTATTTTTCTGACTCTGATGGAGTACTGAATGAACTTCCCACTCCCCTAAGCTATTTCATAGATTGAGCCTATAGCAGCTCTGTTTATAATATGAACCCTTTGTTCCCCCTCAACCTATATTAATTTTGCTCAAAGCCATTCAATTGTTTTTGTTTTTTTAAAATTTTTTGGTCTTTATTAATTTGTTTGTTTACTTTTAGTTTACAAGATTCAATTCCACAGTTCCTTGAGTTTCAAATTTTCTCTCCCTCCCTCCCCTCTCCCCCCCATGGCATATAATCAAGTATAGAATCTGCAAATATTTTCACATTATACATTAGTCAGGTTATAAAGACGAATTGTATCAGATGGAATGAAAAATGGGAAAGAGGAAACAAAACCAAACAATAAAAAGAAAAGGATTTGGTAGTTTAAAGCCATTCAATTTTAAAGATTCTTTTCACAGACAGAGTTGGGAGACCCAGGAGCTAGTCTCAGCACTATCACTAATTGGTTGAGTAGCCTTAAGTAAGGCTTGTATTCTTTCTGGCCTTCAGAATCTTCATCTTTACAATGAGGACCTTGGTCTATATGGTACCAATCTCAGGTTGTTTCTGGCCCTAACATCAGAAACTTTGGAAGCATCATGACTTAGTGGAAAAGGATCTCTATTTGGAGTCAAAGGATTTGGGTCTAACTCCTGGCTCTGCCATCTTGAGTAAGTCACTTTGGGGTTTTGGGGTCACTCTTAGAGTCTCAGTTTCCCAATCTGTGAAATGAATAAATTGTACTAGATTACCTCTGAGGTGCTTTCCAGTTCTAAATCTATGATCCTCTATTATGGGACCTTAGAACTAGAAGGAACTCTAGGTCATCTAGTCCAATACCCTCACTCCACAGATAAGTAAATTGGGGCCCAGATAGATGGAACAGTATTCTGTGATCCTATAGCCAAATCTGGAAAAAAAAATTTTTTTAAACAACAACTATGACTTCTAACTGAAATGTGGTTTGTAAAAAGTAAAATGATGTGCACCTCCTAACATGATTTAGATTAGGTAAGGGAGATAAAGGATGTACTTACTAATGATTGATGCTAAATGCAGTTAGGAAAATAGAGGGCTGAAGGAGATCAGTATATCACCTATGTATTGGCTGTAATGGGACTCTAAACAGCTCTGATACGTGCGCACAAGAGGGCAATATTTTGAACCAAGAGACAAGATTTAAGTCTTCAGGCTTTCTGTTCAAGATAAGTTGGGCTGCAAAAGCAAAATTTTATTTATTTATTTCATTGAATTGTATTTTGTGATCCAAGAAGGTAATGAATTATTGAGTAGGATTTTTTTCATAAATAGATTTATCATCTTTCCTTTTCATCATCTTTGTAGTGAATGGCAGTAGGCAGATATAGGAAAACACTTTCCAAGTGGATAAAAATGTTACCTCTGTTTTGGTAAATGGCCCCCTGGTTTGAGGTGTTTTTCCATTTCAAAGTGCCCTTTCTGTCTGGAGTACAATTTTTAATGCAGCTATTGTTCCCAAAAAACAGTCACTGTTTTCTAATACTTTCCTCTTTTCATGGTGAAAGGAGACTGGGAGAATTATAAAAAATGGGATAAGGGTGGTACGGTGGCCATTTTGTGTTCTGAAAAGGCCTTTGAGCCTTAGCTATAATCTCTAGGCTGATAGCTTAACTGTATCCTTATTTTCTAAATAATGGCATAGAACTGTACCAGATCACATGAGGCTGTTTCACCCAATTAAATGAATTATGTCAGAAAATGTGCAGGAAGCATGGATTTCTGATTTTTAATGTCAGTTCCCCTTATTGTTTCAAGCCCAGCTGTGTGCCTGACTTTAGCTATATTGCTTAAAGGTTGCATATAAATTAAATTTGTGTAAATTGAATCACATTTTAAATGCACTAGAGGAGTAACCCTGTATAACATGAACCTGTGGTAAAAACAAAAACAAAAAAACCAACTCTGGTGAAGCAAAGAATCATTTTTTAACGTGAATAATTATTCTCTCATTTTTTTGGTGTTTCTGGATTTTCACATGTCAAGTTGTCATGAAGTGGGACACACCTGTAACTTAACCCATTTCTATCTTAATTTCAGTACCTTTAAAATTAAGACAATGATACCATATCTGTCATTGATTTTGTAGATCTATTTTTTAAAAGAATATTGAGCAACTACAAGAAAAGATGGAAGGTTTATCATTGTGCCCTATATTTGATTACTAGTGAAAATGAAAATTATTTATTCAGATATCTAATCCCACTAAACAATAATTCCTTAACTGCCTACCATGTGCAAAGCACTGTGCTGGCCTCTGGAGATACCAAAATAAAACATAAAGTGGTCCCTAGCCTCTGGGAGCTTACTTACAGCATGTGAACATATCAGCACATGGGTGATCATTTAAGAAGTCTCAATGCTAATAAAGCTCTGGGATATTGACAGGAAGGCCCTGGAATGCCTTGCTCCTTCTCTTATTTATTTATTTATTTTTTTTGCCTTTTGGAGGGCAATTGGGGTTAAGTAACTTGCCCAAGGTTACACAGGCTAATATTTTTGTGTGGGTGTTAAGTGTCTCAGGCCGGAACCGAACTCGGGTCCTCCCAACTCCAAGGCCGGTGCTTTACTCACTGAGCCACCTAGCCACCCCTCCTTTTCTTATTTCTAATCCTTCTGCCTTAGTCTTCATTACTATGATATGTTCTAGATTCAATTAACCGTTTTAATAATGAAAATATGACCATGGAATCGATTTTTTTTAATCCCCCTATCTGCATGGATATTTAACCTCATTAGGCAGTTTTCTCATATTTCTATCAGGTTGCTCTATCAGGGCATGGTGGCCTTGGAAAGAAAACTGTCCTTGGAGCTGAGAAGATGGACAACTCACTTTCTTAGTTCTCTGGGTAACTATAACACTAAGTGAAAATGCCAGCTTGCATTGGAAGATTGGCCTCTTCGATTGATCATACAGAAGTTCCTTGTATCAGTGAAATCATAGCCCCAGTCCCTCTCCTTCTTCTATAGTTGAGGGGATGTTTGGGACATCACTTTGTTATTGTTGTTAGATCTGTGATCTCATTGATATTAGGAGCTTCCAGTGAGCAGGTCACCACCCCAGTGTAGCTTAAAGTCTTATTTGTCTCTGCCTCCAAGATGAAACCGGGCAGCCAGGTACCACAGTGGCTAGAACAATGGGCTTTAGAATCAGGAGGATCTGAGTTCAAACCTGGCCTCAGACACATACTAGCTGTGTGACCCTGGGCAAGTCATTTAACCCCACTTGACTCCAAAACAAAAGTCTTAATTGTCTGGAACCCTAAGAAGTTAAATGACAAGGGCCAGACAGCCAATATATGACAGAAGTTGAACTTAAACTCATGTCTTCCTGGCCAGTACTGTGGTCAATCTCCATATCAAACTACCTTTCATCAACTAGGTGACATAGTAGATAGAGTGCTGGGACTAGAGTCGGGTTCAAATCCAGTTTCAGACAGCCAATAAATCTAGTAGGTAGCCTTAGTAGCTGTGTGACCCTAAACAAGTCATTTAACCTCCATTTGGCAAGGTTTTTTTTCTTTTTTTTTTTAGAGGGGGGAAGGCAAGGCAATTGGGGTTAAGTGACTTTCCCAAGGTCATACAGCTAGTAAGTGTTGTGCCTGAGGCTGGATTTGAACTCAGGTCATCCTGATTCCAGGGCTGGTATTCTATTCACTGTGCCACCTAGCTGCCCCTTGCCAATGTTTTTTCAACTGTAAAATGGGTATGATAACAGCATCTACCACATAGGGTTATGAAGGTCAAATGAGACAATATCTATAAAGCACTTAGCACAGTGCCTGGAACATAGTAAGTACTGTATGCTCATTCCCTATTTTCTTCCCCACCCACCCCCAAGTCCCTTCTTCATTTTTTAACATTTGATAATTATTTACTTTATATATTTTTTTAGATTGTATATCTACTTTACATTTTTCCAAAATATTTTGTTTTCTAAGCAGCATCCATGTGCTCCCTTCCTATAGTCTAGATGAATTCCCAGCCTCTCCTGCTCAAATCAGTGAGATCTGAGTGAGAAAAACAGAGGAGATAACAGTTGTCAGCCTGGAAACCCAACTAGAAAGCACGAGGGGGGCTCTCAGGTTAAGCGTGTCACACAGGGCAAATCCAAAAAGTTCAGGAAATGGGAGGCAAACAAATGGCCGTGAAACTCTGTGGACTCAAGAGATCTTGAATCTGGGAAGGCAGCTCTAGCAGCCATTAATGGGTCACTCTAGGCTTTTGAGAAACAAAAAATTAGGGACCTTAGTCAGAGGTTCTGGACAGCGCAGGGTCAGGAGCCCAGGCCAAAGAATATAGGTGATTCAAGAGCAGAATCCAGGAAAGGAGCATGAGGAACAGTGACAGTAAACTTTGCAGCACCAAAGGGAATCCTTCTTGCCTCACTGCTCAAGGGCCCAAAGGGCCTTAGCATGTAGGAGGGCTTGAGCCTGCAGTTGGAAGTAAATGTGCACACCTGTCTTAGAAAGGGAAATGAGAAAGCCTGGAAGAAGGAAATTTCTTACACTTCAGTTTCTAAATCTAGGTTTTTCCTTCTTACAGGGTTAGGCCAAGGATCCAAAAGGGTATTACCAAATCATTAGCTCTTTGCGGCTTCCCAAGAGATCGATTGCTGCCAAAGAGAAAGTCACTCTGTCCTCCTTAACATTGGAAAATTCTATTAATTTAATTTGGTCTCGACACTTGCTTCTTTAGAAGCACAAACTCACTTCAGTGGAATAGTTTTTCAAGTTCCCTTACCATAGTTAGCCTGTGACAAGTAGGGCATTTTCCACGTTTAGTTTGTCATGAATAGAAATGAAACCAAATCAGGTCTTATTGGAGTGCCACTTGAATATGATTTAGGCAATTTTACCATTATCTTAAAAGAGAAGAAATCACGGGCATATTCAGACATAATTCAGTAGCATGAAAATGAAATCTTCCTATTATTGCTTCTACTGTTACATTTGATGTATTTATCTTGCTAACCATGGGGGGAAAGAGCTTGAGTGTCTGAAGGAAGCAAGCTTCAGGAACTGAAATGAATAAGAACTTGAATTGTTAATGAATTTTGAGATGCTGCATTGGATTAGATCTTTGGAGTGTGTTTTTGGTCCATTCGTTTAAGACATTTGCAGGTTTTTCCAGGTAACCTGATTTTTTTTTTTAGATTTTCTGAATTGGGAGGAAATCATAGTTGTTTTTAATGAAAGCCAACTAATAGCAATAATAATAACACATTGTCTGCAAAACTTAAATTTTCCAAAGGCCTTATTATTTCATTATATGATTATCTCATTATACTTCTAACAACCCTGTGAGTTAATCTGATATTAGCCACATTTTACAGTTGAGGAAAATTAGAGAGCTCAAGTGATTTATCCAGGACCTAACAGCTGCTAGTAAGTGCCTGAGGTGGTGTTTCAACCTAGATCTTCCCGATTTCAAGGGTGGGCCCCTATCCACTGTGTCATTCTTCCTCCTATGAAAAACACCTGCTGTGTGCAGAGTCCTGTTGTAGGTACCACAGAAAGGTATAGCTTAGGATATCATCAACATGATATCAAAACAACTGACTGAAGAGTGAAAAATTAAATCAGTGTTCTAGCTGTTCTATCTCTGATATAAGGCTGGCCTGATATGTATACCACTAGGCCTCCCAAAGCAATACTTAATTGTTCCAAGGTGGGAAAGAAATGGATATCAGAGTCAGCTAGGGTCTTATGAAACAATGGGAGGCAATGATTGGAAGAGCATGAGAAGAAAAAAAAAAGACCCAAACATCTGAATTGAATTCTGGCTCTCACGCTTACTGGTCATGCCATTGCCAGCAAACACCTTCTCTAAGTTTCCTTGTCTTCATCTGTAAAGTGGAGATAAAACGTGCACTTGCAATGTCAAAGACTGAGGAAAGCACTTTATTTTAAACTGTGAATTACTATATTAAATTAGTAATTATTATATATAAATACTATACTAAACTAGAGTTGGGATTTGGAAAACGCTTCAAGGAAAAGAATGCTTGATCCACAAGTTTATCTGTTATGTGCTACAGGCTTTGAGGGTGCTAATTCTGAAATGAGACAGTCCTTGCCCTCAAGAAACTTGCATTCAACCAGGGGGAGTCCTAAGTGGTCTGAGAAAATGACATCAGGAGAGCTTTGAAGAGTGCGACCCACTTTCATCATTGTTATTACAGAAAAATGCATTTGGACATTTCCTGTTTTCAGTGGCTGTGGAGGCAAATTTGATGACATGGTTTTGCAGGAAGGGAATGTGAGTATGGGCCCCATTGCAACAATGCCCAGTACTTCCAAAAAGAACATTTTCTTTGGCCAGGGGCGTTAAAAGTAAATTAAAGCCCTATGCGACACAGATGTCTCAATCATGGAAAGCCGTTTGTCAAAAGCATAATTCTGAAAGATCCAGGAAGCATGATGCTGTCCTGTTGTCATGGAACTCTCCTTGTTGGGTAAAATCTGCAAAGAGAATCCAGCGGGGCAACATTCAGAAAGGGTGTCTATTGGACCCTCCTGAAAGTTATGAAAATGAATTCCCAGTACACCAGTGGCTGCATTCACAATTAATTAGTTCCAAGTTCTTTAGGGCTGTTGGATCTTTGCAAGGGATGTTATTCTGTTGTTAGCTGATTTTCTTTAAATAGAAGAAAAATGTGGGTTTTCCAAAGGGTGTGACAGTATAAGCGTAAAATTTGGGGCTCCTGCAGCCCTGTTTCCCCCACAAGATGCAAACATTGAGTATGTTGGAAAGCTGAGGTCTTCAGAGGAGATTTTTTTTTTAAAGCAGAACTTGTTTCTAAAGTGAATCAAGCAAGAGGTTGAAAGCAGTTACCACAAACAATATTTCAGAGGAATTGTTGGGTGGTCCATTGTAGTGTACTTTTACAAAGGAAGAGGCCAAAGCATTTGCCATTACTAAATGCTTCTGGTCCACACTGAATCTATTAACAACTCTGTGTCATAAGTGGAATGGAAAGTTAGGTTTTTCTACCCACCTTGGCCCATTGTTTTGGGGTATATTCTTCTTCTGGATACCATCTGTCATTCATTCTTTTATTCACCAAGCATTTATTAAGATCCTATTAGGTGCAAGAAAATGTGCTAGACCCTGGAAATACCAAGACGAAAATTATCTTCTGCTGGGGAGATAATATGGTAGATAGAATATTCATCTTAGAATCAGAAGGACCTGAGTTCAAATCCCATTTCTGGCACTTGCTATGTATGAATTAATCACCTTAGCTTCAGTTCCTCCATCTATAAAAAAGATAATAGTAACTGTAGTGCCTACCTTGCCAGGTTGTTGTGAGGCTCAAATGAGATAATGTGAGTAGTTTCAAAACGGTAGTTAAAAGGAATCTCAGGGGCCACATGGACCAACCCGCAACTGAGTTCCAAAGGGCTTAAGGGGCTTTCATAGAGTGATGCAGGTGTCAAAAATGAAATTTGAGCCCAGGTTTTCTGATTAGGGGCAATTAGGTGGCACAGTGGACATAGTGCCTGGCCTAGAGTCAAGAAGACTCATCTTCCTGAGTTCAAATTTGGCCTTAGACTTTTACTAGATGTGTGACCCTGGGCAAGTCATTTCACCCAGTTTGCCTCAGTTTCCTCATCTGTAAAATGAGCTGGAGAAGGAAATGGCAAACAACTCCAGTATTTTTGCCAAGAAAACTCCAAATGGGGTCATGGAGAGTCAGACAAGACTGAAAACAGCTGAATGACTTCTGATTCTACATTCTTTCTGCTACAGCACTCATTATTGCTAACATTTAAACAGCTAAATAAATACAATATGATGTGAGGAAGAAGAAAATACATGGGGCAGCTAGCTGGAGCAGTGAATAGAGTACCAGCCCTGGAGTCAGGAGGACCTGAGTTCAAATCCGGCCTTCGACACTTGACACACTTACTAGCTATGTGACTTTGGGCAAGTCACCTAATCCCAATTGCCCTCCAAAAAGCAAAACAATAAAAAGAAAAGAAAAAAAGAAAGCACAAACAATTAGGGGGAGTCAGGAAAGGCTTTCCATTGTAAGTGACAGATGATTTGAGCCTTGAAGAAAGTTAAATATTTTACTGAGTACAGAATTAAATTGTACCAAGAAGTTTGACTCCAATTTATAGCAGCCATTCTATACAGCTGAGCACCAAAAATACCTGCCACTCTGCTTATGGGACAAACCAGCAACCCATGAAGAAAGTGAACCAACTGCACCCTTCAGTCACATCTGATTCTGCCAGTTACAGAGCTGGGCTCTCTATTTGCTCTCAGACCACATGAGTCACAATGATTCACTGAAATAGCCCTTCAAGAGATAGAATTAATATTTAAAGGGCTTCACCTAGGCACAAAGTATCATAAAGATAGAATTTCTTGCTTGTTTGTAATCTCTTTGTAGAAAAAGACTTGCCTGACCATGCATGGCCCCACAACATCGAATTGTCTATGTGCATATGTGATATACTTAAATGAGAGCTACATTTGGAGTAACAGAACATAATTTAATGCCTGACTTTGTCACTTACCACTCTGGTGACCTTGGGCAAGTCACGTTTCTGAGCTTCAGTTTTCTTATTGTAAAATAAAGGGGTTAAAATGTAAGATTTCTGAGGTCTCTTGCCGTTCTAAAGCTGTGACCCCTCCCTTGAGCCCATATTTCATTAGTATATGCCGTAGAAATGAGGTTTTGACAAATATTGTCAGATGTTTGCCAAGGAATGACAGTGTTGCTGTTGTTGTTCAGTCATTTTTCACTTGTGCCTGACTCTTCGTGAACCATTTTGGGGTTTTCTTGGCAGAGATATTGGAGTGGTTTGCCACTTCCTTCTCCAGCTCATTTTATAGATGAGTAAAATGAGGCAAACAAGGTTAAGTGACTTGTCCAGGGTCACATATCTAGTAAGTATCTGAGGCCAAATTTGAACTCAGGAAGATAAGTCTTCCTGACTTCAGGCCTGGCACTACACCTTGCTGTCCTAGTGACAATGCTAGGTATAAGATAAATAGCTTCAGTTTAGATAGATAGATAGATAGATAGATAGATAGATAGATAGATAGATAGATAGATAGATAGATAGATAGATGGATGGATGGATAGATATTTAATTGTAGTTGCAATTTTTCATGACAAGACAAAATTAATATTGAAATTGAATATTCACTTATTTGTATTGGGGGTAGCCACATAAAATTAATCTGCAAATATTCAAAGAGTGATTTCTCTGAATACTGCAAGGAATAAACAGACCAATTTGCATTCAGCCTTATTTTTGTATTTTATTATGCAAGGACAAATTCTCAATATTTTACCTCTGTCAGTGATAGGCCACGAACTTGAAGTTTGCTCTCAGAATGCACTATGTGGGAATGTTTAAAAGCAGCACATGGGTCTCTGTAGTTGTACCCCAATTTAACAGAGCTAATGCTGCTAATTGGAGGTGTGAGTTATTCAGTTATTCAGCTATTTTATATTCTAGACCAGCTTAGAAATACAATAGCTTCGATGGTGAGGTGTGTGTTTTTTTAAGCCCTTACAATTATTGTAGTGTTGAATTAATTAATTTTTTTTCATTATACTGTAGTTAGTCATAAAAGGTTGCCGTTGCAGTTATGTCCTTCCTCTAAGATACTCTGTGGATCCTATTAAAGCCGCCATACTGTATTAACACACCAGGGCAGTATGGCTGTGCTTTATGGATCATCCAAGTGGAAATAATCTGTTCCTTTTATGTCAGACCATAAAGTTTTATCTGTAACACCAAGTTCTCATGGCCTCTTAAGAGAAGTTGATGCTTCCTCCTGGAATATCGCCAAGTGACATTACAAGATGTGCTGGTATAACAAGGAAGCCAACCAGAATTACAGAGATATTTGGGGGGAGGGGGAACATGAGTAAGAACCAAGACTTTTCTTCGAGTGTTGAGTCCATAAATCTTTGTATACATGCATATTTGTGTGTTTACATGTTTTTGGTCCAGACCTGTGATTTCTTTGCTGTAGGAAACTCTCAGTGATGAGATAGTCTATACCAATATAGACTAGACTTTGAGTTTGAAAACTTTGCCAGAGGCACTGAAAAGTTCAGTGACTTTCCCATGGCCACATAGGTAGTATGTGTCACACTTGAACTAAGGCCTTCCTGAGCTCTAGACTAGCTTTCTGTACATGCTGCCTTCTCTTCCCCTCTCTTTCTATGTATGTATACCCAGATATGCACAAACATACGTTTATATAGTTCCAGACCTGTGATTTTATTGTAGAGAAAACTCCTCCTATGAATGCAGTGCAAATGTTGTATAACTTAGTCTAAGAGAGAGGTAACAAAAAGTACGGAGAGATGGCTACAGGGTCATGCAGCCAGCATATGTCAGAGGCTAGATTTGAACCTAGATCTTCGTGACTCCCAAGCCAGTCTGCTATACACTATGCCAGTTCTGCGATCCACTATGCCACACTACCCCCCTCATATTGTGTGTATGTGAAATTGCAGTCCATACCTCTGATTTTATTGGGGTAATTAATCCCTCTGCTAAAGAAGAGTGGCAATATATTGTCTTAAAGAGTTGCCCAGGGTACCTAAAGGTTAAGTAACTTGTCTTGGGGCTCTCAGCCTGTGTGTGTCAGAGGTGGGACTTAAACCCAGGTCAGCCTGAACTTGAAGTGAAGCCTCTATCCACTATGCTTTGTTACCTCTCATCAGCATGCATATATATGTATATACATATGTATGTATATATACACACATGCATATGTATATATACATATGTGTATATAACACACATGTTTACATACATATGAATTTGCATATATAAACATATGTAGATACTGCATATATTTAGATAGGTGATGGATGGATAGACGGATGAATGGATGGACAAATGATTGGATAGATGAATGGATGGATGGATAGATGGATGGATGGATGGATGGATGGATGGATGGATGGATGGATGGATGGATGGATGGATGGATGAATAGATAGATGACTATAGAACCATTAACCAACAAATTCTGTTGATAGCTCTTTTTCTCTGTAACAACTCAGATCCTGAGAGAGAGTCTGCCTGGCATGATAGAGTGCTAAATTTAGACTCGGGCCTGAGTTCATATCCTGCCTTTAATACTTATTAGCTGAGTGAGCGTGAGCTAGTCATGTAACTTCTTAGAAACTCTGGCCACTCTCTAAAGTATTAGCGCCTCTGCCTGTACCTTGTATGTGATCTGCCCTTATGAAGAAGGTTCCCACACTAATGCCATCATTAAGTCCAGTTCTGCAGTCATGTAGTTATCTCTGAATTAAAGCATTTATAGGATTCTAGAACTGAAAGAGACTTCAGATGTTTTCTAATCTAAACTCCTCATTTTATTTGGGTGAGGAAACAGAACCCAAAGGTGACCCACCTAAGGTCAGATGATGATTTGGTATCAAAGCAAAGATGAATAGGAATACCAATTCATATGTATACAATGTTTAAGCTTTTCAAAAGGTTTTCCTGATGACAACTATATGAGATAGGTAGCATAAATATTATCATCCCCCTTTTACAGATGAGGAAACTGAGACTGGGAGAGTCTAAATGACTTTTCCAGGATCACATAGACGTTAAATATCAATCTCAGGACTCAAACCAGGTATCTTGATTCCAAAACTAGTTTTCTTACTCCACTGCCTCCAAAATGAACAACCAGAAACACAATTTTTTGGATGGGCTTTCCAGGTGCCATGTAAGAATTCTTCCATATATCATTCACTTAGTTCGGGGGGAAAAGTCAGCACCTGGAACTTTAGAAAATACAAACAGAAATTACAAGCAGACAAAAAATACAGACAGAGAAAATAACACAATTCAACAGACCAACAGACAGGACTCCTAACTGTCTGACCATTAAATACAAACATAATTAGTTACCAGAGAGAAGCACCAACATCTGGGTTTTCAAAGCCAGGGAACTCAATGGCTGCCCAGAGTCTCATCTTGCCAAATCACACAACTCTTCCCATGAGAGAGGCCCAAAACAAAACCTCACCTCAGAGTATATATACCCTTCTTCAGGGTCAGAGGACATCACAACCCTTGTGACCCTCTGCCTAATTACAAAGGAACAAAAGATATGGACCTTCCTGGAAAACAAGTCTTCCCCCAATCAAGCCCCTCCTTTTGGGTTCCACTTGAGGCCCATTAAGAGACAGGGAAGATCTTCAATTTCCCTAGGCCTATTAAGGGGCAGGGAAGATCTTCAAATTGCCTTACCATTACAACACTTTTCACAGATTACCCTTTAGACAGCCAAATTGCTCTGTGACCTATCATGTTCATGGGGAACAGATTTTTTGCTCTGAAATGCCATGATAGAGAATAGATCATTCATGCTGTTCAGTGTGCTTACATGGAATTGTTTGTTGTGCAGTCATTTTTATTTGTGTCTGACTCTTCATGACCTCATTTGGAGTTTTCTTGAAAAAATCCTGGAGTGATTTACCATTTCTTTCTCCAACTCATTTTAAAGATGAGGAAACTGAGGCAGAGTTAAGTGACTTGCTCAAGGTCACACAACTAGTAAGTGTCTAAAGCCAGATTTGAAAATCTTCCTGTCTCCAAACCCAGTGCTCTATCTACCATCCCTTGATAGGATATATAATATATTTTGGACCACAACATTAGCTGAAATTAATACTTTGAAAAAAGATAATATGGTTACTTTTCATCTATATGATTTTGTGATTTCACTTTTATTTCATTAGTCGTATGAGTTTTTTCATTCCTTATAAGGTAGGTAAGGGAAAGTATGCACCTGATAGGTAAGAAAACTGAGATCTAGACTTTAAATGATTTGTCCGCTGTCTCACCGCTAATTAATTTTATAGCAAGATATCATGGATGGAGGCATTGTAGTCTAGTGGATAACGTGCTGGAACTATAGCTAGGAAGACTTGCGTTAAAATACCACTTCTGATATTTATTATAAACATGAGCAAGACCTTTAAATTTGACTTAAGTCTTTAAAGGTTCCTGATCACAAAATAATTTTCCTTGAGGTTTCCTTTAGGAACCTTTAAGTTCCTGATTGCTTAAATAAGAGAGTGAAACTGATGACCTCTAGGATTCATTCCAGTGCTAAATCTGTGATATTATAACTGTAACAGAACTGGGATTTCAATTATATAGAGGGAGCTCAAAGGAATCATAGGGATCATCTAGCCCAGCCCTCTCACTTCATAACTTTTATCAAGGCAAATGAGGCATGGAGAGGTCTAAGGACTTGTTCAAGGTCACACAGCTGGTAAAAGGCAGAATTTGGGATCTAAATGCAGGTCCTCTTATTACCAGAGCCAGTAGTCTTTCTGCTACTACACACTGCCTCCAGAACTCAGACCTCCTGATCCCTAGACTTCCCATTACGTCAGACTGCCTTTCTGAGGGCGGGTAGGTGGCACAGTGAATAGAGCACCAGCCCTGGAGTCAGGAGGACCTGAGTTCAAATCTGGCCTATGACACTTAACACTTACTAGCTGTATGACTTTGGGCAAGTCACTTAACCCCAATTTCCCTGCCCTCCCCCCTCCAAAAAAGCAAAAAAAATCAGACTGCCTTTCTGCTAGAGGGATGCCCCCTCATATTATTACCGGTTACATCAGAGAACTTGATGGGTTAGGGAAACTGATCTCATTGGTCAACTTGGAGAAAATAAATTAGATGGACCCTTTTAAGGAAAAACATCCCTGTTTCAGCAGAAATGCCACCTAGAATTTGTAAATAATAATAATTGTTATTATTATAAATCACAGCCATCCCTTTTCTTTCCCCTTTTGGTTGCATGTTTGTAACTGGATGAAGAGAACCAGAGTCCAGAAAAAACGTCTTGTTATTTCCTTAATGAATGATATTTTGTCATTGGTATGGCCATAGTCTCTTGAGGCCAGTCATGTTCTTAAAACAGTTAATGCTTCGTCTAGATCCAGATTTCTGATCCTCTCAGCCAGGTATTGTGGAGAAAATCACGACTGCAGCTTGTTGGAGCTGTGGTTTGATGTAGGCTGTGGATTTATAACATATTGGTCTGATGAGCTGGAGTCAAAACTTTAACAAGGTACACACCAAAATCCACTTATGTGGATTTGTATCATTTGGCCTCCAAACTCATATGTTCCCACATGGGTTGTTATTTCATTTGGGTTTTTTTTGTTGTTGTTGTTCAGACTTTGATCCACAGTGAGCATGTATTACAGAATGAATTGTTAAGCTCCTCTTGGCCTAGCATCTCCCACCCACCAGTGCCTGAACAAACTCTTCCACACCTTTGTGACCACGTGCATGCGGTCTGAACCACCCTAGTCCCAGCCCCATGCCTATTCCAGTGTTCGCTCACTCCTGAATAAGCCACTTTCAAGTGGTATCTTGTCAGGGCATGACCCTACCCCTGCTCTCAGTAGCAGAGAACTTCTAACTGTGGTTTTCACTAGTGGGCAGAGGGCCATAGATTTAAAATAGTAATTAATTGATCATTTCATCCAACCCATTCATTTTATACATAAGAAAACTAAGGCAAGGCCAAAATGAAGGGGTGAAGTGCTTTGTCCAAGATCTCACAGGAAGCAGTTAGGATTTGAGCTTTGGACCTCGACTTCAAATCTCAAGCTCTTTCTAGTGCACTAACAGTTCTCAAAGTGGAGTTCCAGAATCCCAAGGGATCCCCAGTATCTGTTTATGGGTTCATGAAATCAAAATTATTTTCATAATAATGCTGTGATGTTTTAATTTCTAATATGTAAAATATCAATAGCTATAATAACATACATAAAAAGATCTTGGGGTGGGTGTCCTCAATGTTTTGAGTGTAAAGGTAGTCTTGAGAGCAAAAAGCTTGAGAACCTCTACAGTATACTATATAATTCCATACTGTACTATACCATGCCATGCCATTCCCTACCTTACCATACTGTACCATACTACTTTATCCTCTTTTCACAGAATTTTAAGGGATACTAACAGCTGATTACCTTGATAGAAAGTTAAACCTGAGACTACTCTGTATTCGGGTTGCCATCAGGAATTCTCAGAGTTTAATAGAACACCTAAACCACTCTGGAAGTGAAGGATCTTTGGCTATTGGTAATAAGAACGTGATTCAACTTAGTTCTGCATGATTCCAGAACATCTGTTAGAAAAGTTTTGTTTTGTTTTGTTTTTAATCATATTGTAGGGGAAGCTAGGTGGCACAGTGAATAGAGCATCAGCCCTGGAGTCAGGAGGACCTGAGTTCAAATGTGGCTTTACTAGCTGTGTGACCTTGGTCAAGTCACTTAACCCCAATTGCCTTGCCTTCCCCTCTCCAAAATAGACAGACAGACAGACAGACAGACAGACAGACAGATAGATAGATAGATAGATAAAATCATATTGTAGGACACCAAGGAATAAGGGACATATGACAAGTTCTGAAGGGAGGATAAAATTGAATTATAGGTTTTGTTAGTGGAATAAACTCCTTGAGAATAGGGACTGGTTTGATTTTGTTGTTGTTCTGGTGGTGGTGTTTTTTGTTATGATATTGTTCCCCTGGTGCCTATCAAAATCCCTTGCCCATCAAAAACACTTGATAAATGCTTGTTGAATTGAATCAAATTGGATTCTGTGGATTTTCTGTGGTAACCTGGGTAGACAGCATCAGGAATAGAGCCACTACCTAGGACTTTTATGGAAAAGCAAAATCCCTTTTAAAAATGATGGAAGTAAGCCCACCACCTCTGTAGCTTTGGAAATTTGCCCACCTATTAATTTGGCCCCATTCAGGTGCTTGACAACTCTGGAGACAAAGATCAACACAAAAATGGTTGCTATGGGGAAATGTAATTTGATGGTCATTGCAGCAAAAATATGATAAGCAGTTACATCCCTGTTCATAGATGTGGTGCATTTGCTGAAGGACACCCCATCAAAATACTCTAACGTAATTAGAAAATATAATGGGAGCAATTTAGCGGGAAGCTGACAACATCATAACGAAACAATTCTACAAGCTCATTGTGTTCTCTGGATGGCACCCTTGTTTGGAGTGTACTGTTTGCACATTTGGAGTATGCTATTTGCCCAGAACATGATTACATTTTTAAGGGTAATTTTTCTTTTCATTTTTGGTGAAGGTTGGTGGTGCCTGAGGGGGAGAAATTCCTAGTTGAGAGAGAGAGAGGGAGAGAGAGAGAGAGAGAGAGAGAGAGAGAGAG
>NW_027186296.1:44235006-44242760 GCF_028583685.1 Petaurus breviceps papuanus
ATGATAAGAGAAGTAGAAGTTTATGGGTAAGAGTAAATTAGAGAGAAGGGTATAGGTTAGGGAGGGGGAGGGGTGATTAAGTTCTAAACCAATTCAACAAACATTGAGAGAGAGAGAGAGAGAGAGAGAGAGAGAGAAGCATGATCATTTGGTATAAATGGAAAGAGGACAAAACTAGAAATCAGGACACCTGGGTCTAATTCTGCCTCTTTCAAATTGAATTCTGCCACTAACTAATTCTGCGGCTTCGAGCAATTCATTTAACCTCTTTGAGGTTTAGTTTTCTAATCTGTAAAATGAGAGTCTCGGGGCTCTGCTGTCCTGTTAAGTTCTAAACCAATTCAACAAACATTAAATACCTACTATATGCCAGGCACCACTGTCAATACAAAATCAAGAGTGAAATTGTTCATGTGCTCAAAGAGCTTTTTTTTTCTATTGGGGAGGGGGCGGGGCAAGGGGGAAGAAAAGCTCTGTTGCTAGAAGGGACTTCATAGGACATGTAGTCTGATGGTCACTTTACAGATGAGAAACCGGAGGTCCAGGGAGAGAAAGTAATTTGTCTGCGGTCATACAAGTAATGAGTCTTAGAGGCAGGATGTGAACCCAGGGTCAGTACTCTTTGCACTGGACCACTGGTACAAATTACAAAAGAGGGAAGGGGTTAGTACAAATAATCTGAACACAAAGAAATACAAGTAATTTCAAGGGACTGAAAACACTCATGAGTGGAAAGATCAGATGATGCTGTATGTGGGTGGCAGTACCCAAGCTGGGCTTGAAGGAAGATAATACAGGAGTGAGGAAGTCACGAAATGGAGGACAGCCTGTGTAAAGGCAGGAAATCCTGGAATCAAAGACCAATCAAAGTTAGAAGGCGCTTAGAGCCAACTCTGTAGAATGGCATATATGAGGAAGAGCTAGTACACTATTTTATACTTCTCATCAGATTGCTAGCCAACGTAACAGATCACACAAAGTGGCTATTAGCCTATCAGTATAAAACAACCAGTTTCCTACAATTTCTCTAATCTCTTTTCACCTACCCATAGCTGTTGAGGATCCATGACATATTCTCATAAATGACTTTGCATCCAATTTACAAGACTATATATAAAATACACAGATGAAAAGCAAGAATAGCTCATTAAAAACACCATCTTCTTGTTAGAATTTTCTGAAGTTTCTGATTTAATCCATCAAAAGCCAATCAATAGATAGTTATCTACCTGCAATAATAACTGATATTTACATAGTACTCTAAGATTTGCACAGTATTTTTTATATGTTCTCTCATTAATTCTTACCATATCCCTGTGGTACAGGTATTGTAAGTCTCAATATCATCCCTGTTTTACAAATGAGTAAACAAAGCCCCAAATAAGTGAAGTAGATTGACATCATCTTCCTTTTTAATCATCTCAAAGATATTAACACGTAACACACTTCCCCTTTGTGTCCCCTCCCCTCCTCCAAAGAAAATGTATGGTTGGTTGACTTAAATGAACCTTACAATGAATCCTTTTTGTAAAGCACAAAGTTCATTTTTAAATTTTTAAATCATATTTTATCATATTTATATAGTATATTTATTATACTATTATATTTATATATTTGTTATATTAATATATTTATGGGATGGGATTTGAGCCTAGGTTTCTTAAATCCAAAGCACATCATTTCCATTGCAACTACCTTATACTGTAGAGGACAAAAAAAGGGGGTGGTGCAATATTTTGTACCTGCCTCATGGAATTTACTGTGAAGTTAGAGAAAAGAGTTTGCTCCTGTTCTTAGATTAGGATGTAAAACAACATTGATGCCACAAAATGACAGATCATCCAAGGGAAAACAAAAGGAAAATACACTCCATACACCAGAGGTATATGCTTTGTGCCCAAAGAATGGCACAGGCAGTAAATGCTAAAGGAGTTTAGGGAGCAGGAGTGAGGGGTATGGACGTGTGACTCTTTTTTTTTTTTTACTTTTTGGAGGGCAATTGGGGTTAGGTGACTTGCCCAAGGTCACATGGCTAGTTTGTGTGTGTGTGTGTGTTAAGTGTCTGAGGCCGGATCTGAACCCAGGTCCTCCTGACTCCAGGGCTCTATTCACTGTGCCACCTACCCCCCCCCCCCCCCCCCCCACCTCCCATGGATGTGTGACATCGATTTTCATGGTCAAGGAAGGCTTAAGATAAAATACAGAACTTTACCCTGATTATAAAGTATGGAAGGACTTTGGCACATAAAGTGGAAAGGGAAGAAGATAGGACCAGAATACAATGTTGAGCTCTATATCCAACAAATCGTATCACTAAAATGACACAGTGGTTATGTATAGGCCATGAATAGTGCCAGTAGCCCTTGATGCCATAGCACAGTTGGCACTTTGACCAGTAGGCACCTTGTTGAACTCTTTGGATGAGTCTATGTGATCATTTTCATTACAAGTCTCTGACTATAGTATAGCTTGCATCACAAAACTTTTATTTTCATAAGTGATTTTTATTTCTTTGTAGCAGTTAATATCAATAAACCCAGGAGCTCTGTATTTCTATCTTTTGGTGTTAAAAGATCACAAGTCATAGAATTTTCAAGCCACAAATGATTGTAGAAGACTGTCAACCCCCTCATCTTTTGAAAGGTATATATTTATGCCTAAAGAACCCCAAAAGGCATGACTTGCACAAGGTCATTCAGTAGTTAGTTACTGGTTAAGCCAAGGTTATCCATTTTCCTTACTCCCAGGCAAGTTGATTTAACAAACATTTACTAAGCACTTGCAATGTGAAGAGCCCTATGCTAGATGTTAGGGAAATACAAAGTCACTGGAAGAGATAGTTCCTTGTCGTCTTGTAACAGACTCTAGAAGACACAAACAGAAATAATTATAAAACAAAATTGTGTGTTATCAGTACATTTGAGAAGTACAAACAAAGAATCATGTGAGATCCTAGGGAGAAAAGATGATTAGCAATGTGGGAGATTAGAGAAGGAATCATGGAGTGGTGGTATTTGAGTTGGACTTTAAAGAGACATTGGAATTCTGTGGAATCAGAATGTGTGTTCTACCATATCCCTCTGGCATGAATAGAACACTCACTCTCCTCGGACTCAGGAGAGCTGAGTTCTGCTTCTTGTCATCCATTTTCCAGATCCCAAATCATTCTCCTCTTTTATTTATCTGTGTGGATGATTAAGTTCCTAAATTCCTCCAGAAAGATAGCTATATAGGAGTCCTTGCATTTGGAAGCTAGATAGCAATGGCCCTCCCCTTCCTTCTCCTACAATTCTGCATATCAGGTTCCCAGAAGAAACCAGACAAAGCCAGGTCTACAGCAATGGCCACTCTGCTACTCCTCATACAGGCAGGCATGTATGTGGCCACATAAAATGCAGCAGCCATCAAGAGTCCCAGGCACTTGGAACGTAGATGGATAAAAGGTTCCCAGATGCTTATTTGTTTCCATTGAATAAGTCAGCTTGCTGGACTCATTTCCCATTTCTCTTCAACCAGCTGATCATCCATTTTCACCCGCCCAGAACCTTTTACTGGTCCAGGGACAAATAAATCACATTTAGTCTATTCCCTGGACAATTCCACTAAAAAAAGGGATATCAACATGAAGGACAATTGCAGTGTTGGGCTGTCACCAAGTTCCCACAGGTACTGTGAAAAATTACAGCCAATAAAATAACATTTTTCAAAATGTGACACTACCCTTAAATTTATCTTTGGCAATAAATGGGTTCTGCAAAGAACATTTGAGTGCAAACTATTCTTCAAGCACTCAATAACACATCATAAGTGAATTGTATTACTAATTTATAATAGAATAATTGTTTTGTCCCAGCAGTCACTTTCACTAGCTCAAACATTAATTTTCTCTTCCTTTTTAATCATCTCAAAGATAATAACACATAACACAACACTTCCATTTCCTGTCCCCTCCCCTCCTCCAAAGAAAATGTAAAAATAACTCTGGTTGGTTGTCTTAAATGAACCTTCCAGTTAATCCTTTTTCATTTTAAAATAATATTTTATTTTATAACATCTTTATCACATTTTATATTTATATAGTATATTTATTATATATTTGCTATATTAATGTAGTTATTATAATATACTTATATTATTTATAATAATTTTTAAACATTTCTTTTAAAGTTTTGAGTTTCAAAGTCTATCTCTCCCTCTTCCCCTGCCCCCCTCCCTAAGAAAGTTCTTTTAAAATAAATGACTCCCCTACCCCATTTATCATTTACGTAAATCAGGATCTTCATATAACCAGTTTGCTTACAGCAGAGCATAACTAACCCTACTTCTTCTCTACAGTGAAATTAAAATTAAGCATATTCAACCCCATAAGGTAAAGAGAGCTAGAGAACTGGAACAATATCAATTTGATTAATATCTTAATATCTTCGATTAATATCCATCCTATTAATATCTTAATACATAATTAGATTTTTGAGGTTGGCCTCAAAATCCTCCAATCATCCTAGGATTTGTGGAAGTTATATATTGGGAAGGAGATTCAGGGATATCACAGGTAAAGTCATACCTTTGGAGGAAAAAGTTGATTTGGGGGACCTAAGGAAACCAGACTGTCTGGTCATAGAAGCTGAATTAACCAGTTAATTGCTTAAGTCTGTTCTTCTGTTTGTCTCCCCTGATAAAACAAAAAAGTAAAACAAAACAAAAAACCAACCTATGTCTGTTCAGTCAAATCCATCAGTTTGGAAATCTTGAAATCTTTCATCATTTTACTGCCTGGAAGTCAGGAGACATGGGTTCTAGCCCTAACTCTACTGTGTGACCTTGGACAAAGCACTGAATTTCTCTGGACTTGTTTCCTCCTTTATAAAATGAGCAGTTTGGGGTTGGTCTGTCTGATTTCTGAGGTCTCTCTTTGCTCTAAGATTCTATAATTCTCTAAATTCATATTCACTGACTAGCTGGCTGACTTATCCTGACATATGGAAATCAGTCTTAGAGCTCTCTAAAGAGACAAGGTGCTGTAGCAGACTGGGTTTGAAGTCCAAACCTGATTTCAAATGCCAGCGGTATGACATGAAGCAAAACAGTTCATTTCTTTCAGACTCAGTTTCCTTATCTGTAAAATGAGAGGATTTGAGCTGATAACCTCTGAGCTTCCTTCCAGCTTTAAATGTGCAGAACTAAGTAACCCAAGAGAATACTCATCCCTGAGGAAAAGATAGGAATCCAGTCTTCCATTTCATCTCATCTAAAGGGAGAACTCTATAATTGAGCTCCACCAAGGGCAAGACCTGTATGAAAGCATAATAATAACAATAACAAAAAAAAGCAATCTGGAGGCATCACAATGCTAACAGCTCATTAAGATCTCTGTCTGTGCTATTAAAGTTCTAATTGAACAGTTACACAAATAGTCATAGAATATAATCAGGAATCTAATTAAAGCTTGACCTCGGGATCTGGTAAAACCTTGTACCTCTCTCTCTCTCTCTCTCTCTCTCTCTCTCTCTCTCTCTCTCTCCCCTTCCCCCTCCCTTAAAAAAAAAAAAGTCTTCCCAGGCAAGCTCTTGGGAAGTGACACATTCTATTATGACTATACTGAAATAACATTAAAACTCATAAAAAAATGTTTTCTGCTCTTTTTAACAACCCTCAAAACTTTCCCTGAGCCATCATTTCCTTAGTGCCTCTGATATCATACCCTTGGTGCACATGCAGCCCTGATGTTGGCAGGAAAAGATACAGTTCGCCAAACTCCAGTGGGCTGTGCAATATCCCTTATAACAGCTTTACACAGTATCTTTCCCCTCTGATGCTAGTGATCCCAAACGTAATTTGCTCCAGTTCAGTCCTTCCAAGACCATTTTTCTAGCCAAAATGTAGCTTGATTCTCCTCACATTTAATACCTGGTTATAGGTAGGGCACTTGGGAAGCTCCCAGTTATGGTACAAGACAGGTGCATATTGGACCCGTGAAGGGGTGGAGGGGCAGTATTGGTCATGGCATAAAATGGAATAAGACCTTTTTCTAAGGTGATTTTCTACATAAGGACTAGTCCCTGCATATGTTAATGAGGTTCTTGAACTTATTTTGCCATGTGATAAATAGTCTCTGAGAGTCCCTTCAGTAGATCTATGATATACAACTGAGTTCCTCCTGGGAGAAGTAGAGGTTATCCTATATAGTCTTTTCTCAGTCATTTCTGTTTCCTCACCTGTAAAATGAAGGGGTTGGACATAATTAGATTTTTGAGGTTGGCCTCAAAATCCTTCAATCATCCCAGGATTTGTGGAAGTTATATGTGGGAAGGAGACACAAGAATGTCACAGGTAATTGAAATCTCCCACAAATCTCGAAAACTTTCTTAACTATCTTTTCAGCCTCTCCCCTGATCAAGCATTCTTTTTATCATCTTGATGAGTAGCTTTGAGGGTTTTTTTCTGCCTCTGCCCAGTCACTGCCAGAGCTTTTAATGATAAGAGAAATTACTCTTGAGCAGAGAAGCAAAGGGGTTAAGAAGAAAGCCATATCTAAGGGAGAAGACCTGACAGTTTGCTGCCTGAGTGGCCTTAGCAAGTCACCTAAGTTCTCTGTATACCAGTTTCTTCATCTGGAAAATTATGGAATTAGGCTAAGTGATTTCTAATATTCCTTCCAGATCAAGAGCTCTAACTGAGTCATTTAAGCTCTCTGAGTCTCAGTTTCCTCATCTATGAAAAGGAGACAATAAGACATAACTCACAGGGGGTTTGTGAGTATCAGATGAGAAAAAGGGTCTATCTTGATGGTCCTTGAGTTCCCTTATATATCCAAATGTATGATCCTATGTAAATAATTTTATACTCAGAAACATATTTAGATATAAGCAGTTTGAGGATTGTTTTTTTTTGTGGCTGTTATTATTTTAACTGGACTTATGGCTTCATTGGGATGAAGAACTCCTAAAAGAAATTCCCTATTTAAATACAGATCCCTGATGATTTAAAGCTTTAGAGTTGCCTAAGGCAGTGAGATTTAAGTAACTTGCCCAAGGTCACACAGGCATGATGTACCCGAGGTAGGACTAACATGGAAGCTAGCTCTCTATCAAGCTGCTCCCTAATGACTTTCTTGTTATTGAAAATAATAAGTAATTATTGTTGTCAAGGGTAGCTAGGTGATGCAGGGGATAGAACACCAGGCTTGAAGTCAGGAAGACTCATCTTCCTAAGTTGAAATCCTGCCTCATATACTTATTAGCTGTGTGACCCTGGGCAAGTCATTTAATTGAGTTTGCCTCAGTTTCCTCCTCTGTAAAATGAGCTGGAGAAGGAAATGGCAAATCACTCTAGGATCTTTGCCTAGAAAATCCCAAATGGGGTCACAAAGAGTTGGGCATGACTGAGAAACAAATGGACAATAACAATTGTCAATAATGCCATAATCAAGCTTTAAATGGAGACCCAGACGAGTTAGAAAAATACCACATTGAATCAAATTACAAGCTGTCTTGGGGTGGGAGGAGGAAAGAGATGGGGAGAAAATTTAGAGCTCCAAATCTTATTGAAGTAAATACTGAAAACTAACAATAAATAGATTTTAAAAAGAAAAAGAAAAATACCATATTGAGAAAAAACATTAATCAACAAGCACTTATTAAATGTCTATTAAAAGCCAGGCCCCATACTAGGTGCTAGCATTCCAAGAACAAAGAATTAATCCCTGTTCACAAGGAGCTAATGTTCTAATGGGGGAGATAAATCTATCTATCTAT
>NW_027186296.1:44242770-44347035 GCF_028583685.1 Petaurus breviceps papuanus
ATCTATCTATCTATCTATCTATCTATCTATCTATCTATCTATCTATCATCTATCATCTACCTATCTGCATATCCATATATATATACACATATATCTATATATACTTATAGCATACATATAAAATGAGTAAACTCAAATCTTTGCATAGCAGATTGCAGATTTTCAGAGGGAGCCTGAGTTCTCACTGCAACCTAGACACCTTTGATGTTAATGGAAGTTAGAATGTACAACAGTTGGACTTGGGTTATACTATCCAGACTGTGCAAGAGGTGGATTTTGATCACTGAACATTTACAGGAAGCATTTTCCTTCCTCCTCAAATTAAGGAGTAGATCTGAGTGCAGCTTTGTGTCTGGCACATTAAAGGAAAATCAAAGATTGGACATTTTTCTGAGTCACAGAAATTTCAAGGGCTATGACCTTCTACCAGGGCTACTTAAATGCTTGATGGTGTGACCCACCAGGCCATCTCATCACATTGCACCAAGAGAGGTGACCAAGAAAGACTTGAACTTCAAAAAGCAGTGTCCTCACATTTGCCTCCTTTTCAATAGGGAGCTTCCCTAGTACATTTACAAAGTGATAGATTTACAATAGACACACACATATATATATATATATGTATATGTGCACCACCTCACACACACTCTAAGAATGACTGTGTTGGTTAATCTGTTCATAGGCTCGTTGAGATCAGAGATAGAAAATCTCAGGGTCCATCTCTTCTAAACTCCCTCATTTTATTCATGAGGAAACTGATACCCAGAAATATATACATATATGCATATATTTACTGACACATGTATACACATATATACATGCACCTATATACTTATACACACATATAGTTGTATATATGTGTGTTTATGACATATACACACATATGTGTATGTGTGTGTGTATATATATAAAACACATATAGATAGATATGATGTTCAGTTGTTTTTCCATTTGGGGTTTTCTTGGCAGAGATACTGGAGTGGTTTGCCATTTCCTTCTCCAGTTCATTTTACAGATGAGAAAACTGAAGCAATCAGGGTTAAGTGACTTGCCCAGGGTCACAAACTAAATGTCTGAAACTGGATTTGAACTCAGGAAGAAGAATCTTCTTAATTCCGGGCCTAACACTTTATCCACTGTGCCACTTAGCTGTTTCCATATGTATATATAGTATGTATACATATGTGCATACACACATTCATGAATACATAAATACATACACACAGACATACAAATTTCTAAGCCAGAGACCCCAGTACTCTTAGCTGTGGAAAGGCAGTCCTCATCAACTGTTTTCTCCTATTTCTTCTGCCATCTGTCATACTCTGGCTAATAGAGTGAAAATACCCATGTAGGGCCTATTTGTGGATTATTCTTTAAAGTGTTGTTTTGTTTTTAAAATCCCTTAACAGTCTTAAGACACACTCAAGAATTGTAACTGGAGTACTTTTGCTAAATATTCAGGAAAGAAGGGTACAGAGATCAAGAAGTCTTGACACTGATTTCTCTATGGACCACTGTAATTTAGCCGTAAATTGCTAGATACCATCTTCTCCTATTATATAAGTGTTTCCTTTGTGTAAACTTTTTTCTCCGTCGTCATCATCATCATCATCATTGTCGTCAGGGCAGCTAATATTGATGTGATACTCTAAGGTTTTCAAAGTCATTTATGAACATTTCCTTTGATTATCCCAATGACCCTGTGAGGTATGTGTTATTAGAATTCCTATTTTACAGATGAAAGGCCCATCAAGATTAGGCAACTTGACCAGTGTCAAATAGCTAGTAACTATCTGGGGTGAGATTTGAACCCAAGGCTTCCTCATCTTTTGTCCAGTGCTCCATTCACCACTCCAGGGCAAGAGTGTTTCCACTGATGTTTCTTTTGTAGCCCCACTTTCCCTCCAGGGTCTAACCTAGTTTTGGGTATTTTTTTAAGTTCTGTTAACTTTGATGTGCTTAGATTGTGAGTTTTGGCATACAGCAGAAGCTTTAATAAATGCTTGTTGACTTGATTTGGCTACATGTGCCAAATGGCTAAGGACACCCCACCCACACTCTTTAAATATCTTTTGTCAGTTAATTTGTTCATAGGATCATTGAAGTGAGAGATAGAGGGCTGGAATGAACCTCAGAAGCCAGCTAGTCTAAACTCCCTCATTTACTGATGAGAAAACCAAGGCTCAGGAAAGTTAAGTGACTTGCCAAAAGCCACATAGGTAATAAATCTCCGTGGTGATTCATAGGGGCTCCCATAATAGATGATGTGTGTGCTCACTGCTGACTTAAAGTTAAACTCCATTATCTTCCTCATCTCAGAAATCAACTGTCCCTCACCAGACACCTTTATTCATTTTGGTTCTGTTCTTTAGGGGCTGAGGGTAGACTAGTTTCAGTGGAAAGTTTCATGCTCTGCTCCTACAGAATTAGCATTCACTCATTTAAAGAGGCTGGACAGGGCCTATCTATTTACAGTGGCCACTGGGGCAACTGGCCTTTATTTTCCTCAGATTTGCTGAGAGTATGCATTATTGGAGGTTTGAGGCTTGGCACAATAATAAAAGAGGGTCATATTACTTGCCTATTTTTGACCCATGGTCCTACACTTGAATTTTCCATTGATGAACAAAGTATATATTTTCTATGAAATAACTATTCTATCTTGGTTTAGGTTATGTAGCATATTGAAACCAGTGATCAACAGATTGGGGACAGTTTCAGAACACAGATTCAATTTCAGTCCTCCTTTCAGAGTTGGATGCTTATCAGAAGTTTCCCCATCTGATCTCAGTCAAGGCTATTGAATTTACCATATGAAACTGAAAAAAGAAGTCCTCAGGAGAGCTGACTCCTGACATTTCCAGTACTTCTAGTTTACAGTTAGGCTATCCACACAATGATAAAATCTGTTTAGATGCTTCCGTTTTTGACCCAGTCGTGGGGTTATTGTGATCCATGGTGTATGAGCATGTGTGTGTGTGTGTGTGTGTGTGCACGCGTGCGCGCGCACGCTCGAGTGTAAATAAAGGAGGAGAGACAGAGAGAGATGGGGGGGAGGGAGGGAGGGAAAAAGGGGAAAGAGGAAGGGAGGGGGAAAGTGAGAGAGGGGGAGGGAGGGGGAAGGAGAGAGAAAGACAGGTAGAGACAGAGACTGAGAGGAGACAGACAGAGCAAAGGACGGAGAAGGAGAGGCAACATTTAACTGAGAAAGAGAGAAGGACTATGAGAATGGGAGAGAAAGAGAATGAGAATGAGAGCGAAAGGATGAGAATAAAAAAGAATGAGCGTGGGAACAGAAGAATAAGAATGACAGAGGGAGAAGAGATAACTAGTGACCCAGCAATCCAGCTTAAGTCTAGGAAAGGAGCCCTGGGTGGGTGGATCATCTGAACCAGTTTATTCATCTAGCCTTCTGAAAGAAAGGGTATGTTAAGGAGGGCTAAGTGGAAGAAGATAAATGAATATAACCTCTTAACAGAGAGAGCACTCAGTCCCAAGCCCAGGGGGAAAGAAAGAAAAGAAAGAAATATAAAAGCAAAGCACACACACATTCCAGTGGCCAATAAGCGAAAGAACTGCCCCACAGGCAAGGGGCTCCAAGGTTTCTTTACACTATACGAGGTAATTAGAGCATTTGAGGCGTGGAGGCAAGAGGAACACCAAGCTGAGGGTATTGTGTGAAGACTGGAGCGATGTCAAAGGTAGACGTTTCCATTCTCAGTAGTTCTTGCTGCAGCTTCTTTCATTTCTCGTGCATTGACCTGACTGGGCTTTTGCTTTGGGGTTTTTTGGTTTAAATGAATCCGGAAACTCAAAATGAAACTCAACCCCAATTGCCTGATTTCCAGATTTCCCTTGGTTTCTTAACAGTAGCTTTGTCTCCAGATTGAACTTGGAGGCTGAGACGAACCTCACCCTCACCTTGTGCCAGTTCCCCACCTTCCCCAACGTGAGCCTTTGGAAATCACACCCAGCTCTGGCTCTCTGGAATTAGCCTTGCTGCAAATCTGTTTCTCTCTGAGTTCCTCTCTATGCCCCTCCACTCCCGCAGCCCTAGGAGCAAGCAGTCAGAAACAGGTATCAGACTGCTACCCAAGAGAAAATACTCGTCTCCTTTTTTCTCTCGAGTGGAATATTTTAGGAACCTTCTCAGAGACCCTTGTTTCCAGCTTCTATTCAGTCTTTAATCCTTTTGTTTACATGTGTTTTATACTGCAGGGGTCTCCACATCTCAATTTGTTGTCCTATTTAAATAACTGGGTAATAACCCCTATTTGCCATTTTAGAGAGTATATTCAAAAGCCAGACTTGACTGCACATCATTGTAGAATACTCAAATGCCATCATAAAACATTGTTGTTGTTTAACTCGAAAGAAATAAACACTTTAATATTTTCAGAACAAGGTCTGTACTAACTTTTGACAAAATATAAATTTCCTGTTAAATTCCAAAGCTAAAATTGTGTTGTTCTGGGTATGAAATATTTACTTCCTATTTCTGCATGTAAGAAAAGATGGAGTTTGTCTTCATTTTATGCTATTTTTCCCTGACTTCATCTATGGAACCAGTTCCCCTGGAGGAGCTACTCAGCATTAGGCTAAAGTTGTTTTCTCTGCCCACTACTGTGGCTTCATCAACCCCATCACTGGTGCTATGTGGGAACTTTCCACTGCTCTACAAATTGGGAATGAGATCCTTGATCCCTGCTTCAAAGGTTATCACTAATCCTAACTGGACCATCTCATTGTCTCTGTCTTCATCTATTCTCTATGCAGGCTCAAAGTTCATCTGATTGTCCCACTTTCCCCTCCAAGCCTTCTCCTGTATTTGGAATGCCACCCTCTTCCCCTCACCCATCCAATTTGCCCAGTTCTCTCCTACTACTCAAATGCTTGAAATTCTAAGATAGTTTTCCCTGATTCAGTGGTTCTTAAAGCATGGTGAGAGTCCCAAGGACCCCTTTATGAGGTTCATGGGGTCAAAACTATTTTAATAATAATACTGATGTTTTAATTACAAATTATCATTTCTAATATGTTAAATATCTGTAGTTATAACCCACATAATCATTGTGGGGGAGGATGCTCAATAATTCTTGAGATTTTAAAGAAGTCATGAAACCAAAAACTTTGAGGATTGCTGATTTAACTAACTAAAATAGAGAGAGATCAATTTTCCCATGACCCCACCTGAAGTAAGCATGAATCTCTTTCAGACTGGATCTGTATTTGCTACACTGAAAAATACTTCTTGCCTTCTACTTAAATACACTGTAAAGGTATCCACTTAATGTTTTCATTTATTTATCAGATTATGTGAATGCCCTTTCCATGTTTGTGTTGTCCAGACTGCAACTTATCAATTACTAAAATCTGCCTAGTCTCCAAGGTCCCTTCCAGCTTTTTTAAAAATTGATGATTCTATGACTAGTAAACTCAATTTATCCAAATGTTTCCAGATAACTAAATGTTTGCAACTACATAAACAAAACATACAGAGTTTTTTAATTTCTCCAGTTTTCAGTTCAACCAATATGTGTTAAGTTCCCTACTGGGTATTATGTATGGAGCTAGGGACACAATGTTAAGAATTTATAATGTCATGTTGGGGTACCGCAAGTCTATCAGTCACCAGTCAGTCAACAAGTGGTTGTTAAGGACTTAACTTATGGCTGGTACTACACTAAGTGCTACAAATACAAAAAAGGGGCAATAATAATAATAATTCAAAGAGTAACTTGAATCCATGCTAGAATATAATCAGCTCTCAGGAGAGGATCAATGGCAGGGGGATGAGAGTTTGGAGTGAGGGAGGATTCTTCCTAAGTAACAAGAGATTCATGTAGGCTTCAGGAAAGAAATAATACCTGAGCTGGACCTTGAAAGAGGAGCAATATTTCAAGTGGCAAAGGTGTGGAGGGAGGAGTCGTGAGGAATGTCTTGTATGAATGTATAGAGATGGCAGAGCACAGAACATAAATGGGTAACAGCTACTGTGTTTCCCCGATAATAAGACACTGTCTTATTAATTTTTGGACAGAAAAACACCAGAGGGCTTATTTTCAGGGGAGGGCTTATTTTAATGAACATTGACAGCAATTTTAATAAACAGGTAAATGTGAACAAAAAAATGTACCTTTATTCAATAAGCAAATCACTGGGGAAGAACAGGATGACGCTCTCACTGCTGCAGCTCTGATTGGATGCAGCCCGGAGCGCGGCTTGCGTTTCATGGGGGGGGGGGGGGGACGGTGCATACAGAGGGTACCGTAATGTAGTGTGTAGCGCAGGAGATCACCTTCACTACAGTAGCAATCTCAATAGGGCTTATTTTCGGGGGAGTACTTGTTTTAGAGGAATCTTACACAGTAAGGGGGGCTTATTTTTGGGATAGGTCTTATTATCAGGGAAACACGGTAGTAGTCTAAATTGGTGAAGCCACAGTGTTCTTAAAGTGACTTGGTATGAAATAGGACTAGAAAGGAAGATTGAAATTAGGTTGTGGAGGGCCTTCAGTGCCTAACTGAGGGTTTCACATTTATTCTATTGGTAATCCAGGATCCATGAACTTGATTAAAAAAAAACATTTTGATCAATATTTTTCAATTGACTTTATATTGATTTTATAATTATATTGACTTTATAATCCTGTGTATTTTTATGGATTTAAAAACAATACCCTGGAGAATTCACAAACTTTACCAGACTGGTCAAGAGGTCCATCATGCATCAAAAACTTAAGAATCTATCTTCTAAAGTCTTCCAGCTAGAGAATCTCAAATGCTAAAAGCTTGACCTAACCATAACCAGGTTGGTTGGTACCAGCATGGTACAATAGAAAAAGTCAGAGACTCTAGGTTTAAATTCTTCCTCTGATGTTTACTCCCTATGTGACCTTGGGTGGTTACTTATCTTCTCTAGGACTCACTTTCCTCACTATAAAGTGAAGATTGGACTAGATGGCCTCTGAGGTCCCTTCTAGCTTTTGACTATGACCAGCTTTGCCATTCTCTTTCTCTGTGTCTACAGGGCTCAGAACTCTCCATCTCAAGCATTCAAATAAAACAAATTTTAAAAATGAAGGAATCAAGTAATTATTCATCACTTAGCAGGTGTTAAGTGCATGGGATACAAATAGAAAAGTAAAACAGTCCTTGCTCTCATGGAGCTTACATTCTAATGAGGAAGACAATGCATATATGGAAGATTTCAGCTACCACTCAGATGGAAAGGTCCCATGGTTCCTAGGATACCACAGCAAAACAGATGGCAATGCTTCTTCTTTAAAGTCCTTTTCAGTGATAAAATAATATGGATTTCTGATATTGAACTATTTGACTGGGCCAAAGACTTTGGTGACAAGATCCTTCTTGTCTTCAATGGCTGTGGCTGTAGCACCTGCAGGAGCAGTTCCCAGGTTGAATCTCCATGGGATTTGCTTCCTGGAATGATGGCTGAGGGTACCTGCTGGAAGCATTGCTATTCCCAAGGTTCTTGAGTTCAGAGCCCTGGGCCTTTAGGACCCTTTAGGGTCCTTTGCTGCTTCTGTTAGGTTAGCTTGTGTGCTCCTTGAATAGCAGTTGCCTGGCAATTAGTAAAGATGTCTGGCTCCTTTTCCACAATAGTTGCCTCCCTATGAAGGTTGTGAGGGGTAGTGTCAAATTAGGATCACAGATTTAGAGATGGAAAGGACTTAAGAGGTCATAACTTTCCATTTACAACATGGTAGTTATTTTGTATGTTGTTTTTCTCATTTTACTTATTTTGGTCTGTATCACTTCATTCAAGTCTTCCCATACTTCTTTGATTTTTTTTCATATTTACTATTCTTATGATATAACAATATTCCATTGCATCTATTATTTATCAATCCCCCAATTAAATAAGTATCTACTAAGTTTCCAGTTCTCTACTACTACAATATAGTGTTTTAAGAATATTTTCTTAGTTTTTTTCCTTTAAAGTAAGTTAAAGGGTCAGTAACTATCTGGTCACTCTGAACCTAGAACCAAACTATGTTTACTTCCACACACAAAAATTCTGTCTTTGCATCACAGACAATGGTGTACCACTCATTTCAGTAGAGAAGGATTTGGCTTGTAGAAAATTATGCCCAAATAGCTCTAATTAAAAGAAGATAAGGTATGACCTACTGTCCCAGGCAGTAGCAAAGCATCTCCTGAGATCAATGGTTAGGGAACCAGAGAGGCACAGAGTAAAATATGGCATCCCACTTAGTCTTCCTTTGAACCTTCCTTAGAGATCATAGGCCATGTAGTGATGGAGAGCTCTGGGCATGCCTTTGAGGTTGTTTTAAAATAGAAATAGCTCATTAGAAGCCATGGAGAACAAGAGGAAAAAAGCCTGCCTCTTGTTAAGGCAGACCAGGACCCCATCCCTTCCTCAAGGTGAGGAGGGATTATAAAAGCTCCTGGCCCAGTGCAGATGGCCAGTGTGTTTTTTTTTATCATACCTAGGGTGGGGAGGAAGGAGAGGAAGGAAGAGGAGAGTGTTTGGGTTGTGTAGTGAATAAGGCAACATGGCGGGCTCCAGGAAGACCTAAATTTGAATCCTGTCTCAGGTGCTTGCTAGCTGGGTAACCCTTGGCTTAATTAACTTCTCTCCACCTCAGTTACCTCATCTATAAAACATACAGAAGGATAACACCTCACAGAGTTGTTTTAAAGATCAAATGGGCACTTTACAAACCTTGAAGCACTACATAAGGAAGACTATGCATCAATAATGAAGTATACTTAAAAAATAATGGGTATTAGATGTTCAAAATGTTTTAAGTACCAAAGTGTGTATATAATAGTAGCTATAAGATGATATTTGAGAGTATAGATTAATAGAAGTGGTACTTTTTTCTTTACTTGTAATTGCGAAGAGCATTACCCTGAGATTCAAGAGGCCAAGGACACTCAGTAGCTATGTGAATTTTGGCAAGTTACATTCTGTACTTCAGCTTCCTTGTCTGTAAAATGGAGGTGCTGATTTCTAAGATCACTTCAAATGATCAAATTCTCTGATTCCAATCAAATAACGTCATGTGCTCTTAATATGGATAGATCCAAGCATATATACTATTAAGTATAGTTAAGATAGGGAGGGGACCTGGACTATTTATTTCATTGGTAGGAAACTCCTAAGTGAGAAAATTCCTTCCAACAATCAAGGTCAGCACCTCCTCTGAAGTCCCAAGAGTTGCCTGAACACCAAGCAGTGAACTGCCTAACCCAGGCTAAAAGCCAGTATCTTTCAGAAGTGGGACTTGAACTTATGTCATTGGATTTCCAATCCAACACCTTTTGCTTTATACCAGGCTGCCTCTATTGTGAAAGATAATGATTCATTAGCTTAAGTAAGATTCTCAGTCTCCATCATGTTAGCTTATGAAAACAGGAACTGGAAAAAAAATCTCAAAGGCCATCTAATCCAATTTCCTTATTTTACAATTGAAGAAACTGAAGCCAGGGAAGTTGACACTTGCACTGTGTGTCCAAGGACACAGGAGGGCCATCTCCAGTCATCCTGATCTTTATCTTGCCACTGGACCCAGGTGGCTCCAGAGGAGAAAGTGAGGCTGGTGATTTTGCTTAGCCTTCCCTCACTTAAATCCAATTCATTTGCAAGTTGTGGCATCTTCCTGATGTCAAGGCCCTCTTCAAGGACAGAGGACAAACAACAACAACCTAGGACACACAGAAAGTAAGTAGCAGACCCATGATTCTAATCCAGGTCTTCTGACTCTAAATCTAGTGCCTTTTTACTGCAAAGAAGTATGAAATTCAAACGTATTTGAGGAAAGTCAAACATTCTCATTCATTGATGGGCATTAATAATTATTGCAAACATGCAAAAAAAATTCAAATATGACCTTAATTTTTAACAATATTTTATTTTTCCAATTCACATAAATACAATTTTTAACATTCATCTTTTATTTATAAGTTGCAAATTTTCTCCCTCCCTCCCTACCATCTCCCCTCCCTAAGACAGTAAGCAATTTGATACAAGTTATATGTGTGCAATCATGTAAAACCTCTTTCCATATTAGCCAAACTCTTCACTAATGACTTTGTTAATTTATTGTATAGAATATAGTATACTTTTGTCTGTCAAGACTATAATCAGCCATAATATTTTGTATCTACCCATGAAATGTAAGAGTCATTTCAACATATTTCTAATGATAACTTTCAGTTCATCTGTTTTGACATAGTCTGCCTGCATGGCTGCTTGAGTTATGTGACCAATAAGTATTTCTGGTTCTCTGCCAAACATGTAGACTGAGTCTGATCAGCTCCTTTGACTTGATGGTATAATAGAAAGATGTCTGAATTTAGAGGAAAAAGACCAATATTTCAAATCCTGCTTTGGTACCTTGGACAAGACGTTGGGCTTTTCTGAACTTCCATTTCCTCTTCTATAAAATGAAGGGAGCCATAAGATTTTTTAAGGTCACTGCCAGCTACACATGTGATGATCCTGTCCAGAATAACAGAGTGTTCATTATGGAGCCATTTTATAGTAGTCCTGACTTGCCCATGGTGGCCATTACTTCTGTCTTCATCATGGCTCCCTCTGGACTCACAGTGCAGGAGAGATCCATAGAATGAGTTAGGAGTTACAACATTCTCCTATAAAAGCTGCCATGTAGCTTCCTTATTGCTGTATTAACCCAACTGAATCCTACTATAAGCCTGTGCCATCCTGGGAAGGTACCTAGCTTTACTTCCAACATGAAAGGTTCAGAGCACTGTTACTCTCCTTTGATTCCTGGGACTCCAGGAATCATGAAAGAACACACCTCTCACATTCCACCACATGTTCTAGCTCACTGGGCTCATCGGCAGCTTACCCACAGACTAATAAAGAAAATGGTACAGTACTTGGCAAAAGTGGGTGAAGAGAATCATTCAGTACTGTGGTCCCCCCCAAAATACAAACAATCAAATGCTCTATTCAAATCTTAAAAGCCTCAGAATATGCTAAATAAGCCTTTGCTAAGTTCAATTGCTTTTCATAAGTCCTCTTGTGAACATATATGTTCCATGTGTATGAATGTTTTTTTAAAGGAATAATAATGATCATAACAAGAGTGATGTGATCAGTATTCTTAAGACTGTCATCATTACAAGGGTAGGTTGAAAGAAAGGTGGGGGTTGAGTTGAGTATGACGGGATAATTCTAAAAAAATAAAATCAGGTAGGAAAAGGTAAAAAGAAGCAATTATCTCATACAAATGGGGGTGTGAAAGGAAAAACATACAAAGGAAGCAGGTCAGGGTGTAGGACTGATAGTGCTGAAACCTTACTCTCACTGGTTCTGGATTAAAGAGGGAGCAACATATACATCTAGAAAGGTATAAAAGTCTTCTAAACAGATAAAGAAATAAGAGGACTAGGGGACAGGATAAGGGAGGGACTTTTAGAAGTGTGTGTAGATTAAGATTTAGGAGGGGGGAAGGATAAGGAAGGACCTCTTAGAGAGGTGGGTAGAATAAGGAACAGGAGGGTAAGCAGAGAGGACAAAGTAACGCTTGTGTTTGTCCTTCATTGTCGAAGGGGACCCTGGCATCAGGGAAACGATGACATGATTTGCAACTGACTTTGATTTGAGTGAGGGAGGGCTGTGCAAGGTCACCAGCTTCACTTTCTCCTCCAGAGTCATCTGGGTCCAGTGGCCTGATATTCATCAGGATGACTGGAGATGACCCAGGATGCAATGGGAGACCCTGGTCCTTTTAGGCTAAGCCCTTTTCATGTACTCACTTAGAGTGAGGTAAAGCTTATTCAGTGAATAGGCCTTTTTAAGAAGTGAGTCAAGGGATGGCCCCTTTAATTAGAAAAAAAGAAAAAAAAATCAAGCTGGGAGGGGAAGACCCTCAGGGTTGCTGTTCCAAAGAGAAATAGTTACCATTGATTTTCATTGTAAGTCAGGAGGGCCCAAAATACAGTCATTAACTGAGGCTTGGGCAGGAACCTATTGTGGTCCAATTTATGAGAATCAGAGTGAACTGGGCTTAAGGTTTTGTGAAAGAAGAAAAAGAAAGAAATCTAGCCAGTAAACCCCAAGTTAAGTGGGCAGCTTCTGGCCATAAAATTTACCTTCCTTTGGAGAGGAGGAGAGGGAGAGGGGGAGGACAAGCAGAGTTAGCCAACTAGCTGGGTCACCATTCAGGCAACTTGGTCTACTCACAGGTTGCGTTTGTCCTTCCTTTTTGAAGAGGACCATGGCATCGGGGAAATGATGACATGACTTGCAGTTTACTTTGATTTCAGAGAGGGAGGACTGTGAAAGGTCACCAGTCTCACTTTCTCCTCAAGGTAATAGGGATAGGGCAAAAAGAGAGTCTGAGAAGGACAACAGTGAATAAAAATAAGATGGAGGGAAATTAACAAATAGTAATTATAACTTTGAATGTTATACAAGATATACGAGAAAGTGCTATGGTTTGTAAGATACTCCCAGTGTGGGAATGCCTTCTCCCAACACAGATTGCCACCTCCCTGGGAGTGAAAACATAAGGAATTCCCTGAGATACATTGAAGTTAAATAATGAGCACAGGTTTTCTCAGTTAGTAAATATCTAAGGTGAGGTATAAACCCATGTTGTCCTATATATCAATTATCTACTCTCCTGTATTGCTTTTATACATACATATATACATGTATATATTTATCTGATATATACATATATAACTGACACATACATGTGTGTATATATGTATATTTATATGGCTAATATCCATATAGTACTTTAATATTTGCAAAACCCTTTACATATGCCATCCAATTTGATGGGAAGCCCCTATGTCCACATTGGATAAGAAAGACATTAGCTCTGGAGTCAAAGACAGGGGGTTCAGATCCTACCTCTGACACTTAGACCTATGTGTCACTCAACTTCCCTAGGCCTCAGCTTCCTAATATGCAAAATGAAGGAATGGGACTAGATGTCTTCCAAGTTATCTTCCAGCTCTAGAGCTATGGTCCCAATGTTCTAAAATAGGGTCAGATTTCATGGCTTTCCTTGAAGAAAGGAAATGATTTGGAATTATGGAAATCTCATTCATGCCTCTCATCTTCAGTGCTTGGCATTTCTGAATGTGGTATTCTGTAGAGCCAGAATAATTGAAGAGTGCCATCTGCATTTTACTAGAGCATAGCTTCGAGTGGACAAATGTCACATTCCAATAATATGGTGCTTTGAAGTTGTGATGACGATTCTCATCATGATTATTTGGTATTTATGTAGCGCCTTCCCTCCTGTTGCTAGGATGTTCTGCTGCAGTGTTACAAGTTGCTGATTCTGTTTGCAATACACACTAAAGGCCAAATAGAGCCATATGTGTGTACCATGTGCTGTATCATCATCATAATAACTTAAATTCATAGAGCACTTTTCTATTTCAAAGCATTTTACATGCTATCTCATTCAAGCCTCATAATGATCTTGTAACGAAAGGACAAATCTTAGTATACTCATTTCACAGAAGAGAATACTGAGTCTCAGAGAGGGTAAAGTGTTAGTGTACAAGCCAGTGCAGAGACAGAGAAACAGGGAATGGGGTGTTGTGCATGAGAATGAGGCAGAAGGCCACTTTGGCTGACCCCATCTACTATCTCATACTGCCTCTTGGATTTTATCTAATCATATTCTCCATCAACATAAAATGTGATGTACCTGCTCAAAATATCTCTTCCCCAAAGTGCAAGTGTGGATAACTGCATTATACTGATGCAAGTTGTTTCTTATAGCAAAAACTGCCTGTGTCGTTTGTTGAATGACACCAGGCAGTGCTATGACCAGTGCCTGATTTTCCTTAGTAGTAAGGACAAATGTACCATCAATCAAATCTTCACACCACCTGTCAGTGTGCTACTCAACACCAGACAGTTCTCTGGTGTCTCAGCAAAAGTTTCCACCACTCTCTTGGTCACTATAACAGCTGGTGTCTCCCTCTGGGCTGTGCCCTTTCATAGATGGTATCTCTCATTCTTTTTCCTTAGTCTACAGTTGGATTTCATTATCCAATTAAACCACCAGTTGGCTCCTATCACACCTGAACTCCTCCCTTCATCCCTGCTTTGTGCTTCCCTCATTCAGCTTTTCCCTCTTCCTTACTGTGTAAGCATTTAGTTAGAATTTAATTGAATTAAAGGTAATAAAAGTAGAAGTACTGTTTGCATGTAATATAGATTTAGTTATTGTTTTTCAGCCATGTCTGACTCTGTGACCCCATTCGGGGCTTTTTGGGCAAAGATACTGCAGCAGTTTGCCATTTTCTTCTCTGGTTCATTTTACAGATGAGGAAACTGAGCCAAACAGGGTTAGTGACTTGCCCAGGGTCACACAGCTAGTAAGTGTCTGAAGGTGAATTTGAAATCAGGAAGATGAGCCTTCCTGACTCTGGCTGGCACTATATCCACTGCATCACCTAGCTGTCCCAAACATAGGTAGAGATCAGAGGTGGGGAACCTATGGCCTTCTAGGTCCTTGGGTGCAGCCTTTTGACTGAGTCCAAGTTTTACAGAACAAATCCTTTTATTAAGGATATTTGTTCTGTGAAGTTTGGATTCAAAGGGTCGCACTTGAGGATCTAGAGGGTTACATGTGACCTCAAGGCCACAGGTTCCCCACCCCTAGTATAGACTACCATTCTCTTTTATTCCTGCCCTTCCCAAAGATGGAAAACTTTGGGGGGTTGAAATCCATCATTCTCACTCATCTCCTAGTCCTGGGATGAAATCTAAGCAACAAGTCCATGTTTGAGTTGCTCCCTGTATACCCAAGTAAAAGTCACTCCCTCCATCCCAGTACACACAGCCTGCATTCTTCCTCCCATTCTAGCAGCCAATATATCAATTGCTGCAACATAGGAAGCTAGGAGACCCTGGGAACTTCTCAAAGGCCATGTAACTTGAGCAAGCTCATGCAAAGGTCACAACACCGGGGTCCCAATTCTCTCACTTTGTCCTGGAATAAAATCTGTTGGGCATCTCACTGAGAAAAGTTACCATTGCTGCCTGACCTCAGAGTCTTTTTAACAGCAAACAGTTTGGGGTGGCCAGGTAGCACAGTGAGTAAGAGCACTGGCCCCAGTGTTGGGATGACCTGGGGATCAAATCCAAGCTCTGATACTTAGCACCACACCCAGAAATAACTGGCTGTGTAACCTTGAGCAAGTTACTTAACCCCAATTGCTTTAAAAAAATAAAAATAAAAAAATAAAAGCAAACAGCAAGAGAGAGAGAACAGGTCATGAGTGAGCATAATGTTTAGCATTTTCTCTCCCCCAGTTACTCCCCCTTGAAAAGTTCACCCACAAAGTGTTCTTTCTACATTCTACATTCCCCCTGGCTTGGGCAGTGAGGGAAGGAGGGGAGGCTAAGCACTATAAATACTGGAACTCAACAACAACTGATAAATAGAAGTATGTCATGATTAATTTTACATATATATGTATATCTACCCCATCCTAGAAATGTGTATATGTACACACACACACACACACACACACACACACACCCTATTTGTGTCTAATGGTAGCCATCTCTGGGGTGAGGGGGAGGAGGTATGGAAGAGGAAAAAAAGGGAAGAAAAATAAATTTACATGATTTAAAAAGAAAAAAAAATTCAAGTAAGTAGAGGAGTTGCTATCTATCTTACCACCCTACTTTATTATACTGATGACAGCATTCAAGGAATCCAGTGCTTAGTGCCTTGGATGAAGTGGAGACGTGTTGCCCTTGTGAGTCAATTTCTACATCTCAGATGATAGTGTTATATGTTGGTTTTTTTCATCATTACTTTGTCACCCTGTGTCTTGATCACTTTCTGCTGGCAATGGCATGGCCAATGGTAACTTGCCCAATTAAGCCAGCAGCCTTGTAATCCTTTGTAGAATGTGAAGACTTCTCGTTTTATGCCTTGTGATCGTGCTACATGGGGAGGATGAGAGAGATGGCAGTAAAGGTCACAGTCATTCTACTTCTATATTATTGGACTCTTATTGAGAGCTTATAACACATTTTGGTGTCATAGTAACAGTCATTTCGGGGCTGGTGAAAGTCTACCACTTCTCTAGCTAGGCAGACAGGGCCCCTGACCTTTAAAGCTGGAGAGAATGGCCGAGGCTGTGGCACTGTGACCTTTCTGCCGAAAGTGGGTGGTAGTGACTTGGTTGTGTGTGACATGCATTTTGGCTTTTTGCTTGCTCCATTTTTTAATTGGGAACATGTAGGGTATGAATCTGCACTGCTTCCCCTCAAATGGTAGCTTGAAATAATCTGAGAGTGCCTGGAGGAACCACAGTTATAAATGAGCATTCACAACCCCTAGCTGTAGATGGGCACTAATTGCCCTCATTGTAGACATACAGGATTTAAAGGTTGAGCCTCTTTATGAAGACAGAAGTTAATAGATGGGCTGCCCTTGTATTTTCAGGCCGACTGGCTCTTTTCTGCCTTGTCCACGGTTGGGAAATAAACCTAACACTTTGTGTTGTTTTTGGACAATATATTTTCTTGCTTTAAAAATTCTCATGCTCTCCAAAAGGTCAAGAAAATATGAAGTTCTCTAGAATATTAGGTGGACCCCCTGTAGTTTGTTTAGAACGTGGACACTAGTCATAGAGAATTAACAGGGATGGTTGACTTGTGGCATGCATCACTGGAAGGAGTACTCACAATGATAAGATACCAGATTTTTGGAGTTGTGGATTTCATCTAAAATGATGTTTTCATTTTATTTCTTCAAGGTCCATCTCAAGTCTTTCATGAAGTCTGATACTTGATGTCAACAATGATCTATCTCCTTAACTTTGCATATCACTCAGACTCTATTCAGCAAATAGCCAGCCATAGTCAGAAAGACTCATCTTCCTGAGTTCAAGTCTAGCCTCACACTTACTAACTGTGTGACCCTGGACAAGTGACTTAACCCTCTTTGCCTCAGTTTCCTCATCTGTAAAATGAGCTGGAGAAGGAAATGGCAAACCTCTTTGTTTGGCAAAGTATGTTTGCCAAGAAAACCCCAAATGGGGTCACAAAGATTCTGAAATGACTAAATAACAGTAACAGACTGTATCCATGGAATATTTAAGGTAGAAAAAAATCTTCTATATCATTTAGCCTAAAATTTTCCTTTTATAGATGAGGAAACTGAAGCCCAGAGAGAAGTGACTTGCCCAAAGCAAAAAGAAAATGAAATGAAATAAAAAATTAGAGAAAGAAAACATAATGCTGTAACATACATTTTGAGATGACTATATTCAGTTTAGTAGTTGATCATGTCAGTTTTATAGTAAAAAACATTTTTATTCTTAAGTAGTTTTATGGGTACCAGTCTTGGCTCACCAATAATCTCCTTGAAGAGGAAGACCATGCTTTTATGCCTTTGCTATCACTTATAGCAGAGGTGTCAATCATGCAGGCTGAGTTCTGGCAGGTAACTCCTGAGTGGGGATGAAGCAAATTAATATGTAATTGGGAAATATTTCATAAAATTAATAGAAGTATAATGTAGATAATATTAATATGTGATTTTCTAGGTCACTAGGCAACCCATGAGGCTCCTATTTGAATTTGACGTCACTACCTATAGGACCTAGTACAATGTTGAACAGTAGAAACAAATACTTAGCAAGTTATTGCTTAATTAAATAGGAATGTGATTTTTTTGTAATTATTGAAGCATAAATCAGTCTGCATATTTTGAGGCACAAGGTGCATTTGGGGAAAATTTCTTATGATGGTGAATAATGCTGGGTTCATAGAACTACTTACATGCATATATACAGGGCTTGCTCCTTCTTTGAAAATATCTAGAGAGACTAAAAGAAATAGACCATTAATTCCAGATTCTCTGAATACTTTCCCTAAGGTTTTGAAGGTCCCATAAGAATTGTGAGAGGCAATGTTCTAGAGTGGCTAGGGAGTTATCCTCAGTTAGGAAGAACTGAATTCAATATTCACCTCTGTCTGTCACATTCTGGCTATGTGACCCTAGGCAAGTAACCTGTCTTCTCTATATCCTGGGCAACTCTCTAAGATTATAAATTGCAGAATCATCATAGATCTGCCTTGGTAGAAGTTTCCTTGATAGGATTTTTCTATACCAGAACTGTCAAACACATTCATGTGGACCCCTACACTCTTGAGGGCAGGAAAGGGGAGGGAGGAGAAACCAGATTAAAATGTGGTTGATAAATATTTATAAAATAAATTAAAATGCAACAAAATTAGATAACTTGATATTTTAAAACTGTCTATATGTGACCTTCAGGGATCCTTATGTACAGATTAGTGGACCTCATTTCTGTTTGAGTTTGACACTAGAGCTCTATACAAATGAAATTCATAGCTCTGAATCCCCTGCCCCCCCCCCCAAATGAGACATAGAGATAAAGATGACAGAAAATTTTACATTCTGGCATCTGGACAGTTTGGGATTCATCGTTGATGTTAAAAAAAATATATTGGAATTAACCCAAACCATATGCCTTTAATTAAGCACTTTAACAATTTAGGGAATTTAAAAAATTCTCTTCATTCTTAACGTGGGGATTGTATTTTTATTTTTAACAAAAATAGCAAATGGAGATCTCATAGTCTATAATAACAGCCTAGGAACTTAAAGAAGGTTTTCCCAAGAGTCAGACAGGTCAATAATGAGTAAAACAATATGTCTTTATTATAACATGTTTTAATTCATACAAGAAAAGACAAAGTCTAATATAAGACACCAAGGTAGAAGGACATGAAGTAATAGGGCCAAGACTAGAGACGTTTGGTTGGATTCTTTGGAATCCAGAGCAGATGAGCCGATCTTTGTCATTGAAGTATGTACTTGCTGAGCCTCCTTCATGATAATCTTCAGGCCCCAGCTAAGTGGTTCTTTGGAGAAGTTATGCTCACATTTGACACACCCAAGTGTCACCAGTTATCTGCTTCTTTTCCTAATCAATGTAGGAGATCAATCAATCAATAAACATTTATAAGGTGCCTACTATGTTGCAAGCAATATGATAAGGATGCTTAAGGGGCCTGCAACCTAATGGATTATAAGACAAGATTCCTGGTTTCTGTCTCTTCTACACCAAAGTAGTTGCTGAAGCAAGTGAAAGCCAAGGGTTTTATGGGGGATGATGAGAAAATTTTTACTCAAATGTGTTAGACTGACTTTTCTCTGAAGTCTTAGGGAGGGAAATGCAAAGGATTAACCTACAAAGTCTCAGCTCTATAGGCACAGGACATGGAAGTTCCCAGGAAAGGAGATAGTAGTGATATTTGATTAGAGGAAGAAGCAAGTTTGGAACAGGTCAGATTGTCACAATGTTCAGAGAGGCCAAAACAAACGGGAGTAGTTCTTTGGACTATCACAAGAGACAAGAGTTCATTTAATCTCTGTACTTTGTGTTTGGGGAGTCACCTTTCCTTCTCAGGGGGCTCTCTTGGTCCAGCTCTTTAACACCATAGATTTTCACCTTCCATGACTTTTCATAGTCAATTGCAACGACCTCCTTTTTGTCCAATGACCTGAGCCACCATTTCATAGCTTGAATTTGGTGATGAACACCCAATAGCCCTTAGCCCTTTGCCCTTCACAGAATCAAAGCTTAGTATTCTTGAAGGAGAGGGTGAGGCACCAACCTCTACAGAGCAGGCACTGTGCTTTTTTCCCCCTGCTCTGATGACTTTGAAATCCAGATCCAGCCTCTGATTTGTCATGTAACCATGTCAAGGATTACGTGGGGGGACTTGGTGTGGTTGTTGTTCTCCCTGATGATTCAAGTAGCCCAGCTAGCCTCCCTAGCACTGTCCACATCAGAAAGTGCTTAACAAAAAACCTGACAACAGCAATATGTTACCTCTTTTGTTTGTACCACATCTTCACACCCACTCACTCAGCAACAGACTGAATGAAATGTGCTCCAGTGCTTTGTGTGTAGAGAGAATGAAAATAACAGCCATTCAGGCAAAATAAAGCTTTTTTGGGTGCTTTTCAGAAGGCAGTCTTGTTTTCATTGTTGGCCTTGTGTTCCCATAATGGCCTTATCCTTGTGCTTCATTGAAAGATACCCAAAGCTAGGAAAACATCTCACCCGGAACACAAACAAACACATGCTTTGAAAGTGAACAAGGAAATGATTGTTTGGGGTGGTTTTTTTTTGTTTTGTTTTGTGGGATTTTTTCCCAAAATAATTTATAGTTTTGAGGCCACATTTGACTAGGGATTATGGTTATATATTATAAAGCACTTGTGAAAAGAGGCTGACTACCTAGATGCAAGGGACCAGGAAATTTTGGGCATTAATGCAAGAGCATTGGTCAACTCTAGGAGATTATTTGGTGTTTTGTTTACAGCCTGTAGCAAACTACAGAAATGATTCTTTAACTAGGGAAACAGGTTGATCGCTTCCCCAAAGGGTTCTCAGAAACAAATTCCCCATATGCTTGTCAATCAGAGGAGTATGTGGCTTAAGGTAAATGACTTGGATTGGAATTCAAGGATGTCAAAGTTTGCCCCAAGACCAAACTGATTGGAGACAAAGCCCTGAACTGCTTATTTTCATAATTCTCTGAAAAGTCCAGTCTTATATACGCATCTAGTTTGAGAGAGCCACAGTGGTGTGGTAGACACATTACTGGACTGGAAGTCAGGAGACCTGGGTTTAGGTTCCTCTTTGATCTGCCAGCAGTTAGCTTTAACTAAGTTATTTAAACTTCCCAAGTCTCAAGTTCCTCATTTTTCATAGGATCATAGATTTAAAGTTGGATGGGTCATTAGACACCATTTAATCCTACCTCCTTAGAGGAGGAAACTGAGACTCAGAAAGGTGACCCAAAGTCATCTGGGTAGTATGTGGAAGAGTTGGGGTTTAAACTCAAATCCTCTTACTCCAAATTCAGTACCCTTTCCACGATCCCATGCTTGCTCCTTTAAAAGGGGTTGGAGGATAGACCTGATTATATCTAAGGTTGCTAGCTCTAAAATTGGATGACTCATTGCTTTCTCAATGTTTCTTTTCAGACACAATCTCATTCCACCCTACATCAAAGGGATTAGGTGTCCATGGAAGTACTTTAGGCCTTTGTGACAACCTGAGCATAGGTGAGACTCCCAACTCTACCCTTTGCTTCATCTTTCTCCCTTCCCATTTGATATTTCATATCCTGAACTTCCTTCAATTTTCTTCCCTTTTGGGGATTCAATATGGTAGAAAGAAGCACTAACTCTGGAGTCAGAACACATGCATTCAAATCCTACCACTGATATTTACTGTTGTCACTTCTGTGGTCCTGTGTTTCCTCATCTTAGAATGAGGTGGTTGGTTTATATGGCCTCTGAGATCCTTTCTTCCTTTAGAGTAATGATTTCTATGATGTTATAAATCTTCTCTGAATGCTCTGTAAAGAATCTTCCCTAGGGGCGGCCAGGTAGTGCAGTGAGTAAGAGCACCGGCCCCAGAGTCAGGAGGACCTGGGATAGAATCCAGGCTCAGACACTTAGCACCCACCCAGAAACACCTGGCTGTGCAACCTTGAGCAAGTTACTTAACCCCAATTGCTTTAAAAAAAAAAAGAATCTTCCCTTCCTCAAAATCCTCATATTTGTCTTTGTAGACCCTGGTCATATCGAATTTATTAGGTACCTCGGTGGTACAGTGGATAAAAGTGCTAGACTTGGAGTCAAGAAGACCTGAGTTCAGATCCTGCTCAGATACTTACTAGATATGTGATCCTGGTCAAGTAACTTAACTTTTGTCAGACCTTCATTATGTTCATTATGTCATCAGTAAAATAGAGTTAAGAAGAGGTTATTGTTTATTATCATTATTACTATCTATTGTTCTTAACATCACATGGTTATTGTGAAAATCAAATGAGATAATATTTGTAAAGTACTTTTCAAACCTTAAAGAGCTATATAAATGCTAGTTATTATTGTTGTTAGACATTCAGTAATTTTTTTCATATGTAGGTCTTCTGACTCAAAATGTCAACCTTTTCTTGGTTTCTTCCTTCTCTCTCATTCCATGTAGCCAATTAGTTTCCAAGTCCCATAAATTTCAAGATATCTCCCACATCCATCCCCTCTTTTCCATTCCCACTCACACCATCCTAGTTCAGGCTCTCATCACCTGTCCAGGTATGTAGTAAGTATTTAATAAATGCTTGTACTCTTCCCCATTGCATGTCTGGAATTCAGTCCTCGCCTATATCTCTTACAATCCTTAGATTTCTTCAGTCCCAGTTCCACCAGCACATTCTATACCATGGGCTTGTTTGTTTTTTTCCTTTAATGTATATTTTGATTACTATACTTCCATATAAATGGCTTCCTTTATGCTTTCAAAAATCTTATTCTGTTCTATGTAAGGCTTTTTGTCTTTCCCCTGCCCCTGAGCTACTAGTACCTTCTCCCCTATAAAAAAAAAATAAAATAAAATCTCCTTGTCTCTATTTTGTATCTATCATCTATGTACCTCTCTGCTATCTAAATTGGAAACTCCTCAAGGTCAGGAATTGTTTCGCTTTTGTATCTATTTTCAGTGCCTAACACAGTGTCTGGCACATGGTAGGCATTTAACAAATGTTTGTTGATTAATGTATTTCATCATTTTTTTTAACTGAATTGAATCCTCCCAACCAGACTATAAACTCTTTTAAGGCAGCAACTCTATATTGTACCTCCATGTAAACTCCCTATGACCACTGATGTTAAGAGGTTTTGGAGTGAAGAAAAGACAGTAAGTTGGCTAAAATGTTGATTTGGAAAGGCCACTGTTATGTACCTTCTTCCTCCTCTCACTCCAAAGATTTCATGTAGCAACAGTCTCATTTAAAAACCAAGGCAGCTCCCTTCATTAAGTTCTGAAAAGGCCTCCCCACTTGTTATACTTGTTTTTAAAAACAACTTAAATAACATAAGAGCATAGAATCAAGAATGAGGAAAAAGAATAAACTCAGAGAAGCAACTGAAAGAGTGTCAGCAGCAAGTTTATGAAATATTATGTCAGACGTTCCAAAATTGCACTATGCTTTTCCCCTACTCTATTGAGAGTTTTCTGTGATCCTGATATTAGCCATAAAAGCGTGGCCCACACAGCTTTCTTAGCACCAAGCACATCATCTGAATTCATTTAGATTTTGCAGTGGCATTAAATTAAAAAGGTTTATGAAATGGGGGGGGGGGGAAGACCTGAATTAAACATTTAGGTCATGATTGTTCACTTAACTGTGAGATTATGAGTAATATATTCAATAGAGTGCATGACCCTAAAAATAATAATGTAAGTGCTCATGGGGTCATTCTCTCTATGCTGTGCCACCTATGGTAGAGATAAAGGCACCGAAAAGAAATGGTGGTGACCGAATCTTACTTTTGCAATCACCTTGGCTTCCCTTCTGAGTGATGAAATCATTCAGTAAAGGGAAGTCCATAAAAAGCACACACACACACACACACACACACACAAACACACACACAATTCCTCCATTCCACTACTAAAGGACTTTGACTATGGGGCAAAATGTCATCCTATTAATATATTTTTTTCATTTGACTTAAGCAAAAAAGTGGGTAATAAAATATAAGCAAAAGATGGGTGTATCTCAGGAATGGCAACCACATCAGTTCTCCCCCATCCCCAACCTGGGCAATGTTTAACTCTTACTGGTTCTTGCTCCAAGGGTGAGTGAAATATAATTTACAGTGGGGCAGCCAGGTAGCATAGCGAGTAAGAGCACCGGCTCCAGTGTCGGGATGACCTGGATCAAATCGGAGCTCAGATACTCAGCACCACACCCAGAAATAACTGGCCGTGTAACCTTGAGCAAGTTACACATATACATATATACATGCACACATACACATACACATATGCTAATTGATTTCCAAGGCCTTTTTTGGTACTAAAAAAATAGCCTTTTAATTTAAGAAAAGACTCCATGCCATTTTCACGATCTATAGTCTTTCTCCTTTCTTATCTATCTTTCACACAGCTGCCAAAATGATCTATGACACTCCCCTTCTCAAAAATCTTCAGTGACTCCCTGACCCCTTTATAATAATCTCCAAATCCTGTCCTTTAAGATCTCCCACAAGATGGCTCTGATTTCTATTTTCAGTCTTATTTTATATTTCTCCTCTTCGTTAATTCTTAAGTTATGAGTCAGCTAAGTAGCTCAGTGATGAGAACTGAAGCCAGGAATACCTGAAGTTCAAATCCAGCCTCAGATACAGATCAGCTGTGTAATTGACCAAGTAACTTCTCTTTGCCTCAGTGTCCCCAAATGTAAAATGGGGACGATCTTACCTCCCTGGGTTGTTGTGAGAATCAAATGAGATAATATTTCTGAAACTACTTAGCACAGGGCCTGGCACATACTAGGTGTTACATAAATGCTTATTCCCTTTCCTTACTTCCCCTCTTAAATTCTAGTCAAACTGAATTGTTAATTGTTCCCCCTGACTGACCTCTTAGCTGTTCTCCCACCTCTAGGCATGTATTCTCACTAATCACCATTCTCTGTGCCTGAAATGCACTGGCTCACTAAACTCTACCATTAAATTGAAGCACTACTGATGGTCCCTTTTAAAGTCATCCTTGCTTCCTCCCTTGCCCCAACCCCATCTGCACCCCCTAGCCGTTAACGTTCCTAAATTATCATTAGTAGAGTAGTGAAGCCAAGCTTAAGGGCAGACCCAGGAACTTATTCTCCCCATTTCCTCAAATTACCTTCTGTTTATGTATTTGTGTGTTTGTTGTATCTCCTTCTAAGTCGAAAGTTGACTCCTTGAGCAGCTGTTTTGTTTCTCTGAGTAAATACACACATGCCTTGCACATATTAGACACTAACGTTAGTTGAATTGAAAAACTGTAGAGATAGAGGAGAAGCTATCTTAGCAGCAATTTGATATGGCATTTGGACTGAGTACACCAGAGTGGCATGATGGGTCCCAGTGTTAGTTGTGGACTGAGCTAATCAGTTATATCTTACACCTACATTAGGTTTTAAAATGAACTTTTCTTTATATCATAGCTGGATAAACCACTCTCTTGGAATGAGTAGATATTAGAAGTACTGTTGTCCCCATTTTCTACATGAGGCCACTGAGGTTTAGAGAAGTGACTTGGCCAAGGACTAAGCAGTAGGGCCAATATTTAGATCAGAATTTTCTGCCTTTCAGTCCCTTTCTATTATACTATGTAGCTTCTCTCCATCACATAGCAGGACTTTCAATCTGTTCTCTAAATTAATTGGAGTTGTTGAAACAGTCAACCTTCTTTCATAAAGAGCTCTGATATCCCTGGGAAATGGGCAATTCAAGCATGCTCTGCTTTGTTCCCCCCTTTTTTCTTCTTAAACTATTTCACGTAGAATTAGTCCTAGTATCCCTGGGTTTCACTTTGGCCAAAGTGTTTACTAAAAACATACCATCACCCATGTGACAACTTCAAAATACCTCAGTGTTGCTCCTCACCACCCCCATCCCCCATTGCCCAGGCTTTTTTTCAGATGAAAGCTTCAGTGTCTCTGGGCTCTTTTCAGAACTGTGTAAGAGGCATCGCTGGAAGGAGTATTAGATTTGAAATCATCCTCTGTCATTTATTCTCCACATAATCTGGGGCAGGCCACAGCCTCTCTGGACCTCAGTTTTCTCAGCTGAAAATTTAGGGAGTTGGATGGTCTCTGAGATCCTGTCCAGTTCTGACCCTAGAGTAACCAGTTGGTATCCACAAGAAAAGCCTTTGATGTTATCTGTATGGTGACTTGAGGGTGGGTAGGGTATCTCAGCTTTTACAATTAATGCAACCAAAGTGTGATTTTGTTTGTATGATTGTGTTGGCCACAAACGGTTTCGGGGCATTCACTTTAGTTTCCTGCATCTTCTCAGACAGCTGTCTTCTTATCTGAGAGATTTGTTTCCCCAGGAATAGCATGGGTGCTAATAGCCAGATATCATCTTCCAAGGCAACCAAGCATCGAGCTGCCCTCTCTCCCCCTTTTGTTGTTGCTTTACTTATAACTTTTTATGTCTGTTTCATAAAAAAGATAATGTGGTTAGATGTAAGCTATGCATTGTAAGAGGTATCATATGTGCCTGGGGTTACCCACAGCATCACGTGGGTTATCTCCTTCTACAGCCCCTCGATCTTATCTTTCGATGCAGAATCTTGCCAGAGAGGGCTCAGCTCCTTCTAGCTTGGCTTTTGCCTGTCTCTGGGTTTGCATGTGTATTTGCATGTGACAGCTATTTGTAAAATGGTACTTTTTATTTTTCTGCTAAAATGGACTCTAACACCTCCCTTCCTTCTTTGCAGAAGCCTCTGGGTGTGGAACATTACCTATATTGGTAGATTTTGCTGATGCACTGACTCATTTTGCTGAACTCCTTCCCTCTCCCCTTTCCTTTTTTATTCTTTGTTACAAGAGATGGCTCACCTAGAAGGAAAGGGGCAAGGTTCTATTCTGGGCCCTTTTCTCTTTTCCTTCTAGATCATTTCACTTTGTGATCTCATCAACTCCCATGGTTTCAATGAATATTTCTGGGCAGGTGTGTCTCAGATCTACCTGCCTAGCCCTAACCTCTCTCTTGACCTCTGTTCTCACATCTTCATCTACCTACTAGACAAGTCTAACTGAAAGAACTCTTAAACTCAACATTTCCAAAACTAAATTTATTTATCTTTCCCTCCAAAAGCTGTCCTCTCCCTAACATTCCTATTTCTGGTCAGGTTACTTAGCATCACCCCCTCAGTCACCCAGGCTCCCAACAGAGCCATCATTCTCAACTTTATACTTTCTTACACAGACCCCCCAACTGTCATTTCTGATATTGTAAAATCTCTCATATGTGTCCTCTTATGTTTTCTGCAAATTGCCATTCCAATCTTGGGGCAGGCCCTCATCGCTTGACACTTGGACCATTGCAATAGCCTGTTGGCTGGTCTCCCCAACTTGAGTCTCTCCCTACCCCAATACATCCTTCTCTCAGGTGTCAAATTGTTCTTTCTAAAAGGTAGGCGTGACCCTATCACCACCAACCCCTCTAGATTTAATAAACCCCAATGCTCTCTTTTACTTCTAGGGCCAAATATCCAGTCCTCTTTGGCTTTTAAAGCTCTTCATAACCTGGTACCTTTCTACCCTTCAGTCTTCTTACACCTCACTCTCCTTCAAATAGTCTTTGATCCAATGAGTCTTCTTCTTGTTGCTTGAATATGACATTCTATTACCCACCTCCAGAGATTCTCACTGGCTGTCCCCCATGCCTGGAACTCTCTCCTTCATCTAGGCTCTTGGATTCTCAGGCTCCCTTCAAACTCTCACCTTGTGTAAGAAGGTTTTATTCAATCCTTTTTGATCTTGGTACTTTCCCTCGGAGACAAACCACCATTTATTCTGTGCGTATCTTGTTTGTGCATAGAGCTTTCTCTCCCACATGTTCGACTTCAAGTTCTTTGAGAAAAGGGACCATTTTTTGTCCTTTTTTGTATCCCTAATATTTAAAACAGTCCCTGGCACATAGTAGACACTCAGTAAATGATAGTTGACTGAATGTAAAATCAATAGATAGAAATAAGCAAAAGTTTCAAAATTTAAAAAGCTCACAGTAATAAAAGTGACAGATTGGGGCACCTAGGTGGCACAGTGAATAGAGCACTGGCCCTGGAGTCAGGAGGACTTGAGTTCAAATCCAGTCTCAGACACTTAACACTTCCTAGCCTTGTGACCTTGGGCAAGTCACTTAACCCCAATTGCCCTGCCTTCTCCCCTCCAAAAAGAAAAAAAAATAGCAACAGCTTACATTTAATAAGATCTTTAGGATGCCAAAACATTTTGAATACATTATGTAATTTTATCCTCACAATAATCCTCAGGTAGGTAGGTCAATTATCATTAATCCCACTTTACATACAGAAAAACTGAGACCTAGCAAGTGTCAGTGACATATCCAAGATCCCAAAGCTAAGAAAATAACAATGCCAAAAAATCCCCAGTGAACATTTCATTACTCGATGCTGCCTTTTAAACAACACTTTCAGAGGACTGGCTTATGAAGAACTAATGTTTGTTGATTTTCCAACTTTGGATCTTGGATAAGGTTTTCGTGAAGCAGGGGAATCACTGTCCATTTGAATTCCAGCACTGGATGGGTACTAGAGAGTTTAATTTTAGCATTTGTGTAGTGTAGCTGATAGGACACTGGTTTTAGGATCAGGAAGATTTAGAGTCAAACAATAATTGTTGGACCCTGGGCAAATCACTTTAACCCTCTTTGCTCCAGTTTCTTCATCTGTAAAAAAAAAAAATGTTTGGACTCAATGGATTCTAAGATCCCTTTTGTCTAAATCTGTGGTACTATAATCCCATGATTCCTTTGGATAGTTTGTAAGCCAAGTCTACTAGAGACCCAAGCAGAATAAGGAGAGGTGGAGGGGGGGGGGGAATTCTAGTAAACCAAACACAGGGTGTTCCATTCCACAACAGCCGCCAAAACTGTCTAAGTATCTATTCCAGGCCTGGCAGTGACTCAGCATGTGGCCTCAGCTAATCATTTAACCCTCTAAGTACCTGGCTTGCCTCACAGTCAAAGTGAAAGTTGTTAAGTAAGACTTATAAAATAATTTTTTTTCTTTCTGGAAAACAAAAATAAGTTCTTCTCCATCAATAAATCTAATAAGAATTGCTGTTGATTTGGTCTTTTATGGTTAGTGCAGCACTAAATAATGTTAGAAGACTGAATCAGAAGTTGCATTCCAAATAAAAGAGTTGTTTAACTGTGGAATCATCAGTTCACCTGTCTAGGCCTCAGTTTCCTTTTATGTTAAAAGGAAGTGGTTTAAATAGCTGACCTCCAGGGTCCCTTCCAGTTCTTTGTTCCCAGCAAATAGAGCCAGATATGTGATTGTGAAAGAGGTTCTTTTTTTTTTTCCTTTTCTGGGCAGCAGCTTCCTTTTCTGTGAAAGGAAGTTGTTGGACCGAGCTGACCTTGAGGTCCCCACTCTACCACATCACCTGGAGTTGCCCCTCTGACTTGTTTAAAGTCAGTGTGGCCTTTGAGCAGCTTCTCACTACAAATCACAATTGCTTCACAGGGTGATGGTGCTTGTTTTCCTGTCTTTGTCAAGGAAAAAAAAGTGTAATAGCAGGTGACCCTGCAACAGTGCCCCTTCCTTCAGCATCTGCTAGAAAGGCAAAGAGATGAGTGAGAAAGTCAGAACTTTTGCAAAGACATCCTTGGGTATTGGAATGACTAGTCACCTAGGGTCTGTTCTTTGAGTAGACTTAATAATGCTGATGCAGGAAGGTGACTGCCAGACCCTGGTAAAATGGACATAGTATCTACATATTCCAACACCCTATAGCGTTCTCACTAAGACAAAGTAGTCTATGATTCATTCATTCATTCATAGAAAGCTACTGAGATTGTCCATTCCCCACTTTCCTTTTTTCTGTTTAAAAATTAATTTTATCATTTTTTCCTAATTAACAAGCATTAGTTTTTTTTTCCCTTCTAGCCCCCAACAATTGAACAATTGGAAAAGGGGGAATAAACCAAACTTTAATTAAAAAAATATGTGTAGGGGTGGCTAGGTGGCACAGTGAATAGAGTGCTGGCCCTGGAGTCAGGAGGACCTGAGTTGGGATCTGGCCTCAGACACTTAACACACATACACCCACCCACCCCCTCCCCCACCCACACAAAACTAACCATGTGACCTTGGACAAGTCACTTAACCCCAATTGCCCTCCAAAAAAAAAAGGCCAAAAAAATTATGTACACTCAAGTAAAGCAAATTCCTTTATTGTCAAGGACCAAAAATGCCTGTTTCATTATATATTTTTAGTTCATCACCTCGCTTAAGGGCTGGATAGGAAATTTAATCTTTGATCTGTTCTGCACATATATACACATTCTCTGTCTCTCTGTTTCTGTCTCTTTTTCTCTCTTTAAGATTCCATGTTTTCCTTTTCTTTCTTCTTTTTCCCATACACATACTCCAAAAGTCCCTTCTCCTTTACATTTTGTCCCTTGCAGTCCAAACTTTGGTGTCCAGAATCTTAGCCTCAACAATAACAATGGTGGACATTATTTAGTGTGCTGTGGTTTACAAGGTACTTTAACCAGCTTCATAGTTTTCCAATCTGAATTCTCCACTAATGCAGCTAATCTTGACTGCCATAAAAAGTAAGGTCTTCCTTTCACACAAACTAAGGCTGTAGTGGTCAGTGATCACTGTCACCTTATCTTCTCTGATTTTTGATGAGTGCTAAGCTGGGGAGACCAAACAACACCCAGTTTTTACATTAGTTCTGTGTTTTCTTCCATTCAAGAAGTTCTCTTGGTTTTGTATCTTAATAAACAGTGATTCAGGAACTGCCCGGCGCCAGATTTATATCACTAGAATCTGAAGAATAGAAATAAGGTCTGTAGGTTTGAGAAGCATATAAAAGTAGAAGCCCAAGGAAGACAGTTTTGCATATTACAGTGTGAGCAGAATAAGTATGGTCTAGAGTTGACATGGTGCTTTTTCTAAGATGATTCTTCTCTAGGATGTAGAAAGTGAGACAGAGTAGATAGGCAGGGAGAGCATTCCTGGTAGGGAGAACAGAAGTGTGATAAGCAGGATTGGGGAACAGTGAACATTCCAACTGGCTTAACTGAAGGTTTGTGTGGGAAAACAGAGGGAGACAAAGGAGAACTTATGGAAGATAAGGCAAGAAAAACTACAGTGAGACAAACACTGTGTCTGAAGGAAAAGGACTTAGGTTTGAATCCCAGCTCTGCTACTCACTGCCTGTGTGTCCTTGGGCAAATCACTTACCTATCATGGTCTGTAAAATCAGAGGGTTGGACTAGATGACCTTTAATTCTAAATTTATGAAACTGTGACCAAAAGTAGTTTGGAGCTAGATTGGGTGAAGGGTCAGGGACCATGAATGACAGAACTTATGGTCTTCATCTTGTACATAGTAATGTGTATCTGTAGATGGCAGAGGGAATGATATTGATGAAATTGACATTTTAACAAGGACAATTTAGCAGTTTTAGGAATGCTATAGGATGAGATAGAAGGGGAGAAATGGGAGAGGAGAAAATCTTTTAGGGATCTATTACCATAGATGAGGAGCAGCTAGCTGGGGCTGGAATTGGAATCAGAAAAACTCCTTTTCCTATGTTTTTAAGATCCAGCCTCAGACACTGGTTGTGTGACCCTGCACAAGTCACTTAACCCTGTTGACCTCAGTTTCCTCATCTGTAAAATGAAGTGGAGAAGGAAATGACAGACCTTTGCCAAGAAAATCCCAAATGGGGTCACAAAGAATCAGACACAACCAAAACAATGGAACAAACCATAGTCTGGGCTAAATTGGGGTAGTAGTGATTGTAATAGAAAGCAAGTTACCAGTTCAGTGTGAGAAATCTTACAGAAGAGGGGTCAACGGGACTGAATGGAGAGAAGAGTGACAGGGCAGAGGGAGGAAGACAAGGAAAAGGAAAGAACTGATGATAACTCCAACTTTCAAACTGGAGTGACTAAGAGGAGGGGCTCGAAATGGCAGGCATGGAGATGTCAGTTAGCAAATCCAAGGAGGAGAGAGAGATGCCAAACTCATCTCTGGGTTATCATAGTTGCTCTCTTCTTAAGAGTGATTACAACATCATTGAAAGAAAAGATGTATCAGGTAAGAGGGAGAAGAACAACACCAGAAAAAAGAATGGAAACAGAAGGAAATAAGTTCTGGAAACATCTCCTCTAAGGATGTATCACTTCTCTTCTACTATTCTTTTGTTTTGTTTTGTTTTGTTTTTGCTTTTTGGAGGGCAATTGGGGTTAGGTGACTTGCCCAAGATCACACGGCTAGTTAAGTGTTAAGTGTCTGAGGCCGGATTTGAATTCAGGTCCTCCAGAATCCAGGGCCGGTGCTCTATTCACTGCACCACCTAGCTGCCCCTCTTCTGCTATTCTACTTCCTTTCTCAATATCCATAGGGTCATAGGTTCAGAGATAAAAGGAACCTTGGAGGCCAAGGAAGCCAACCCCATCATTTTACAGATGAGGAGACTAAAGCAAAAGGAAATTAAGTGATTTGCCCAGAGTCATACAGCTAGTAAGTATAGGAGATGACATTTGAGCCCAGGTTTTCCTGACACCAAGTTCAGTGTCCTCCTTACTGTATCATGTTCATTGCCTCTCAAACAATCACCCCCAGAGATAATAGAAAAACCCAGTCAGTTTTCCTTCCTGTTATTTAATGGAAGAAACCTCTACATTTCTCAATATTCATTGCTGCCTGCCTTGTATTTTTTGTGCAAAACCAAGCCTGCCTCCTCCCACCCTGCCAAAAAAAACAAAAACAAAACAAAACCAAAAAAACATCCGCTCTGCTCATGGGTGCTCCCTGGTAGAGCTCAGCAGTGATAAAAGCACTGTGTCCCGCCCCTGCCACTTGGTGGTACCCAAGGAAAGGCTGTCTGGTCTATGATTTCCCCTTCATTTCTTTTTTTTTTTTATTTCTTTTCAGTACTGCAAAATTAGTTTCTCCCTGGGTTCTTTGGTGTTTCAGAGCTGAAGGTGCTTCAGGAAGCCATTTTCTAACACCTACAATACAGCCATTAGTCTCTAGCCTTCTCTTGGATGCTTGGAGATTCAGTAGAGAGAAACCATGGGCAAATTATGTTTCCTTAAAGCACGATCAGTATTGGGTGACACCGGGTGGGAAAACAAGAAAAAAGTGTTTTTCTCCTCCATGATCTCCACAGAAAAATGCTGGCAATGGGCACTTGAAATTTGCTAAATGCCTTGTATTTTTGCTTTCAATGTTCAAGCTGCTCTGGTTTCCGTAAGTTGTTGTTGTCGAGGAAGAAGGTGGTTGTGTTATCTTTTCTCTTGTGTGGTATGAGGGAGCAGAGATCACTATCTCTATGCTTTCGGAGTTGTTCTGTAGGGCAACAGCTTTCGAAAAACCATCTACCAGGTAGAAGTTGCTTGGGTTTAGAACTCAGTTACCATATTACCTTTGTCAGATTATCAAATCCTTATCACAGAATCATAGGTTTAGGGCTGGAAGAGATCATAGAGGCCTTCCAAACCACCACCACCCCTCCCGTCTTGCAGATGGAGGAAATTTTGAGACACAGAAAGTTAAGTGACTTGCTCAGGGTCATACAACCAGCAAAGATCCAAGTGGGATTTAAACCTAGATCTTCCTTAATCCAGGAGTAGGTAAGTGGCACAGTAGACAGAGCTCTTGGCACTGGAGTCAGGAGAACCTCAGTTCAAACTGGGCATCAGACACTTACTAGCTGTATGACCTCAGGCAAGTCACTTAACCCTATTTACTTTAGTTTCCTCATCTGTAAAATGAGCTAGAGAAGGAAATGGCAAACCACTTCAACATCTTTGCCAAGAAAATCCCAAATGGAGGGATGAAGAGTTGAACATGATTGGAACAACTCAATCTCTTCCTGACTCCAGGTCCAGCACCCTGTCCATTACACCATCCTATCTTTCTACCTTCTTTGGGAACACATGACCTCAGTTTCATCATCCACACAAGTAGAACAGGACCTGAAAAATAATCAAATCCTAGGCAATAAGAAGAAAGATCATCTTGTTTTTCCCCTTCTCAAGCCTCCCATCCTCTTCAGTAGGAATGACTCACCTTATTCAAGCATCTCTCCCTGACTCCCCCCAACCCAATAATCATAGTACCACTATAGAAACTCAGCGATAGAAGCAAACTTGTAAGATGCTTGTTTTATTGATGAAAAATCACTTACCCAAAACCACTTAATTAGTTCATGGTACAGGTAGACTTAGAACCCTAAGTCTCCTGATAATGATAATAATAATAGAATTTTTATAGTGCAAAGTATTTTATAAGTAGTCTCATTGTTCTTAAAACAATTCTGGGAAGTAGGTGCTTTTATTAATCTTATTTTCCAGAAGAGGAAACTGAGGTCACATAGTATCTGAGTAAGGATATAAACTCAGATACTCTTAACTCCAGCTCTATCCACTTCTCTGGTTAGCTATCTGATAGTTAGTTCAGTGCTCTTTTCACTAATCATCCCTTCGGCCTCAGGGTCTTTTTTGACCTCTAGGGTCAAATTTTCCTTTATCTCTGCTTTATCTACATTGCTGTGAAAACCAAAGCTATTTCCATCTTCTTCTGTGGAGGTAGCTTTTGCCTTTTGACTTTTGAAGGAAATAATGGTTTCAAAAAACCTGAGGTGAGGAGGGAGTGCATTCCAGGCAGAGGGCACAGCCTATTAAAGACATGGAGGTAGAATAATAACAGGAGTCACAGAGGATTTGAAGGTTAGAGACAATATAACAAATCCACATAGGCATATGCATGAAGGATTTCCCCCTTACCTTATCTATATCCCATGACAAATTAATAACCTTTATCTGCATCCCATGGGAAAAGGCAGTATGGCAGAAATCAAAAGAGCACCAGACCTTGCTTTGACCTAGGTGCCAACAGACAAGTTTTGTTACCTCTTGGAATCTCAGTTTCTTTATGTATAAAAGAGGTAATAATATATGATAACAGCATCTCAAACACAAATATATAACCCATAATAAATAACATTCGTGTTTCCTCCTCAGAATCGTCTACGGGGAAATGTTCTTGTAAACCTTTGTAAAAATACATGTCATTTTTATTATTCTAGGTAGGCCATCATCCTAACACTGATCATAGGTTCTGTCCACAGATGCAGATCCTGTGTCCATATGCTTCACAGTGGATTCAGACAAGCAGACTTTGCATTTGATTCAGTTGGGATAGCTCTGTTTAACTGAGTGTTTTGGCCACATTGACTGGTTCTGACTTGTGCAAGTTCATTTATGATGGTCATAATGGATAACCTATGTTTTTTCATCTTCTCTTTCTTTTAATTAAAATTTTGTTGGTATTTTTCCAATTTTTTGCAGCACTTTCTTTTCACAATATATTCCTGCCCCTGCCTTTGTCTTTTAAAATTGGGCTTAGTCAAACAAACAGCTATTTAGTGAGTAGCTGGGCATAGCATTTTAATAAATATCCAAAAAAGACTGAGTGCCTGCTCTGAGGGGAGCCATCATCTGCTTTATTCAGTCCATTTGACTGGACCTAGGGTCCATCCTGCTACCTAGCCAGGGGTAACGAGGGAAAGAACTGGCACAAGCAAATATGAAGCAAACGTGATTGAGGGCAAGACAAGAAAGCTCTCCTTAGGGGGGAAGGTAATGTGTCTGGCTGGATTGAGCTACAGCCAGAAAGACGTTGACCATTTTCTAGTGTGTTTCTAGTTTAAAATATAATTCTTGGGAATAGTTGGTGATTGTAGAACACTAAAGAGGAAGAATGTGTTGACTTAAAAACAAAGTTTTTTTGGGAGCTTAAACCTGGCCTCATTCTCTTTTGCACCTATCAAGCATGCAGCTGATGTGCCAGTGTTGGCATGATTCATTGTAAAAAGGTCGATCTTACTTTCTTTCCTTCCTCCCTCCTGCTGCCGCCCTCTGTTTATTCCTTCCACTCTCTTTCTCTTTCCTTCACTATCTTTTCCCTTTTTGTGTCCTCTTTTTTCTTCCTTTCTTCTGTTTTTTCTTTGTTCCTTCTTTCCTCTTCATGCCTTTCTTCTTTCTCTTTCCCCTTTTTTTCTTTCTTTCAACTACCTCTTTTCCCTGTTCCTCCCTGTCTCCATTTTCTGCCTTCTTTCTTTCTTCCTTTCCTCCTTCTCTTGATGCATCCTTTTATCACTCTCTCCTTCCCTCTGTTCTTCCTTCTTTCTTTACTACCTTCCTTTCTCCCTGCCTCTCTCCCTTTTTTTCCTCCCACTATTTCTGTCTCTTTTCTTCTCTGTCTTTTACCTTCTTGTCTTCTCTCCTTTCTTCCTTTCTTTTTTCCTTCCTTCATATCTTTTCCTGCCTTTCTTCTTTCTTTTCCCCTTTTTTCTTTTTTTATCTCTCTTTTCACTGTTGCTCCCTATTTTCCTTTTCTTCCTTCTTCCCTCCTTACTTCCTTCCCTTGCTGTCCCCTTCCTTCCTTCCTTTTTTCCTTCCTTCCTTCCTTCCTTTCTTCCTTCCTTCCTTCCTTCCTCCCTTCTTCACTCCCTCCTCCCCTCTCCTTCCTCCTTGTCTCCCTTCCTCCCTAGTTTCCTTTCTTGCCTAGAAAAGAAGTTTCCCTTTGGGGAAAACTGGCTGTAAAACAGAAGACATTCAATGTCAGTTTTGCAGTTTCACTAAGACACCACGGCAGAGCTAGACTACACACAAGTCAGTAGCCACTGTCTGATTTGAGTCTGCACTGCTGTGTGATCTGCTGTCACTCTGCTTAGACAGCATGCATCAGTTTGGCCCTGCAGAGGGCACAGAGGCAGGCTCTGCACAATGCCAAGCCTCCAGAGAGAAACTGCAAAATTCTCTCATCTAGATGCTCAGTTTTCCTGGTGTCAGACAGCTGGATGTTCAGAAACAGCTGGATGATTGACTGAATTCTTCCATTTTCTCCCAGACATTTGGCTGTAGGCAGCCATAGCCAGAATGAAAACACAAGCCCATGCCCTCAGTAAGCTAACTAACCAGGAGGTAGTGCCAGGAGCCCAGCTTACTGCCTATTGTAGATGCAGGGCAAAGCACAAGGCCCAAGAGAGTAAGTCAGGACTTAGAGCCAAAGACCAGGTTTAGTCATGAGCCCATGATCAGGGATGGGGATGGGAGAGACATGCAAGTCTGGAAGAATAGGGCAGGTAGCATGTACCAGGAACCTGATGGTCAGGCAAGACTTCTCTGTATAGTCAACAGTCCTAAAACATGTGTTCCTGACATTTTGGTGTGTGTTGTGAACTTCTTTAACTGTCCAGTGAAACCTATGGACCCTTTCTTTTTAAAGACATTCATAACTGATTATCTTTTTAAAGAAATTAATAATTGAAAGAAATCCTAAATTTCAATTAGAGGTTAGTGAAAATAAAGAAGCAATTTTTCTCATCCAAATTCACAGTTCCCTTTAAATTGATCTCCTATAGCCCTAACAGGAAGACAGCCTTGGGGTCTGTGGACCTCAGGTTAAGAACTCCTTTCCTAGAATCATCCGATCTAATCTAAGGAGCAGATATTATAACCCCAGGCAGAGGGCTTGAGGAAACGGGGAGTCTAGGATGCAGGTAAACACAATCCAAAACCCTGTCAAGGCAAATGGTTAGGGACCAGGGAATGTATAGGAGAAAAATGGACGGGGCAGCAGCAAGGAGGAAAGCAGGAAGCAGTCTCAGAGTACCACTGAGACTACATCCCAGAAGTTCTGGGGCATTGGTGCCATTCAACAAAGCTTTATTAAGCCTGAAGGCACTGTAGGTAAAAAGGTGAAAAGCAAAGGAACTCCCTCAGCCCCAAGCCAAAGAGCTACAATAGAATTTTTTTCTCCACTCTTTCTCTTGAGCAAGGACCAGTCTTCAATAGAACTGGTCTAGGCCTTAAACATGAAAACAGACAATTGGCAGTCCATGTCAGTGGTGGGAAATAAAGGGACAAGAAATCAGCCTTAGCTGCTGATGAGCAAATCCTGACACCAGTGAATGTTCTTTTGTATTTAAGCTGTTTGGGGGAGGCCATCCTCAGAAGTATTAAAGGCTTGGCTGTAATTCAAAGCATTTTTCTTAATTGAGAGGTGTAAGCATGGGATTAGGCTCAGAATCAGGATGGGCTGGCTCCTGTGGGTAAGAAAGATACAAGCCCGCGTGTGTAAAGTATGCAAAAAGACTTAGGCACAGTGATAGACCATAATTTTGCAGTTCCACATCACAAATGGAGCACCCCCCTGATCAATGAGAAGCCTGCCCACCAGAGGGGCCAGGTACTGGATCCCAGAGCTCATCTGAGCTGTGAGAATATGCAGCCTTTTTCTGCTTCTTGCTGCTTTTGTGACTACAGATCCTGAAGCTGAGAACGAGAGCTGTGACTCTTTAGCCAGTTTCCTGTTCATCTCTGGGCCCAGTGAGTGGGTGGCAGAGAGACATCTTTTCCATAGACAAAATCTTAGTCACTTTGGGTAAAGCAGCACAGGTCAGATGTGATTACAGTAATCTCTGTGTAACAGCAACAACCACAACAACAAAGAATGACCAAGACCTACAATATTCAATCTGGAAAATTGCTTTTTGAGCAACTAACCTTTCCACTTAACATATTCTGACAACTAGTATAGTTATTTGCATATGTGTCTTATTAGATAAGAGAGAATTGGCTTCTTGAGATTAGAAAATATACTTCTTGAGGGCAGGAATAGTATTGTTTTTCCGTATTTATTCCCCCATTGCTTAGTATAGCACTTGTTGGTTGAAATGAACTAAACTAAATCATCTAGTTCTCCTCCTCCCTCAGTTTTACAGATAAAGAAACTAAGGCACAGTTGTTAATGTCTTGGCTCATGGTCCACTTATGAAACTGTACAATAAAATCTTAAATACAACAAATGAATCTAGATCGTCCTTCAGAGCTTAATTTAGGGATAGGAACTAGACCTTTGACTTTAGTGGCATAAGGAACATCCAAATGAGGAAGATCCCTCTGCTGATGTAGGTAGCATCTTTCTGCTACTTATAGTCTTAGTGAATTGCTAAGCGCTCTAAGAGGTTAAGTGACTTGTCCAACATGACATCACCAATAGATGTCAGAGGTGGGACCTGAACCCAGGTCTTCCTGTCTCCAAAGCCAGGTCTTTCTACTTAGTCACAGTCCCTATTATTATAATAGGATTTCTTCTATGACTCTTTCAAATCAGTAAGGTGACACAATGTAAAAAAAAACCATGATTTGTCAAGTCTTATCCTATGGCATGAAAGAACAAATGCTACTCCTCTGTACCTAGTTTACATATAATGAGTAGTTTGGTCACCTGTCAGGTCCCAGTTTAATATATATGAACCATTTCAAATTTCCCAAATAACAAAAATGGCATATATTTAAAGCATTGTATTATCTGAACTCTTTAAACCTCTTCACTTCGGGGATAGGGGATGAGATTTTAAATCTCAAAAGAAAGAACTATCTGGTGAAATGTCTGACATTTCTTGCCTCTGGTTGAAACTGTACCAGTGAACAAAGGCAGCAAAAACACAGAACATTGAGAGAGAAAATCACAGACAAATTCAAGTTTCAGACATAAAGTGGGATGGGTTAGCAATAGAGGTGATTTATTTGCACCAACTCACAATCCCAACTGAATCACATTTCTCTGTTCTTAAAAGTATATGACAAGGGCAGCTAGGTGGCGCAGTGAATAGAGCACAGGCCCTGGAATCAGGAGGACCTGAGTTCAAAATGGCCTCAGACATTTGACACACGTACTAGCTGTGTGACCTTGGGCAAATCATTTAACCCCAAATTGCCTTGCATTACCCCCTCCAAAAAGACCAAAAAGAAAAATATATGATGGATTCTGGCTAAGTCTATACCGTGGCAAATGCTGGGAAGAAGAGTGAGAATCTATCTTCCAGATGTTTCCAGCTATCCAGATGTTTGTCTTCCTATGAACAAAACATCTTAAGATGGAATGTTTCACTCTTTCTCCAGGTGTTTGTTATTATATCAAAATGGTGATTGAGAATAGAGGCATAAAAGCTAATTAGTTTCTTCGTGACCTCTGTCACATTATATGCTTTTCAAGGGAAATGAGAAATAAGAAAAGAATCTTCCTTCATTTAGCTTTATATAGTTGCTGATTCTACTACTATTATTCTTATATGGGGTCAATGAGGAAGAGGCAATAAGCTGGCATGATAAATGCCCCCCATTGTACATATGTGCTACATGTGTGGTCCATAAAACAATCTCTGAACCTCTGGATCCTCTCATAAGGAAGAAAAGTAGATTGGTGTTTTTTTGGTTCTTGGTCTATTTTGTATTAAACATATTTTACCTGCTATGGATCCTGTAACTGCACATGAATCCCAGGGAAGAGGAGGGGAGTGTTTGCTGTCAGATAGATAGATAGATAGATAGATAGATAGATAGATAGATAGATAGATAGATAGGTAGATAGATAGATAGATAGATAGATAGATAGATAGATAGATAGATAGATAGATAGATATTTCATGGTGCTGTAATTACAACAGCCTCGTCTGTGAAGGTACGTATCTTTTTTTTCCTTTTTTAAAACTTGAACAGTATCCTTCACTTTGTAAGTACCTAGAATCATTTCTTTTTTTCCTGTAACTTTTCCTTCTGAAGTATTGTAGGTGAAGGGGAGGAAATGCAGGGGAGAAAAAAAAGGATGATATGGAAAAGAATAGACCAAGATGAGCTCTTTGTCCTGATCTGTCCCTCTGTTGACTTCCAGATGAAAGATGATAAAAAGAAATGCACTTTTGCAAATCAGCAAAAAATATTTATGAAGCTCTAAGTGCTGGGCTAAGGATGCAAACAAAAGGCAGAAACAGCTCCCGTCCTCATAAAGCTTACATTCGACAAAATCACATAAATAAATTGGCACATAAAAGACATATAGATAGTATATGGATAGAAACCGTAGAAGAGAGGGCTTTAGGAGGTGGGAGGACCAGACCTACAGAAAAAGGTAGCATTTGAGCTTAGCCTTTTAGGAAAGTATTGTTTCAGGCTCTGTCACATCTCTCTAGGCTACAAGGAGGCACCATTCACACAGGACACATGTCTACAACCAACTGAAAAGTTTTTTAAAATTCAATATCTGCTTGTTTGTCCTGAATCACATCAATGAACAGAAACAGCTGGGGGTGCTGAATTCAACCTATTTTTAAAAATTGAATCTAGTCAAACTAGTTAGAGTATTTATGTAAACACAGCCAAAGTTTGCTCACAAGACATGAGTAAGAATGAATTTATTCCTTAATCTTTAATTTTTTCCCCGTGGCTTATACCTCTGACTAAAAATATTGTGTCCTCTCTATAGTAGAAGAGATAAGTGGATGGGCAAAACTGTAGGGATTTAACCTTGCCCTGAATACCATGGGATTTGTGTTCTCTTGGACAATAAGGAGGAAAATACCGGTAGGGCTGTTTGCTTTTAAAAAACAGGATTAAATTCTTCATCACAATGTCAATTTTTGGTAGTGAAAATTACAGAGAATTAATCACACTTTTGGAAGTAAATGGGCCCAGCCAGGTAGGTCAGTAGTGTGTCATTCAGGTTGTATCTCCAAAGCAAAGTAGAAAATTATGGTGATTAGCCAGATAATTTGGGTTAAAAATAATGACAACAGGCAATTTAGGGGTCTGGAGAGAGGAGAAAAAGGAAGGAGATTGAATTACCCAGTTCACAGTTAGAATTCACTTCATTTTGAAAATGTCTAGATTGTGACTTGGGCTACTTCTCATCGTCTGAGAGTCAGACGCGGCACTATTAATTCAGGCTTTTTTGTAGGTAGATTCTTTTCTAGACTCAGCCCACACATTTTCACTTGTTCTCTCCACACTGAGTGACATCAGAGGGATACATGATTGATAATATTCCAGTAACTCAGAGAGTTAGTGCCTGGATTAGAGGCTGGACTTTCCCTTCTATTAAAATTCTTACAGGCTCATATCCTGATTTCTTTTAGGCCAGAGGTTATTAAACTGGTGTGTTTAAGCTTGTTTTGTTTTGTTTTGTTTTTAATTTTAATTACCATATTTCAATATAATTGAGTTCCTTTGTTATGCTATGTATTTCATAAATTCCATTAATTTAAAAGCATTGTTCTGAGAAGGGATCCATGAGTTTCACCAGACTACCAGAGGCGAACAGGACACCTAGCCCCCCCAGCCCCCCAAAAAGGTTCAGAGTCCTCGTTTTAGACCAAACCTAGTTTGAGGTAGCTAGATGATGTAGTATATAGAGTACTGAGCCTGGAATCAGAAAGATTCGCCCCAAATCTGGCCTCAGGCACTTACTAGTTGTGTGACCCTGGGCAAGTCATTTCACCCTGTTTACCTTGGGTACAAATTCTACCTTTGATGCTTGTTACCTATAGGACTTGGGCAAGTCATTTACTCTTTCTCTGTCTTAGTTTCTTCAGCTGTAAAATGAAGAGGTTAGACTCAATGGTCTCTCAGATCTCTTCCCGCTCTAAATCTCTGATCCTTTATGAATCTATTCAGAGTCATAGCAGCTCCAATGTCTGGTCCCTAGCCCCCAAAACACCTCCCACTGCTTATAGTCATATCTTAGGTTAAAGCCCTTTCCATACCCTGTCACAATGCAAATATCCGAGAAAGATAGCCATGAATCATATATGTGAATGTGTGAATGAGTTTCATGCTTTCCTTCTGGAGAGAAGGGTTTGAGATGGAGAAACAAAGAAAAGAAAGCAAGAAAAAATTAAGCATCTGAAAGGAGAGGTTGTCTCACCAAAAGGGAAGGAGACACAGAAAAGGAAGGGAGAGGCACCAAAGACAGATCTATCCCCTTCTTAATTTGATCTGAGTCCAACTTGGGCCCATTTTGATTTCCTAAGCTTGGCCCCTGACAAGTTGATTTCTTTTCAAAAAATGAAACCTTCCAACCTCTGATATTTGCTAATCACATTAGGTCCATTGTCTTAGGTTACTCATTAAAGCCAAACCTATTGTATTAGTCTACCCTTGTGGGCTTGATGTAATAAACACTTCAGTGATATTTTATCCTTCAACTGTTATTTGCTTAAGTGGCTTCACTGAATTACTCACACTTATCCTTACATTAATAGGCAGTCTTAAGCTTTGTGTCATGCCTTGATAATATGCTATACTATCCAGGTCCCCAAAATAGCAACTGTCTTCGGAACTTGCTTGGTATAAGTAATTTCTTTTCTGAGACTCACAAAAAAAAAAATGCACCCAGGGCCTTTTTGATTTTGCTTGTGCTGATGCCCTTGTATAGAATACCATTCCTGGCGTGGGAAGCACATTGTCACTATTCATAGAGACCTACTCCGGATCCCAAACGTTACTGCCTTAAGCTTTATTTTCATGAGTTAATGACTCAGCTATAAAAATTCACTCAAGAATGAAAACCTTTATCTGAGGTCTCAACTTGACAAAACTCCTATTCCTTTGGCCCTGTTGGTTCAGCATTTTCTGCTGGGGTCTATGTCTGGGGATATATACTTTTCAGTGCTACTGTGTTCAAGAAAAATATTGGCTCTGTTTTCTTTCATTTATTCAACAAATATTTATTGAGTTCAAATGGTGCTATGTGTCTTTAAAGGCATAGAAGTATGAGATGTGGTCCCTGCCCTCAGGGAGCTAAGTTTCACTCTCAAATTGAATTAAATAGCAACATAAGGAAGCCTATATTTAAACATCAAAGCAAGTGGCACAAACAAATATTATAATGTTCAAGGAATTCAGAGGAGGAAGAGTCCCTTGTGGGCTAGTGTGGTGAATGAAGGTATCACAGAAATTGGAAAAAAGGGTGAAGTATGTAGACAAAGACTGGAAGTTGGGATTAAGCATAACCTATTCAGAGTGAGAAAACCAGCCTGACCAGGGCAGAAAATTTATGATGGAGATTAGGAGACAATAAAATTGGAAAAGTAGGTTGAGGAAAGATTGTACATCTTCGGTCAGCCTGTCACTAAGCATTTATTAAGTGTTCACTATGTGGCAGGAACTGTGCTGGCGGGTTGGAGGATACATAAATAAAACCCAACAGTCCCTGCCCTCAAAAAAGTCCCATTCTAATGAGGGAGACATTATGCAAGCAACTATGAAAGCACATCTCTTGAATGACTGAGCATTTTGAATTGACAAACACTTATTCCACCCTACCCCCTTACTCCCCCCACCCTGGTTCCTAAGCATGTGGGAGGAGAAGGGGAAACAGATAATGAACAAACAAATCATACAATATGAAGGAGAAATATTAGGAAGGCAGGATTCTGTTTTGATTAATGAATATCAGTTTGAAAACTCTTAGCTGCTTACTTGATGCTGGCTACAATGTAACTCTGTATTTATTGCTGATACCCAGAGCCATAACTAGAAATTCTCATCCTGGGGCAAATTCAGTTGTGCTAGTGGGGGGTGGGGGGGGTGTTTTTGTGATGGTGCAGATGACAACTCAATCATGGACACAGCTGTACTAGGAGAGGGACACCATGTTGACAGTACCCTATTCTTGACCATACAGGATCATTCAAGTGGCCCAGCAGAATTCTTCCACATGGGGAAGAATCCCCTCCCCCTCCCAAGAGGTCAGTGTCCAGCTACCCTATTCTAGTTACACTTTTGCTGTAGCTTCATTAGTTTTAATGTTATGAGACCTGGTTTCTGCTGTACATTTTTTTAAAAATTGTTTTCTTCTATAATTGTTTTTATTCCTGCTAGATTTTTAAAAAAATTAATCAAAACCACTTTGCCATAGAAAGCTAAAACAGCCCTGTCCCCAAATGGAGGTGTGGTCCCAAGAACTTCATGAAAGTTAAATTAATCAAACAGACTCTTGACATGTGTTTCCCATCACTCCCTGTGCCTGTTTTCTTGTATACACCAAGGCTGCCAGTTTTAAGAGAATAAGCATTCCAACGACATTAGTGTACTATGTGGATTAATAACTTTGACCAAGGCAAAGCAAAGACAGAATCTAAAATACTTAGAAAAGTAAACACCACATATGCCTGGGAATACTAATCATTTTGTACATTTATAAAGGTTTTTAGTCCACATGGGCCCTCCATACAAGTGAATCAGGATTTAGGTCTCAGAGCCTATAAAATCCTTAGAACAAGATGGATTTGTGGATGTAAGTCAAGAAGCTAATAAAATAACTGATAAGCATTTAATAAGTGCCTGTAATGGGACAGTAGATCCAAAGATAATAATGAGATTGTTGCTAGCTCTTAGGCTCTATAACCATTTCCAGCAACTTCTACCTGGCTCAAATCAGATCAAATGAGATATTATATATAAAGTACATAGCACAGTGTCTGGTACGTAGTAGTAGTAGCAGTAGTAGTAGATTCTTTATAAATTCTTGTTCCCTCCTTCCCCTCCTCTCTCCCCTTATCTGTCAGGCAGCCGAGAACCTGCCTGTCCCCCACCCTAGCTTTGATCTGCTACTATGTGAAGGAAACAGGACTTTTCCTTCCCCCAATAAGCCATCATTTCCCAATTCCCACCTAGTACAGGATTAGCATTTTCCTCTTGGATATTGACCACCACATCCCTACCACAGAACCTCACTCCAGTCCCATCCTTCAACTTACTCTCTTTTTGGAAGGGGACCATTTGCCCTGCCATTACTCCCCTAGGTCCTCAGAGCCTTGCCCTGCTATGTCCCCTGCCTAAATACTGCTTGGTTTTTCCACTAACATAAATAATATCCTTCCTTTATGTGTTGTCTTCTCCACTTAGAATGTGAAGTCATTGAAAGCAGGGATTGTGTTGATTTTCTGTTTGAGTACTAGCACTTTGCCCCATCCATCACACATGGTAAGCACTTAATAAAAGCTTTTGCATTCCATTCTATTAAGCTAGATTGTTCAAGCCAATTTAGTCTAATTCAATTCATTATCTATAGTGTAGAAAGGACAATGGATTCAGTCATCCAGTGACCTAGATTTCTATCCCAGTTCCATGACTTTCTAGCTATGTTACCTTGGACAAGTCATTAACCCCTTTGAGTAGACAATGTCATCACCATCATCATCACCACTACCATAATCATTATCATCATAATGAATTGAATGCTAGTGGTGGTATGATGGATAGAGAGCTGGCTTGAGAGAAAGAAGATTTGGGTTTAGGCACCATCTAACATAGACCATCTGTGTGAACCTGAATGAGTCACTTAACCTTAGAGAGAACTCTCTAAGGTTCTAAGATGAACAGTTGCTCATTTACATTAGGAGATAGAGTTTCCTACACCAATGTAATAACTTCTGACCATAAGGTACACACACATATACAAATATACATATGGTACAGAGATATCAGATGCACACAGCACACAGGCCAAACACTCCCCAGTGGGGTCAGACCACATTCAAATGTAATTGAGAAACATTCAATAAAATAAATATACAATAAAATATATATATATATTATATATAATGTGTTTTTTTCTAAGGCAGTATGTACCTGCAGGGATCTTAAGTACAGGTTAGTAGCCCCATTTTTATTTGAGTTAAACACTACTAGTGTCATAGATAGAGAACCAGCCTTAGAGTTAGGAAGACCTAAATTCAAGTCCCATCTCTGACACATACCAGCTATGTGACCCTAAGCAAGTCACTTAACCTCTTGATGTATAAAAAAACAATTCTCTAAATCTGTGAATCCCAATGGTCTGCTTTGGTAGAAAAGGTTGTCTTGGGGCAGCCAGATGGCTCAGTGAATAAGAGCACCGGCCCCAGTGCTGGGATGACCTGGGGATCGAATCCAGGCTCAGATACTTAGCACCACACCCAGAAATAACTGGCTGTGTAACCTGGAACAAGTTACTTAACCCTGATTGCTTTAAAAAAAAAAAGGAAAAGAAGAGAAAAGGTTGTCTCACTAGGTATTCCCTCTTCCACTGAAATCAAAAGTCAAGTCCAATTCAAAATAACAACAAAAATCACTTTCCTCACTGTTGAAGGTAGCTGCTTGGTTCCAATCAAATAGTTTATGTAGACTCACTTTGTAGTTCTAGGAATGTTATGTTATGATGATGGTGGTAAAAATGATAAGAAATTTGGATCCTTTAGGGAGTTGGGGTAAACTTCCTCCATATATAAACATAGAGTATTTCTCCCATAAGATGTTTTATAGTATCCCAGAGCTTACACCTTCCAACAAGCACAGATTTTTAGAAGGCTTGGCCTTCTTTGGGGAACTTTGTCCAGCCCTTTCTCTGCCATCTGAAATCTGGAAGCTCTTAGTTCTAATCTTTTAGGAAAAATAAAATAAAATAAAATAAAAAGCCAATAGGTCAACTTAAGTGTTCGCAAGGATTTTCCATGTATTTTCCTGATGAGCATTCATTTGTGTTATGCACTTGATTGAGGTATTGCTGACTTTTAGGAGGGTGAGGATTTGAAGGCCTCCAAATAAGTGAAGTTTCTCCCTAATCAAGGCTGAGTCTATATGTAGAAAAAATAGAAGATAGAGAAATGGTCAAGCCAACTTTATCCATCTGTGTTGTGTCCAGGAGTGTTTTTTGCCTACGTGGCAATTTGGAGGCCTACAAATAATTTCCTTGCCTCCCCACGTGCTCCAATTCCCACACCACATAGCTTGATTTTGCTAGAGACTTGTTTGTGTATTTTTTTTTTCCTACCAGTATTTAAAACCTTTCATGCCACAGATAATGGTAAGGTTCAAAATTCAAATTACCCCACAGATAAAGTAGGATTGTAGAAAAAGCATTACATTTAGAATCAGAAAATTCTCAGCTTCTCTGATGAATACCTTGTTACTTTGGAATGACACCTTTAACCTCTTCCAGCCTCTGTTTCCTTAGCTATATAAGAATAGCAATGAGTTAAAGTCTTTTAAAATCCATTTAAATATCAGCCATTATTTATAACTATAATGATGGGAATTTAGAGGTGGATGAAACATTTGAGTCTATCTAGTTCAGTTCTTCCCCCATTTTACAGATGAGAAACCTAAGGCCAAAAGAAGTTGACTGACTTTCCCAAGGTCACATGTAAAGGTCTGAATCAAGATATGAATCAAGATCATCTGTCACTAAAGTCAGTTATCTTTCTACTGTGCCATACTGTCTAGTTACATGGTCTTAGGTCCACGCCAAGGTATAAATGACATATCATTTCCTGAAAAATAGTTTTGAAAGTAGAAAAGGAACTGGGTTTAAAAAAAAAAGGAAGAAAAGTCCCAGAAAATCATGACTAGAGACACAATGTAATTGGTGAATACACAGTTTTGCTAGGTGCCTGCCCTGGTTTTCCATCATCTTGATGGCCAATAAGAGTGTTTGATCTAATTGTCTATACAGCAATGGCCCATTTGAGACAACAAGCAAAGCCAGATCAACTGAAAAATGGTCAGCTGTAGACTTCAAAAGCATGAGACTGTGCTTTAAATACCTTCTTTCATTTAGACCAGTCTTCCTTCATGGGAGAATTGCTTGTGTCATCTGTCTGAAAATTGAAACCCTACTAGCCCTTCCTAAGTTTTGTTCTCATTGCTGTTTTTTTGTGAATTCGATTCGAAGTATATTCAAAGTATTTAAATGGTTCCAAAACTTTGTCTTAACATTCCCTTTCCCCACCTTATTTTTTCCTCTTCTTTCCTCTGTAAACTGTTCCTATTATACCATTGCCCAGCTCAAAAACATTCAATGACTCCCACCTGCCTCCTGGATAAAATTCCTTAACCTGGCATTCCAAGCCACCTTCCATATGGTCTCAACAACTCCTTGGACAAATAGCTTCACTTCTCTGGATCTCATTTGTAACATGGGATGGGGGGGGAGGGGCGGGGCAGGCCAGTTTCCACTACTAAGTCACTTATATGATCCTTTGAACTGTCACTAGACATTCCATCTATTACTTCCCCCAAATAACTCTATTCTCCCAAACTAACCTAACCATCATCCCCAAAGACTCTTTGTTCAGTCTCTGCCTCTAAACCTGTCCTCATGCTGCTCTCTTACCCACCTGGCACACCCTCTGCCTATGAAAACTCTTTCTTTCTTTTCATCCCCAGTATATAGGACAGTGCCTAGCACATAGTAAGCCCTTAATAAACAGCCATTGACTGACTGACCATGTCCATAAAATGTTACCTATTTTAAGTGGAAGTCTTCTCTCCCTTTTCTAAATCACTACGGTATTTATTGAGCTCTAATGGTTCCCTCTCACCTCCAGGATCAAATGGAAAATCCTTGTTCCACAAACAAGATATTCTGTCTCTCAGTTTCAGGCATCTCCATGCCTGCAGTACTCTCCCTCCTCACCTCTGCCTACTCACTGCCGTCCCTGGGCTCCTCTAAGTCTCAGTCAAAATCCCATCTTCTACAGAAAGTGTTTGCCAACCCTCTTAATTCTAGTGCCTTTCCTCTATTAATCATTTCCTATTTATCCTGCATAGAGCTTATTTGTATGTAGTTTGTATATAGTGTCTCCCCCATTAGATTCTGAGCTCCTCGAGGACAGGGACTGTCTTTTTTCTCTTTTTATATCCCCACTGCTTAGCACAGTGCCTGGCACATTGTAGGCTTAATAAATATTGATTAATCAATCACTAAAAGTGATCGCTTCCTTTTCTAAACTGCTGTGGTACTTATTGAGCTCCAATGGCTCCCTACTACCTCCTGGTCAAATAGAAAATCCTTACTAAATAAACAGAACAGTCCATCTCTTAGCTCCAGGCCCCTTCCTACCTTTCCAGTCTTCTTACACTTTACTCTCCTCCTCAGACTTTATAATCCAGCAACACCAGCCTTCTTGCTGTCCCTCGAATTCCATATCCTGACTCCGTGACTTGTCACTCTGTCCCCCATGCCCAGAATGCTCTCCTTCTTCACCTTCTCCTACTGACTTCCCTGACCTCCTTCAAGATTCAGCTCAAATCTCAACCTTCTGCAGGAAGCCTTTTCCTCGTCCCTCCCCCTGCTAGTACTACCTATGACGTATGGGTCTCATATGCACATCATTACTTATGTGTTGTCTCCCTTTATTAGAACGTGAGTTCTTTGAGGACAAGGGGTATTTCAGCTTTTTATTTGTAGCCTCAGAATTTAGCACAGTGGCTTGCACATAGAAAATCCTTAATAAGTACTTGTAGATCAACATCATTCACTATTTAACACATGCTGCCTTATACCTTTTTCTATACTTCAGGGATCTGCTATTTAATTGGTTTGACATTGACCACAACCCCTCCCCCTACACACACACACACACACACACACCTACATACACACCTCCTCCCTACTGTTCAAGAATTGCTGTGGTCAGAAAAATCCGTTGCCCTGTAATTAGCCCAAAGTTGAGACTTTTCAAACTTTGCTAAGCTGGTTCTCAACAACAGACCTACAACCTGCTACCACACTCATTCTTGTACTCTTTTCAGTTTGAGAGTATCTCCCAGAGCCAATTTACATGTCACAGTCTTCAGGAACCCAGGCTCACACAGATACCACCCATCAGAGGAGGGCTTTGTTCCTTTATGATTTGAATTAGGCATATTTGAAGCTGTGTGATGAAGAGAACACTCTAGTTTGAAAAAACTTATGATTATGATTCTATGATTTGGAAATCATAGAATTCCAAAATTTTATGGGGTCCAAACCTGGATCCTCCAATTGTTACTGCCCCCTTCATTTCTCTGGGACCTTATATTACTAATCTGTAAATGGAGATATTGGACAAGATGACTTCCAGTTCCCCTCTTCTAGCTTAAAATCTGTGATTTGATCCTGACATGCCCCCCTCCACTAAACTATAAGCTCTTTGAGGGCAAAAACTTTGTATTAGATACTTCTGCATATCTCTCTTGGTTTATAGTGCAGTGTATTACACATAAAAGTACTTAAATGTTTGTTGAGTGTTGAATGAATGCACATTTATTAATTCATTGGTGAATAGAACCACATAAATTTGGGAGAAGACCATTTCACATCCCATTTTTTTTTCTACATGAAGTATTTTTCTTTACAACATCACCTGTTCCATTGGGGCCTCAGAAAATGTTAAGGTGAGGGATCGATTCTACCTCTGTAATCTCTCATGTCTGTTCTCTCCTTTCTATTGTTGTTCAGTCATTTCAGTCATGTCTCATTCTCTGTGACCCCATTTGGGGTTTTCTTGGTAAAGATACTAGAGTGGTTTGCCATTTCCTTCTCCAGCTCATTTTGCAGATGAGGAAACTGAGGCAAACAGGATTAAATGACTTGCCCAGGGTCATCCAGCTAGATTTGAACTCAGGAAGATGAATCTTCCTGACTCCAGGCCTGGTGCTTTATATACTGTGCCACCTAGCTATTACCCCTGCCATAACCCTAATAGAGGCCCTCATTGCTATCCATCTGGACAATCAGAATAGCCTCCCAACAGGTTTTCCCACCTTCATTTACTGTTCCTTCTAATACTATCAATCAATGGGTATTTATTAAGTGCCTACTGCATACCAGGCACTATGCTGGCATATCTTTGATCCTTGTTATAACTTCCAGATTAATCTTTATTTGTAAATCTAATTACATCATCCCTTTGCTCACAGATCTTCAACAGCTTCCTATTGCCTATTGAATCAAGGTCAAATATATTTGTCTGGTATTCAAGATATCCCACACTTTGGTAACACCCTAACTTATCCACTAGCACTCTACTCTGTATTCTGTGTCGGGATCATTTCAGGCAATGTGGATCCCTGTTTGCCCTTGCCCATGATCTGCAATTTCCTGAATCCTTACTTTGACTCATGTTCCTCTTCCTCCTTTTTGCCTCTTGAATTCTTGCCCATCCATAAAGCATAACTCAAATACTGCTGTTTTCATGAAGCCCTTCCTGATTTCCATTTACTCTTCCAGTGTCAAAAGCTTTTGCCTGAGGATCTCATACACCATCTTCTTTCCCAGTTTTCTAGTGTCCCAGGGTTATTTTGTATTACTATCATTTCTGTATTCATACCATTTCCCTCTGCTAGATTACAGGCTGCATTAGAACAAATACCTCAGGTTACCTGATTTTTATGTGTCTTCTCCACTATGACTGATCCTTTTATTGGGCACATGTTAAGGTGGATAATCAACACTTGTTAAATTGAATTGAATTGACAGGTGTTTGACTACTGTATGCTGAGGAATTGATTGCTCCTAGTGGTTTCACTAGCATTTAAGTCTTGTTTCTGGGACATTGCCTCAAAAGTAAAAAAAAAAATGTTAAGTTAGACAACATCAATAACATAAAAATAAAAGCAAATGACTCATTCCTAAAATTGTATTCAATGTAAATGAAACTCTTTTTTTGCAGATAGTTGAGAGGTTTTCATACGGTAGCCTGAAGGTAAGAGAAATACCCAAAATGTATAGCCTCACAAAGGAGAAAAAAACTACAATTAGTCAATGAGCTCCTGTTGGGAAAAGCTACCAAAAAGGATGCTATTTCTTACCTCCTTCCCCCTAAGATTATCAAAATTGCAATGTTCATCAGTCATATCCTGATTTCACCCCCAGTGTTCACTGGGGAGCCACATGCCCCAAGGACAGAAAAGCATGGGCAGCAGATGATACGGGATCTGACTCCAACACGGCCAGTAGCTATCTATGAAGGCTTGGGTGAATCCCTTCATCTCTTGTAGCCTCAGTTGCCTCACCTGTGAAAGAAGCATAAAATGTTAATTTTACCTACCTCAAAGTGCTCTGAGGATCAAGTAAGAAAATTTACAGCACAGTATGTTGGAAACTGTAATGGGCTGTAAAAGAAGCAGGAGCTACTGATATGAGGATGTACAAAGAGATTAGTCATTTCCCATAATCCACTCATTTCAGCTTTTTTTTTCTGATGATGAATGCAGATACTAAACAGCAGTATGGTGATCAGTCTGAATGGTAAGGGTGACCTGAACATGAATTTATGACTGGCCCAGGACATAATATCTGGGGTAGTGTTCCACTCAGAATCTTTCTCTTTTTCTCTTACCTGTTTTCAAAACTTGCCAGTCTCCAATTCTTTCCTTATTCCCCCAAGGCCAAATTAATAAGACAAATAAAGTCATGTTGAGATGGTGATGGGTGTTATTGGATTCAGATACTATTCCTTCCAAATAACAAATTCACATTGGAATAAGAACCTCCAGAGATATCATCCCAAAGGTGTTGTTCTGATGGTAGAAATTTCAGATATAAATGGCATGGGGAGATATTTTTGGGGTGGGAAAGAATATTTCAGTACCCCTAAAAAGCCACTTAAGAAACTACATCCAACCCTGAATCTAGTATTTATAGACATAATGTCATTATTGCTTCCAAGTTTGGTTACCCTTATTCCCCTAACAAACTAGCTGATATTATACTTGGATCACCAGGGGCCTTTCTGAATTCCATGGTCTACAGAATTAGGCACATTCTAATTGAGAAATATAATTGAAGGATGTGTGTATGCGAATATATGTGTGAAGGGTTTTTTTAGTCAGATTTCATGCCTTCTTTCTTTCAGTGGTTTGAGGTGGGCTTCAAACTGAGGTTGAAGAGTAAATATCTTAGGTTTCAGATTTGATGGGGGTGGGGGGGTTTGAGGGGAAGTGCTATGCCTTTAAAAAAAAGAGAGCAGGTAGAATCATGTCCCCAGGCCAGGAAAGTACCAGTCATTTTCAGATAAATTATATCCTCCTCCTCCTCCGTGGGAAAAAAAAATCATACTCAGACTTAACTGTCCCTTTGGCACTTTTGTCAAATGAGTTTTAGTAGCAGGAGCTGCTAAAAATATAAGCCAATTTCTTTCTTCATTTAAATCAAGTGCTTAAAAAAAAGTGGAGTTCATAGAACTGGTACAGGGCTCATCAAACCAGCGGTCTGAGCTAACTCAGCCTCTGAATAGGATGTTACCAGCCCGGCCTCCTTCTTACATTCAGAGTGCTTTTGGGCATTGAAGGAAGGAGTGTTATTGGCTCATCAGCACTCCTAACCCTTGGGGCAATTAGGAACAGTGGGTAAGGGTACTATACACCCCAGTTCAAGTTGATATGACCAGATGGGAGAAGGCAGATGCTGTTGTTAATTCACCCAGTCCACAATACCTAAGACCCATTCCTTCCAGGCCTTGTTGTTGGCTGGCCTAATTAAGAAGCAGTATAATAAGCTAATATTCCCTCTTTCCATGTAACATGAAGTATGAAAGGTATTACTCTTTCTATGGGGTGTTTGATATTTAAGAGGAAATTCCCCGTGAATCAAAACATTTCCAAAACCCAAAGGAATGCATCACTAATGGGGGAAATTTTAGGCATTGTAATAGGCTAAGGGAGAGAAAGAGAGGTTTTTAGGCTGGGGGAACCTTTCTGGGACTCCTCCAATATCTGTGTATGGCTACCCATTCTGCCTGCAGAGGAAAGCTGGCCTTGCTGTAGAACCATGCAAACTACATTTGAGTATATCAAGGCCAATGTCTTGTTCCTTCTGTTTGTGGCTATTTCCATTTCATACTTTGGCATTCTTATACTTCTTTGTCATGAATCTCCATCTGCCAGGAGGCTCCATCAATGGTAAAATTATCATATGTAACATAAATCATCCTTTCAAAGGTCTTTTTTGTAGATAAAATGTTAATGTTTTGAAACAAATATTTAAAATCCAGAACCGTTTCATTATTATCACCTTGATCATTACTCATGACAAGTAACTTTGAAAACTAGTGAGAGAATTAACTTTGCATATATGTACATAAGATAAATATTTTGGACATGATTTGGTTTTCAATGTCATCATATTAGTCTTTACAAAAACACTTTGAGAGAGGTAGAAAACACTATGGCCCTACTTTGTAGATGGAGGAAGTGAGATAGGGTAAGGGAAATGGCTCAGAGTCGGCTGAGGATTTGCTCTTATACTTTAGGCTATGGCGTTGTGGTATTGTGTTATATAGGTGGGACCACTTTATTGAAAATGCCTTTTGAATTTCATTTAAACTTTTTATGGAAGCTAAAAAACACCTGCCTTTAATTCAAATTCTACCCTGTAATAAAGGATGAAGATTGTTGTTGTTCAGTTATGTCCAACTCTTTGTGACCCCCTTTTTTTTTTTGACAAAGCTACTGGAGTGGTTTGCCATTTCCTTCTCCAGCTTATTTGACAGATAAGGAAACTGTGAGGCAAATAGGGTTAAGTGACTTGCCCAGGGTCACACAGGTAGTAAATGTCTGAGGGTGAGTTTGAACTCAGTCTTCCTGACTCCAGGCCTGGCACTCAATCTACTGTGTCACCTAGCTGAAGATGGGTAAATAGTATTTAATTGCTGGAGTCACTCTCCCTTTTGCACATCAAATCTATCCTTTTTACTCAAAAATGAAGGTACTGACCCACCATTATGAGGGGTTATGAGTTATATTTACTGTATTGGCAATAGATTTTACAATTGTTACCTAGACTTTCTCCTCATTAGTTTTAGAACCAGACACATTATCTGAGAAGACTGACTGGTTAGGGATACAATTTAGTGATTATGGTAGAGCAAAATGAGGGTTGACCTCATTACAATGGTGTTATGTACACTCTGAGAAGGAATTTGCAGCTTTGATTGACTCCTTTTCCCATCCAGGAATCCTGGGGATCTTTTAAGTAAATAGCCAACACATGGCTATTGTAGGCTGAATGTGACTTCTCTCAAGGAGGTAGTTACACAGTGAGCACTTGCAAGCACATGGATTTTAAGGGGAAATGTCTGGCTTAATATAACATGTAAATCTTTTTTAAATGATTCTTATAAAGTTAAAATACAATTCTTAACCATAAACCTAAAGGTACAAATACTCAAGTATTCCTACAAATAAGATGGAATTAGGTTGTAAAACAATAGGTCTTTTGGTCTCAATCAACATAACGACATAAGGTCAGGTAGCCTCTAAGCTCCAAAACAACTGGAGAGAAAAACAGATACAGGAGAAAGAGAGATGTGGGTCAGGGAGGAGGGAGGGGAGTGAAAGGAAAAGAGGATCCTAAAAGGGAATGCTCCTCAAAAGAAAGCTTTACCTTCTTACACAGAGCCAGAGGAAAGAAGGTACTTTTCAGTGTTGAACTTGATGAAAAGAAGCAAGAAGAGAGAGGCTGCTTCCTGTTAGTCTGCCCCCTGAACAAACAAAAAGAACTTGAGTCCAGAGAAATGTTACATGCATCTTCCCTGCATCCTCTTCACTTCTTCTTCTTCTCCTCCTCCTCCTTCTACTACTGCTTCTACCACTACCACCACCACCACCACCACCACTACCACCACCACCATTACCACCACCACCATCACTACCACTACTACTACTACCACCACCACCACCACCACTAGTACTACTACCACCATCACCACTACCACTACCACCATCACCATTTCCACCACCACCATCACTACCACTACCACTACTACTACTACTACTACCACCACCACCACCATCACCACCACTACTATCTCTCCCACTATTACTACTACTAGATAGCTAGCATTTATATAGTGCTTTAAGGTTTGCAAAGTGCTTTACAAACATTTTTATAACAATCCTCAAAGGTAGATGCTATTATTATCCTCATTTTTCTAATGAGGGAATTGAGACAGATAGAGATTAATGACTTGCCTAGGGATACACATCAAGTAAGTATCTAAGACCTTTCTAAATCCAGGTCCAGTACTCTATCCACTGTGCCAACTAGCTGCCTCAACAACTGGTTTATTCAGACTGCCTATATTTAATGCCTAAATTTAATTCCTTTGCACTGAATGATCTATACTTTGCTCTTCCAGTCTCCTTTGAGAATTCAGGACAATATCATAGTTTCATATGTTCCAAAATATGTACCAAATCTGAGGGTCATGGTGGGGGGTGCTGCTTATTTGTAAAGAACAGATCAATTTTGGGGGGTGGAGGGCAATTGGGGTTAAGTGACTTGCCCAAGGTCACATGGCTAGTTTTTGTGTTAAGTGTCTGAGTCCATATTTGAACTCAGGTCCTCCTGACTCCAGTCCCGGTGCTCTATTCACTGCGCCACCTGGCCGCCCCTAGAACAGATCAATTTTTAATGGATTGGGTCTGACCTTGTTAATAATAAAACCCTGCTTCCCTCTCTAGTCATCTTTTCAGAGAATTAGTATTCTCACTCAAGTTGATAGGAAGGCAGAAGGCTTATTATTTCCTCTTCCCTTCCAAATAACAAGAAGGTAATGGGATGACATTAAAAAATATCAGGAGGCTCTTCACAATGGTCCTGTAGCCTATAGAGCTAACCAACCAAAAATGAGTTCCAGGACACTCAGTGAGTTCCTATCTGAGCAGCATTATCTCATCTGAGAAGGATTTCCCCCAGGTTAAAATCTCTTGTCTTTTTGTTTGCTCTGTGATTTTTAAACATTCCATATTCAGCAGATTATTTCATCTCTACTGCCGCTTGCATCAATAGGTTTGAAGTTTATCTCAGTTAGCCTGTTGGTCAAAATGATAGATTTTTAGTAGATACATATCACGTGGTCTTCTTAATTTGGGCCTGGGTTGGGGTTGAAAGAAAAGACTGTTAGCCTCCTGAGCTACTAAATTGTAAATCCTCTTCCTAAAGGAAAAAGCCAGGTTAGGAGATAGATAGATGGGCATGCCTCCTATATGGCAATGTGACTCTTAAGAAGGGCAAACTTACCTCTCTCTCCAAACTTTCATTTGAAGCACACAGAGCCTTTCTTCCTTTGTGTCCCTCAGAGCTTACTCAAGGACAAAGGTCCCACTAACTTCAAAGATTGTGCCTGTCCACTGTGCCCACAGCAGGAAGCAATAAATGTATGTAGTCTAAATTCACTTCTAAATACCCTACTGAGTCAGGAACATTATCAAATCCCAAACCTAAATTGTATTTTTTTCTACAAAGCTTTTCCTGATTACTCTGAACCACATTGGTATCTCCCTTCTCTGAACTCTTCCAGCATTGGTAACCGAATGCCTGGGGTCCATGGACCCGCTAAGGAGGTCTGGGAATAAATTTCAAAGGGCCTCTAAATTTCTTTTTTTTTTTTTTTTTGCTTTTTGGAGGGCATTTGGGCTTAAGTGACTTGCCCAGGGTCACATGGCTAGTTTTTGTGTTAAGTGTCTGAGGCCAGATTTGAACTCAGGTTTTGAACTCTATTCACTGTGCCACTTAGCCACCCCAGTTCTATAATTTTGGAGGAACATAATTACATTTTTATTTTTGCTAATATCTAGGTAGAATTTAGCATTTCCTGTAATTATGAACATAGGCAAGAAACAAACTCCTGGGAAGGGGTCCAAAGGTTTCACCAGACACAGAATAAGGTTAAAAATTCCTGTTTCTACAACAACCATCTAGAATATAATCACCATCTTATTTTATAATGTCATAGGGTCATAGGTTGGAAGGGACCATCTAGTTCAACAATCTCATCTGAAGAATAATGAAAATGAAATCCCAGAGAATTCAAGTCACTTTGCTTTTGAACACATATAAAAGAGCTGAAATTTGAACTTGGATCTTCTAAATGCAGAAGTATTTCCATTTCACCTCAAATATTGTCTTCCAGTTATTTCATCTGTATGAACGTTATCCCTTTCGTTGAATGTGAGGTCCTTAAGTGTAGAGACTATCTTTTACCTCCTTTTTATTTCCCAAAATTTCTATCCCAGTTCATCCAATAAATAAAGTGGGGAAAAAAACACATTCTTTCATCTTCAAACATGACTCATTGTTTTCACTGAATTGACTAGCTTGACCAATTAATTGGTCAATTAATTAAATAATTAATCAATCAAAAGCATTGATTAAGAATCTCTAATGTAGCAGGTACTGGAAATGCAGATATAAAAGAAAATAGCCCTGCCCTCAAGGAGCTTACATTATTCTAAATTTTTTTTTTAAATCAACAGGCATCTATTTTCTTAGGAGCTTACATTCTACTAGGAAGATGCCACATGTTCACAGGTAAAGATAATATAGGAAACACACAAAATAGATGAAGAGTGATAGGGACTATGGAGGCTGGAATTACACAGACTACTCAACAGATTCCAAAAGCTCAGCAACAGCATTGTCCATATAGAAGGGAAGGGAAAAAAACAACCCAGAGGTTTTCCTTTGCAAAATAAGCAACACCTGGGATTTGGGAACAAATGTATTTCTCTGCTGAGGCATTTATTTCTTTCTGATTAGAGGTCTTTGAGTTTGTCATCCATGTGGATTTCTTTAGCCTTCGCTTTGTTACTTTTCATTTTCTCCTATCCCTGACATCCTCTCTTCTCTTAACTCTGTGTGTGTGTGTGTGTGTGTGTGTGTGTGTGGTTAAATTTCCTAAGGGACAGGGAGTCGGTTGCAGAGAATTCACTTGCTTTGGGGATTAGCTAGATGGTGCTAGAGGATATATATGTCCCATGTCAGATATGATTATTAGGCTTACAGAACCCTGGTTGGTTAGCAATCCAAACCGGCTCATTCATTAGAGACTAGTTAGCCCTAAACTAGTAGGGGTTTCTACTTTCCTAATCTGGTAGATTCCCAGGTGTGATTTAATTCAGTCATGGGTAACCCATTTGTATTGAGTGTGTACTAGATGTTGGGCACTGTACTTATAGCTGAGGTATAGATTGATGCCATGGAAAGAAGACTGGGTGTGGGATCAGAGGACCAGGTTCAGTTCCTGGCTCTGCCCATTATAGCCTGTGAGTCTTTGGGCAAGTCACTTCATCTCTGTGCATCTCCGATTCATCAACTGTAAGAGGAGGGGGTCAGTCTAGATTGATCCCTTGCAACATTCTGATCCTATGTTCCCATGACTATCAGGCTGTCATATAAAAATCCTAGGCTTGCATTGACTTGCTTCCTATGAATTTGATTTTCAAATTAAAGTGTGTTTAATTCAGTTCCTCAAACATTTATTAAGGCACCTTGTTGGGCCCTTGGGCCACAAAGATGAATAAAAAAAATAGACCTCTACACCCAGAAGCTCTAGATATAGAATCACAGGATTTCAGAGCTGAGAAGGAGCCTGATGATCCTCTAGTCTTCCCTTTTGTTTTTGCAGATGATTTAACTGATATTCTAAGACTTCTAGTGGCTTTCCATTCATTCTGTCTCTCTCTGCCTCTATTTCTTTTTTCCATTTGAATTCTTTGTGCCTCTGCCTCTAATCCAGATTAAACTGGCATGTGGCCAAGATGCTTTAGCCTAATTTATTGGCATTACAAATAAGGGGTAATACTCTAGGATCCTTGTGCAAAACTGCTTCAAAGTAGCAGTGACCGGAGAGGAAAGGAGCAGGAGTCTGCTGGTACTATCAGTGGACAGAAAGATTCCAATCCACATGGAACTTTGGAGTCATTTTTGAAAGGAGAGGAAATAGAGAGATATATCACATACCTATTCAACAAGACTACTTGACAGATTCCAGAAATTCTGTGTTCTCACTCAACTTGGGCCTCCAAGGGACAAGTTTGGTGAGGAGTCTGGATTTGGAGGAAATTCACCCTCTCATGGAAAAAAGATCTACCTTTAGGGCCTTCCTAGCACTGTGTCTGACACAGAGTAGGAAGGCTCTTGATAAATGGTTGTTTATTGGCTGACCAATCCATATATTTGTCAGCCCTGGGCTGTGGGTAGTAACCAAACTGTGGATTTAGGACAAAGAGTCAGGACTGGAAGTCTTTCATAGCCCATCAGTCATGGATGGCGCCAGTGAGTAGTCTGAAAGGCCAGAAAACCAAACCAAGCCACACTGAGCTGGATTCAGGAGGAGGAGCAGGATTCAGAGCAGATGGGAGCAATGGAGTAGACAGGCCAGCAGCAGGAAGAGGTTACCAGTTGGGAGTCAGGCTCAGAGGTTCTCTAAAGCCAAGGCCAGTGGTCAGTGTGGGGGGCAAGGCGGGGAGTGGGAATTTATGAGACAGAAAAGCAATGATGACACTTGGTCATCGAAACAACCACCTGCTCTTATTTCTGGGCACCCTCTGGTTCCTAAAAGCAAGAACCAACTCCAGTAGAGCTGCAGGCAGGGGCAAGCACTTGTCAACGCTTGGCAGCTGTGAGGAATACACTGGCAAGAGATTTGTAGCAGCACCTGGTGAGCATATCATGATACAAACACACCCTCTGACAATGCCCACTCCACCCCAGTCAGAGAACCTTAGTAACTTACAGCTGGCTGCACAGAACCTGAGAGACCACGGCATCCATTCTGGTCCCTTTAGAGATGAAGAAATCGGTGCTGAGAAATGAAGTACCTTATCCAAAGTGATAGTTGGATAGTAGCAAAGCCAGCGTTAGAATCCAGGTTTCCTGATTGCTAGTGCCATGATTTTTTCCATTATAGTAAAGCTGCCTCTTTATGGATGTCTGACCCATATCCATAAGATACTATGGCCAATAAGTCACTTACTTTCTCTTAGACACAACTTCCTCATCTATAAAAAGGAGATAATAATACTTACCATAATTACCCCAGAGGAAGATTGTGAACAATGGAGATAATTGATGGAAAATTCTTCACGAGACTTAAAGCACCATATAAATGTCAGTTATTAGTATTATGATGTCAGATGGTGGTACGGTTGGACACCTCAGGAAAAAAAAATAACAGCATTTATGTAGTGATTTAAAGTATGTAAAATTCTTTACCTATCTTATCTCCTTTGAAAAGAATTATGAATCTCATCACCATATGTATCTTCTCATGCCTGTAAATGCTCAAAAAGAGGACACAGAATCAGGTTTATTGGATTAAAAAAAAACCCGCAAACACAACAAAACACCTGAAGCTATTGCCTGACAAACAAGAAAATGAATTTGTTTTAACCAATAGAATGGCAAGATTTTTTTTTTCATATTCATGGAAACTTCTGCATGTTTTCCTCAAGGCTTCCTGTAAGACACCTTCACCAATACTCCCCCTCAGGCCTAGTCAAAGTGTAAAAGCTATGGGCTGGGAGAGTAACATTTAAGAGAAATAGAGAAGGGGTATTGACTTTCTTGACCTTCAGCTCTCCCCCTGTATGCTAAATAAGTTACACTCTTACTGTCTTCCCCTTGTAAGGGCCTAAAATGCTTAGTCAGTAATCCCTTTCTTCTTTCTGCCCTCCTAAAAAAACTGGAAAGATGCTCAATGCAGTTGTTTTCACTTACTCCAGATTGTCTTGTAACTGGTTCATGAGGGTTCCTGGTTTTTTCAGACTTGAAAGAACTATGTGTAGCTTTGATCTGCAGCATTTACCTATCTCTAGTTAAAAACAACCACCTTCAAAATGCATGCTAAGACCTGCATTGAGAAAAGAGAATTCATATGTGTTGTATAAGCCACACCACTGTTGCTAGGAGTAGACTTCACAACTTCTCAGAGGATAGTCACAACTTGTAACCATCTCTTGATAGCTGTTCTCCCAAAACACTAGTTTTCACCTGAAAGTTTCCAGAGCAAGGCCTTAAAATGAGTGGACCAGGGCCCTTGCTAAGATTCTAGAAGTCAATATGAGTAAGAAAATCACATTGTGGCTCTCCACATTAATTTTATTTTATGTTAGGGGGTATATTTTATGTTACAGAACTGAAGGCAGCCTCAGATATCCCCTCACTTTATTTCTTGGGTGTAAATGGTAGATCCTGGGGCTCAGTCTCCCAGCTGACAGAGTGGGGCTTATGTCTACCTACATACCCCCTCAGGGATCTGGGGTAAACTCTGAAAAATTGTGGGAATATTTCTCTAGTACTGTAGCTCATGAACCCCTCATCCAGGATGTTTTCCACCAATATCAATCACCAATTAATCAAAATAATTTAACCAATTAACATCAAAGAGATATATACTGAGAAGATCCAGCAAATTCCAAAGTAAAATGTTTGAATTCAGGACCATATACTTTCTTCTTCTACCTTGGTCTTGGGGGAGTGGTTGCTATAAAATTTCCCTCCTCCCCAGGTTTACTTTAGAATTGGCCATAGCTGCTGGATGAGTCAATCCCTTGCTTGCTGAATATGGTATCATCCCTGATTGGTCAATTCACTGATGGGATGGGTCAAGCAGGTTGCTTCTCAAAGATGGATCCCTACTAGGTTCAGCTTTCATTGCTACCATTCTTTAGTTGCTGGGGAGGACTTTTAGTGGCTCCTCTGACCTTTTGTAAGACTGCATGTTGCTCCCTACTAAAGCTCATCTTCTTAAACTCCACCCCAGGTTTTAGCCCATCAAGATTTTTTTCTGGATCCTGATTTTTGTCATCTGGTATGTTAGCCATCCCTCCCAACTTTGTTTCATCCACAGATGGGATAGGCTTACCATCTATGCCTTTACCTCCATCATAGACTTACCTAGCCTTAATCACTGAATGGGCATTGACTCAGTCAAACTGAGACTTGAGCTTAAAAAGGCCAACATCTCCCACTGCATCCAGGGCCATCTCCAGTCATCCCGATCTATATCTGGCCACTGAACCCACATGGCTCATGTGGAAAGAGTGAGGCTGGTGACTTTGCACGGCCCTCACTCACTTAAATCCAACTCCCTTGCATGTCATGGCATCACCTCCCTGATGTCATGGTCCTCTTTGAGAAAGAAGGACAAACAACAACAACAACGTAGGGTAATAACGTGGTTCCTCTCATTCCTAATACTCACTCACCTAAGATCAGAGAAGAATAAGTACAACAGGGAGAGAAGAAACAGATGGCCATGCATTCACAGACACACAGAGGCTGGATGGGGAGATAAGGCAGCCTGGGGGAGGCAGCACCCTCCTGCTGTGGTCTTTGCTAGCTACCAAGGAAGGGACACACAGAGAGAGTTTGTTTGTTTGAGTCTCTTGTATGCAAACTGAGTTCTAATTGAGCAGCCAATCTGATCACCACGCAGTAAATTGACAGGAAAGTTAGAGGACATCTGTGCATGCTCAGAGGGAGGGAGGAAAAGGGCCTGTCCATCATGCATTTCCAGAAACAGGCTCCCCAAGCCTCCTTGTGGATTGACCCTAGGCAGAGCATCTTGAGCATACTCTAAAGAATAGGCCTTCGTCGTCCAGTCCCCTCACCACATTTGTACGCCTTTTGTCTTTATATATTTTCTACTGCCCTCTTCCAGACTGAACCCTCTTTTTAACAAAGGAAAAACAGTTAAACCATATCTAACAGTGTTTGCAATATTCTGTCCTAGAGTCTTTCACCTCTCCACCATTAGGGAAAAAGCAGCTGTTATTAGTGGTCCTCTAGGGTTTATGTTGATTTGTCAGGTACTCGGAACCCAGCATCCTTTTAGTGATCATTTCATTTACACAGTTGTCAATGGTGTATATATTGTTCTCTTCATTCTATTTATTTCAGTCTGCGTCAATTCATATAAATATCCCTCTTTCCTTGAATTCTTCATAGTCATCATTTTTTACTGAACAGGAATATTCCATTACAGCCAGGCATGATTGTTTGATTACATGTATGTAATATAGCACATGACTATAATTCCTGCTACTGGGGAGTAATGCAGGGGTGGGGAACCTGTGCCCTTGAGACTGCATGTGGCCTTCTAAGTCCTTAAGTGTGGCCTTTTGACTATAAAATTCTAATTCAAAGGGCCACACTTAAGGACCTAGAAGGCCACATGATTTGTTCTGTAAAATTTGGATTCGTCAAAAGGCCACACATAAGGACCTAGAAGGCCACAAGTGGCCTTAAGGCCACAGGTTCCCCCCCTCGCTAGTGGATCGCTTGAGTTTAGGAGTTCTGACTTTCAGTGGGGCTAAAAATGATGGGGCATCTGTAGCAATTGTGAGTCTGGCACTAATATGGCAAGCCCCCAGGAATGGAGAGCCACCAGGCTGCTTAAAGAGGGGAAGAATGACCCAGGTCAGAAAAATGGAACACACTAAAGCTTCCAAACCAATCAGTCAGGCCTACTGTTCTCTTGGGAGTGGCTGTTGTCCTTTCAGTCTGGGTGATATAGGGTCAGTCTCCAATACATACATATACACATACACATATGTCCTATGTCCATCTGTGTGTTACAATACAGCCATGCACCACAGCTTCTCTTAACCAATCCCAAAGGATGGGTACTCACATTATTTATAGTTCTTTGCTCCCACAAAGAATGCTGATGTGTCAATTTCAATAAGTCTTAGATTCAATTCTGTCTTTGACTTCCTTGGAAGATGTACCTATCGTGTTTCCCCGATAATAAGACCTATCCTGAAAATAAGCCCTCCCCTTACTGTGTTAGATTCCTCGAAAATAAGCCCTCCCCCGAAAATAAGCCCTATTGAGATTGCTACTGTAGTGAAGGTGACCCCCTGTGCTACACGCTACATTACGGTACCCTCTGTATGCACCGTTCCCCCCCCCCCCCGTGAAACGCACGCCACGCTCTGAGCTGCATCCAATCAGAGCTGCAGCAGTGAGCGCATCATTCTGTTCTTCCCCAGTGATTTGCTTATTGAATAAAGGTACATCTTTTTGTTCACATTTACCTGTTTATTAAAATTGCTGTCAATGTTCATTAAAATAAGCCCTCCCCTGAAAATAAGCCCTCTGGTGTTTTTCTGTCCAAAAAAAAAATAATAAGACAGTGTCTTATCGGGGAAACACAGTAGTGGAACTGCTTCTTTAAAGGGTCTGGATAATTTAGCCCATACTTTAAAAATATTATTCCAAATTGAAATCCCAAATGGCTGATTCTCCAATGCTCCAGCAGCAATACATTTGTGTGACTGTGTGCTTCTAGTCTGTCCTACACAAATCATTGCCATTTCAGGTCAGAAGCATTGGACAGGGGGGCAGCCAGGTAGCACAGTGAGTAAGGGCACCGGCTCCAGTGTCGGGATGACCTGGATCAAATCTGGGCTCAGATACGCAGCACCACACCCAGAAATAACTGACCATGTAACCTTGAGCAAGTTACTTAACCCCGATTGCTTAAAAAAAAAAAAAAGCATTGGACAGGGACAGAAATACTACATGTACATAGTTAAGTAGTTACAAAGTCATTTGAGAAGGGACAAAGCAAGAACCAAGGAAGCTTTCCTATATGAGGTGGTACTTGAGCTGAGCCTTGACAATTATGAGGGAAAATGAGGAAAGAGATCTCAGGGACCACAACTTGAACTATGAAACTTTGCCTCCCCAAAAAGTGTTCTATTCATTCGAGAAATGGATCCTCAGTCATCTCATATCTTCTTGGTAATATTCCATATTTATTCATTCACTTAGTACTTATTAAGTGCATACAACTTGAAGCATCATTGGGAAACTCTAAATAACCTATTCCCCAAAGCAGCAGGGCATCCCACCTTACTATATACCGTAGGAATTTGCCTACCCAGCACACATTTCCCTCCTGCTTCACTGGAAATACCAAGTTAGTTTCCTTGCTTTCAGACTGAGACCAGCTTCCAGTCATGGCCAAAGCTTCAATGAACATGGGCCCATTAACAGGCTGCTTTTTCCTTTGGCTTTCACTTTGAACCTTATTAACAGAATAATATCCCCCTGGCTGGTTAAGCAAAAAGCAATAGGAAATCCATTACCTCAAGCAGCTTAGAACCCTTTCAGGTGTAGAAATCAAATTAAGATCCTGCCTGTGCAATTGGAAGACTTCAGTTCTATGGAAGGTGCCCACTGACAAAGGGGAAGACCCAGTTGTGAAGAACTGGAGCCCTTCTATTTCACATAAAAAGGCCCTTACTCAGTAGGGCACATTGATGCTGAGATGCTGTAGAAATTTCTCAAGGGAAATCTCATAGATCTGTAAGAAACTTGACCTGATTTGCATTTTCTGATTGAATCACTGTCAGGTTTTTAGTTCTCCTCTTCTTCCCCTCCCCCCTCCAATAGAAGAAAGTGATGGAGTAATTGGTTGCCTGGTACTTTCAGAGTGAGTGGTGTTATTGTTTATGGAAAACTTAAGCCTTAACACATGGTGTTTATCTGACTCGGCCAATTCCATAGTGGATTTGTGTCTGTGTCATGTTACTTTAAAAAGACTTCTTTCCCATGTAACAGCACAGTTTAATGAAAAGTTCATCAACATCAGAGTATAGTCCTGAAGGATTTATTAGTTAACTAAACCTTTACCCTCATTATGGCTACAATGGTATTTCTTTCAAGGGCCACAGTTCAAGTAGTAGCATAAATCAAAAGGATATACCATTGGTTTGCTCCATGAAAATAGCCCTTCCCTCTTTTTAAACCCCATCCTGCAATGGAAGCAGAAATCTAGATATGGAAAAATGGGCTGCAAGACCAAGGTATTTAGTTGCCAACTAATGATATGTACTTAAAAGGAAAGAAGGTTACTATCCATTCTTTGAGATCACAGATTTCCTTACATAAAGATGAAGAAAGAAGGGTTTGTGTGTGTGTGTGTTAAATGTAGTAGATGGGATTCAAAGAGAGGCAGATATGTGTGTGCATATATATTAGTGCATTATGTGTGTGTGTGTATCTTAAGCATAGTTACTAGACTTGATTCTAAAGTTTTTATTCATGCAGATCTCCCACTGAGGTAACTATCTTGTTGTAGAAATGAGTTGCTAGGACAGAACATTAACTATATTCTTCCTATAAATATATATATATATATATATATATATAACATATAGGTATCTAAATAACAGTAGATCAAAACTAGGAATAAAGGAAATTCAATACAAAGGTCTTTTTTTCTATCTCTCATGAAAGAAAATCTGTGAACCTTTTTTTCCCCACCTATAAGCAAAAGTCCATTCTGCAAAGTACAGCATTTAACACCTACTGGTGCTAAGTGCAGCCCTTCCCTAGTGCTTAGCACATTCTGATAGAGAGCTAGGATACCCTAACAAGAAGGGGTCTTGAATAATTCAAAACGAAGGGACGTCCAGTTGAAGTGAGTGCCCCCAAAATTTCTAATGATGAAGAGGAATCTCTCTTTGGAGGCCATAGCATCTGAAGCAGGGGTTCAAAACTTCTTTTCCTTCTTCCTTAGGATTTGAAGACACATCTGTGAATTCTATGGCATATAGCTGATTTTAGGGGGACTAGTAAAAAGATGTTTGTTTTTTGGTGTTTTCACGGTCTTCCCCTTTTCCTTCAACCCCTACCTGCACCCTCATTAACCATTCAGGTTTTGAAAACAAAGTAAATCAACAAACTACTTGTAACACATTTCCATATTGTCACTATTTTAACACAGAATTATATACAGTTGTAACAACTGGGTAGAGCTAAGCCTGTTTCCTTTACCTTTGTCTATTCTTTTTTTCACCTTCTTTCTTCCTTCCTCCCTCACCTTGTCTTCTTTTTTGTTCCCTGTCTGCTTCTCTCTGACCCACCTCATTCTTCCCTCCCTCCTTTCTAGTACAAGTCAATTCAAAGAAGATTTATTAAACACCTATTATATGAAAGGCACTGAAGATTCAAAGATAAAGTTGAAACAATCTTTCCATTGACGATGCTTACATTCTAAGATGTGGCGTGTACACAGACAAGAAAATACAAACTATACACTTAGTAATTACAATGTAATTTCCTTCCTGCCTTCCTTTTTTCCTTCTCTCTTCCTTCTTTCCTCTTTCCCTTCTTCCCTTCCTTTCTTTCCTCTTTCCCTTCCTTCATTCATTCATCTTTCTTTCCTTCCTTTTTCCTTCCTTCCTCCCTCCCATTCTTCCATCCTTCCTTCCTTCTTTCTTTCCATCCTTTCTTTGTCCTTTCCAGGCATTAACTGGGGGAGAGAGAGAGTGAGGCATGTTCACCATCCACTTTCCAAATATTTCTTCCAGAGTGACTAGACAGGCATACCCTCTCATTATGTTGCTTTCCATAATCACACCATTATAAGGGACTTTAGAGATTGTCTAATCCAACCTACAAGAATCATCCCTACATTCATTAGCAAGCATTTATTTAGCTCTTACTACGTGCCAGGCACTGTGTACTAAATGCTAAGGATGCAAAGACAAACCCTGACATCAAGAAGTTTAGAGTCTAATGGAGGAGACAAGAAGGATGTACAGAAATATATACGTAATATGTAGAAAATTCATACAGTAGAGTTTTGTGAGGGAGGACACTCGAAGCTTGGGGGGAGGGGTAACAAGAAAGGATTCCTGTAGAAAAGTAGAAAAGTGGAGTTAAATCTTGAAGGAAATACAGGCATTCCAAGAGGGCGAGACAAGGAGATCGTTCATTAAATCATGGGAGGGCAGCCAGAGCAAAGACTCAGGCAGTCAGGGTCTGGAGCATGCTGTGTGCCTAGCAGCAAGCAGGCCATTATGGCTGAAAAGATAAGCAAGAGAAGGAGTAGGATGTGTAAGAAGAAGGGATAAGTAGCAAGGGCAGGTTGTGAAAAGATTTCAATTTCAAAGGAGTTTTATATGATCCTAGAAAAAACATACCCAACAAGTCGGCCAGCCTTTGCTCAAAGGCCTTCAATGAGGCAAACCTTCTACTTCCCAAGGCAATCTAATTCTATTTTGGGATAGTTCTAATTCTTAAGAAATCTTTCCTTACTCAAGCCTAAATCTGCCTATCCACAGCTTCCACCCTTCACTCCTAGTTTTGCCCAAGGCAGTCAACCAGTGGTATTTCCCAACCATACCCTTAATACTTCATGTCCAAGCCCCACCCTGATGTTGAGTTAAGTCCATACAGCTGATCCAGAAAGCTTGGTCCAGCTCGGTCCTAAGTATCCATCTGTCCAGCTGGAGTCTTGGTGTGGACTTTATAGAGACAGTTCACTGATAAAGCAGCCTGCTTCACAACAAAGACAATCAAGTTAATTATTCCAGCTAGCTATTTGGGGAACCCAAAGAAAAAGAGAAGAGGAAAAAATTAATATTTTAGCCCATTTTTCACCCAACTTGGGCAACTTTGAAATCTTTGTCCTATTAGTTGTTCTAGGATAATTATACCTAGCATTTATATAGCTCTTTAAGGCTTGTGAAGAACTTTTCATGTTAACCCATTCAATCCTTACAGCAAACCTTGGAGGTAGGTCTTATTATTGTCATTTTACAGATAAGGAAACTGAGACAGAGAGAAGTTAAGTGATTAACCCAGGTTAAGTGAGTCCAGGTTAAGAGGCTGAATAACTCACATAAATAGTATCTAAGGCAGGATTCAGATTCATGTAGTAGTAACTAAGACATATGTATTTACTATATGCTAGGCACTATACTAAACACTTTACAATTAATTATTATCTCATTTGATCCTTACAACAACCCTGGGAGGTAAATGCTATTATTATCATCCCCATTTTACAGATGAAGAAACTGAGTCAAACAAAAGTTAAGTGACTTGCCCAGGGTCACACAGGTACTAAGTGTCTGAGGGCAGATTTGAACTCAGCTCTTCCTAACTCCATTCCTACCACTCTATCCATTATACTACCCACCTCATAAATCTAGAACCTTAGAGTCCAACCACCTTTTTTGACAGTTGAAGAAATTGAGGTAAAGGCAAGTAAGTTGCCCAAGAAAACACAGGCACTAGTGTTAGGGGTAGAGGTGAGAGAAGAATTTGAAACCAGGATATCAAGGAGATTGCCCTCTTGAATCACCAGTTTCTTTTCACTCACTCTCCTCCTCCTACAAATTGGAATAGGACTAAGTACTTTTCCATGGCTCTGTCCTGGGGAGATGGGTTGTACCTTTCCTAGACATGGTCAATAGATGTTGCTGTTGTGTGGGTTGTGTTGTCCTTGTTTTGGTCAAATGAATCTGAGAATTATCACTTGTAGCTAGATCTCACACTAGATGTTAGGGAGAGAGGAAAGAGACTTTCTTTCCCACCCACTCCTTCCCTTCCAGGATGTCACACCATCTCATCCTCAAGTCAGTCCATGGAACTACAATCCACATTAGGACTACACTGCAGACTTCTTGGGTCCCTAAGCTGTATTGGTATGTCAAGGCTCCACACCTTGGGTCTTTTAGCATATCAAGCAGCCCAGCCCAGATCTATTATATTTTCAGTAGCTCCACCTGGCCCAGCCTTGGTGTCATCTCAGGACTCTGCAAAGACTGATTGTGAGCTTTTATGATGGTCTACACTGTGGCTGTCCAACAGCACATCCTCTCTGTTTGTAACACCGTTGCTATGGCACTAACTGCCCTGTGCAACATCATTTCACCTCATTTTCCATTTTAGTGGAACCAATTAACCTTAGGTGGGTTATACCTGAGTTGTTTTATTTAATGGATAGATGATAGACAGACAGACAGATAGATGATAGATAGATAGATAGATAGATAGATAGATAGATAGATAGATAGATAGATAAGATAGGTAGATAGATAATTTACCTGATTTACAAATTGGGGGTAAAGACAAAAAAAAAGTTTGAGGAAGGCAAGGCAGGCCAGAGAAAAAAGAAAAGTAGATAGAAATGAGGATCTGTTGGGGGGGGGTGATAGGGAGAGAAAGCATCTGAGCTACTCAGTTCCTTTGCTGTCAAGACTGCCAAATTCTGCAATACATAGATAGCAAGCTTCATGCTGCCATTAAGGTATCTCTTTCATTGCTGTACCCCTACTGCTGTAACCTGTAGCCAGGTTGCCAAGGGCCAGGCAGCATCACAATCATGGTGGGGGTTTTTTTCCCTCTCTTTTTCCTACAAGAAAACATTTTTTGCTCTGTGCCTCATTCCATCAGGACCCTGCCTACTTGTTCCTCCAAGGGAATAAGTAAATATTATACATAAATTAAGTAATCTGATTAAATAATTAATAATAGTAATTGTATTTTCATAGATTAATTTTTGTTTATGTTTATTTAAAAATCTAATACTTGCATAATATACAAATTCAATTTACCTAGAAAACTCATTCAATTAAAACCAAAACTCAGTGTTAATGTAGCTTCATATTACAAAGCACTTGACATATTACCTCAGTTGACCCTTAGGTCAAGTAGATGTTGGTATGTGAGGTAAATGCTGTTATTGTGACCATTTTGCTGATAAAAAAAAATAAAAACTAAGGTTGAAAGAGGTTAGATGACTTGCCCAAGGTCACACAGCTAGTGTCTCATGCAGGTTGAAACTCAGGTCTTCTTGATTCCAGGTCATTTTAACTACATGTCGCCCAACTGCCTCAACATGCTAACTGACTAATAATAATGATAATAGTGCACATTTCATCAGTCTTTTTAAGGTTTTCAAAATGTCCTGCCCCTATAATCTCATTTGAGCCTCACAACAACCCTATGAGGTTGATGATATTATTATAACCATTTTCTAGGTGAGGAAACTGAGTGGTTAAGATAGTTAAGTGGTTTTCTGAGGGTCACATAACTAGTAGGTGTCTGAGGCAGTACAGTAACCCAAGGCTTTATCCACTATGCCATGAGATTAAAACAAAGCACCATCCTAAAAGTCATCCATCGAATGAGTATGTCCTTTTCAATGACACCTTGGAAAACTTTACACTGCTGCCACTACTCAAAGTCATTTTGGAATTTCTCCCCAGGAATGGCCTTCAGAGGTAATTTTCCAGGAGATAAAAACTCAGTGACATTACCTTATAGGCACACTTCATTTTTTAAAATATATGTATTTTATTCATTACCCGGTATTCTCTGGCTTGGTCAACTACCTGATTCACCAGGCTTGCCTCCAAATAACTTTTGGCTATTTCCAAAATTCAAATCCACCCTTGAAGGATCAAGATTTGCCACCATGGAAGGTATTTAAAAGAATGTGTCATCAGTTTAGAAGGCACCTTCCAAAAAGGAGCTCCAGAAATACTGTGATCAGTGGCAGCATCATTGGCTTAAGTATTTAGCCTCCCAAGGTGGCCCTTTGAGGGAACAAGTCTCATTTGGATGGACTAGCTTTGGTGTATATACATATATATATATATATATATATATATATATATATATATATATATATATATTTTAAACCATCAATCAAATTATCTTACAGTCACACCTAATATTAATAGGATAGGCCTACATAGAGGACAGCCAGTACTCCCAGGGGGCTCTCTTACCTTCCAAGTTATATTTCTCTTTTCTAAAGTAACTTACATCGACTTTAAATGTAGACTTTGAAAGACAAGTGTCTTTTTTTGTTGTTGTTGATCAAGGGGGAAGGAAATTTGGGTCCACATGAAAATATCATAGGTTTAGAAGGGACTATGGAGGTATTCTGATCTAGCTCCTTCATTTCCTAAGTAAGGAAACTGAGGCCTAAAGAGGTTTCTTGACTTGCCTGAGGTCATACAAGAAGGGAGTGGCATGGCTGGAATTTAAACCCAGGTTTTCTCCCTCTTTGCACCCCTTTGACCATGCGCTGTCTTCACACATGCCTGAGAACACTTCTGCTTTCACTAAAATTCTTACAGGGCCACACTCTCTCTAAGGATGTGACATTGACATCAACAGGCCTTTAAGATGATAGAGAAACTTCAAGAGAGAAATAGGTGATGTGGCTGGGGAAAGAGTCTACTTGCCTAACATTGTAGTATCAAGAAAAGCAGCCAGGCTAGGGTTAACCATTTTCAGTGACTCAGTCTTGAAGGCAAACCCAAAGAAGTCCCCTTTGGTAGGACACTGTTTTTAGGAATCCTTCAGAGGGTTTAAACTAACTAGTTTTGGATTGTAAGACAGGCTATAATCACCCAGCACTGCTCCCTTGTTTTACCAGAGAGAGACATTTATAGCTATTAAACTAGATCCAGAAGGCCCCTAATACAGTTGCTTAAATGCAATAATAACACAGAATTATTAGGGGAAACTATTATTATTATTCCAAGTAATAACGTAATTTTGTGCCTATGGAGGACATCCAAAGGCCTGAAAGAAATGAACATTGGTTAATTAAGCCTCACCTCTCCCCCCATGAGGCAGGGTGAGTGTTATTAAACTCATTTTGTAGCTGAGTAAACTGAGGTGTTCTTTGGTGAGGGGGACTATCTCCCTGGCAGATAATGAGAAGAGTCCACCTCCCCACCCAGAATTTTTACAGTCCCTTGCCTCAGCAGCTTACGTGTTCTCTTTTGTGGTCACTAAGGCAGACTTACCCATTGCCTGTCCTCCATGTACCATGACATCAGTTTTTGATGAAAATCAGGAGCAGCCTTGGAGGGGAAAGGGAAGGAAGATAACATAAAATGGCAACATGCAGCCTGGGAGGACTGGTTATAAGAGGAAAGGAGTGTTGTTGCCAAGGTTTTCTAATGTGCGTTATTGTACAAATGTACAATACAAACAAATACAACATGTACTTTCTCAGCATCAGTCACCATAATCAATCCCTTCCTCTCTACCATGCCACTAAAGGCTGCTTCAGATGCGTTATGTCCCCAGAAGCATCACCCCTCCACCTCCACCCCCATGTAGCCAAGCAAGAGGCTGCACTGAAGGCAAGATTGCTACCTTTCAAAACAACAAATCCTCCTGTCACTAGGGGAGGTCCCTGTCATTTGACAAATCTAGAAACACAGATTTGGAGCTGGAAGAGACTATGGACTCCCTTTAGAAGGAACCCAACTCCCCCATTTTATAGGTCAGGAAATAGAGACCCAAAAGTATTAAGTGATTTACCCAGGGTCCCACAGCTTGCAGTAAATATATGAGTGAGGATCTGAACCCACATTTTCCTGATTGCAAGTTCAGTGATTATCCTTTTTACCCTGTTCTCTCTCGATGAATAGTTCAGCCATGTTGATGGCCTCTTGCTGACTTGAAGAATTAATTTAGCATCCATGTCATGTTAAGGAAACTAGAAGAGGGAGACCCTCAGGACATTAGTGGACAAGAGTTTCTTTCAGTATGAGAGAATGTGGATAACTAATATTGGAAGATGTACCCACATCAAGCAGATCATATATCTAGAACCATAACTAGCCATTCTGGCCTCCAGGGCTAGAACCACAGAACTTATATTTAATTGGGAGGAGGGACCTCAGAGGCCCTCTGTAGGAAGCCACTATTGGGGTGGTAAAGAAGACATACTGTATCTATATGATAGCTTCCTATTCTGAGAAACTATTCATGCTAACCACATGCACAATTCAGTTGTTTCTACCTCCTAAAGAATATAAGCATATCAGCATCTTTAAAATGTCAGCTTCCTAAAGCAAAGCCCCAGTTTCCTCACCCTTGTTAAAGTTCTGCACAAAACCATCAAAGAATCAGAGCACTTAGGACAAGACGGGATATAAGTAATCTTCCAACACCTTCATTTTACAGAGAAAGAAACTGAGGCCCAGAGAAGGAATGTGATTCATCCAAGCTACTCAGTGTTAGAGCCAAGTTTTCAACCATAATCCTCTGAATCTTGTATTCAGCCCACAGTACCACTTTTCCTGCCTTCCCCGTATCAAGCTCTCCACAACTATACTGTTCACAAGACTATTAGTCCTTTCTCCCCAACTAGGCGCAAGCTCCTTGAGAGCAGGGATGCTCTCTGTACTGTCTATATCAGAAAAACCTTCTATATCTCCTTTATTCTCCTGGGTGCTTGGTAGAAAGAGTACCACCTCACAGTACTGTGGCTATTGTTAATGTCTCCAAAGGCACTGGACTTATTCCCAGGGAGTAGTTGCTGGGGAAGTTTTGCTTAATGAATTTCAAAGTATGTTATGTAATTCCTTCTCTTTCCATTTCCTCCAAAGCTATCACATGGAATCTTAACATCAGGGTCACATGTAAAGTGTGTAACACAGTGCTCACTAGACTAAATAGCAGATGCCCAATACAAACTTAAATCAAAGATTTGACATTGTAGAATTTTAGAAGTTGAGGGGGCCTTAGAGAACATCTTGTATTCCAGTAACTTGTCCACTATATCCAACTGTTTTCTCTTGTTGAATTGAACTGAATATACATTTAAAAACAAAATGAGATAGTCTCTGGAACCTAGTGTTTAATAATTTTTTTGCTTGTTTTTTTGGAGGAGGGAAGGCAGGGCAATTGGGGGTAAGTGACTTGCCCAAGGTCACACAACTAGTAAGTGTTAAGTATCTGAGGAGGGATTTGAGCTCAGGTCCTCCTGACTCCAAGGCTAGTGCTCTATTCACTGTGTCACCTAGCTGCCCTATAATAAATTTTTTTTTAAATGAGTCATAAATATATCTACTCACAGTATTTCTGAAAATGAAACTATCCCTTCATTTGTTTCCATTTTTTCAGTTTAAAAAGTAATACTAATATGTATTTATTAAAATTATTTTTATGCAAAGAAAAAAACCATTCCACTTTGGTTGTGTGGGCTCCATGACTCTAAGTGAATCATCCTGATATTGAGGGAGCAGATGAAAGAGTTCAGCAAAGACTTTTCAGCACAAACCACATGTAGAGATAGAATCATAGTTTTAAGCAAGCAGAGATCATGGTTGGTGGCCAAGGAGGGATACAGTTTTGGCACTGGAAGGGCCAGGTAGTATAGATGCCTGGATCTGAAGCCAAGCTTGGTTGCTCCCATTGAGTTGGTAAATGGGCTAGAGGCAGCAGTGGCATGCAAAGAAGTCAGGAGAAAACCAGAAGCAAAAGCAAGTTGGAGGGGCAGGGGGGCGGGGGGGAAGGTGGGCAGTGGGAGAGAGTAGAGAATATAAGAAGGCAAGATCTGAAGCCCAGGAATCAAGGGTCTGGTAGCATGTAAACAACGACCTGTTGAGTTAGAGAAGAATAATTCTAGATTCCTCAGTAACTAATCTATGGGTGCATGTAAATTTTTAATCCTGACTGAGCCAGCCTGGGCCCTACCCTCCATCTTCTCCAGCATTCATTTCAGCTGGAGAGCTCCCACCCACCCCCCTGCCACCCTCATTAACTTCCATAGCAACCCTGGCCTCTACCCAGCAGCAGATACCAACCCAGAGAGCAGTTAGTGAAATCAGCATTCTTGACTACTCCTCTGCTAGAACACCATATTACTCACCCTGAATTAGTAGGTGAGTGGCTATTTGCAAGGCTGTTTATATGATAAATCCATTGGGCAGGACCAGACCTAGAAACACATACAATATATCCTGGGCAGGACTGAGTATTCAGATTTAAGCAGTGTTAGTTGTCACGTCTAAACTGTCCATTTCAAATTGACTAAATTTTTTTCCCCAGTCAGTTACTTCATAATTGGTTCAAGCCCAACACCAAGCAATCCAAAAATATTACCATTTCAAATAGCTTAAATGAGAAATGTCAAACATGAGGTGGGGGTGTAGGCAACCCATAGAACTCCAGAGTACAACTAAGTCAGGTTAAATGTAATTGGAAAATATCTTTTTTTAAAAAAAAATACCATAGGACATAGATAATGTTAATATGTGGTTGTCTAAGTAAATTTGTAGCCAGCAGGAATCTTTATGTATGTTTTATGACTCTGTTTTTATTTGAGTTTGACACCACTAGTTTAAATCATAGATTTGTGGAGTTGGAAAATTTCAGAGAGATCCCACATACACACCCACACACACAAGTTCATACAAACTAGTGGAACAGTGTGTAGTAAATCACAGTTCCTGATTTCCAGTTCAGTTGAGTTGTTGTTGCTGTTTGTCCTTTGTTTTTGAAAAGGACCATGATATCAGGAAGATGAGCTATAACTTGCATGTGAATTGGATTTAAGTGAGGGAGGCCTGTGCAAAGTCACTATCCTTGCTCTTTCTCCTCTGGAACCATCTGGGTCCAGTGGCAAAATGTGGATCAGGGAGTGCTTAAATCCTAAATAATACATAATGATCACAGAGAATAATAATCCTTCTATCATAAAATATATTTTAAGCCCTTTACAACCATGCCTCTTTTTGCCCTTCCAGCCTCCACACACTTATAACTCCAGACTCATTGCCTTTTCAGTGGTTCCCATGAGCTCTCATTGTTCTCTCCTTGCCTTTGTCTCCTGGATTCCTTGACTTCTTTGAAGATTTAGCTCAGATTCCGCCTTTTGCAAGAAGCCTTTCTGGGTCCAACCCCTTCTCCATTGCTAGTCCCTTCCTTTGAGATTACTTTCCATCCACTCTGTATGCATCATGTATATACATAGTTGGTTGCATGATAACAGTTCCAGTAGAATATGAACTCCCCGAGGACCTGGAGTATGTTTTTGTCTTTCTATCCCCAGCATTAAGTGTAGTGCCTGGCATATAGTAAGTGCTTAATAAATGCTTCTTGGTGATCATAATCACAATGAGTATGCACCTAAGATGCCAGGAACACATTCACTTCCCTTCTCTTCTCCACCCCACCCTTATTGGGGTGAGACTGGGATACTAGAGGAAGGGGGATGGGGAGGAATAGGTGTATGGCCTCCGAGGGACTAGAAATAAAAAGCTATGAAGAGACCACCAGGTCTTCGAGTAGGGTAAATGACCCTTACCAGCCTCCATTCAGCACTGCGTTCTTTCTGGGGAGCTCTGGGATTTTCTACTACCACTATCTATTGCTTCTAACCAAGATTCCTCACCTTCCCTGGTTCTTAGGACCACTGGACCTCAGTCAGTTAGTGAAGTCCAATTCTTCATAACTTCATTTGGGGTTTTCTTGGCAAAGATACTGGAGTGGTTTGCCATATCCTTCTCTGGATCATTGTACAGATGAGAAAACTAAGGCAACAATGTTAAGTGACTTGCCCAGGGTCACCTGGCTAATAGGTGTCTTAGGCTGGATTTGAACTCAGGTTCTCCTGACTCCAGGGCTGGCACTCTATCCACTGCACCACCAACTTATATGTAGTCTTTTGTGGATTTTCCAATAAATAACTCCCTCCCGTATCTGTAATCTGTAATGTATCCCTTTTTGCTAAGACCCTTTTCCAAGGAAAAGACAAAGTTACCCATAGGTGTGAATTATGTGTCTTTGTTAATACAAATGAATGAAGTAATATTCACCAACTTAAAAAAAAAGAACTAAAAAGCCAGGTGCAGCCTGCCCTGGGCATTTCATGAAGAGAACTGGAGTGAGGCAGAAATTCTGAAAGTGGAGATTAGAGATCTAGTCTAAATAATACAGGAATGACTGGTAACCATAGTTGGGGACTTTACCAATGGACAGAGCTCACTGACTGCCAAAGAGGGGTATATGAGAAATAACCCCAGAGTCTATCCTCCTATCCCCCTTTGTTTCCAACAAAATTTCTTCCAGAGACCCCTGTAAGGCAAGGTAAGAAAGGGGAGGAGAATGAGCATGAAGGAAGAACAAGCTTAAAGGAAGGGGCAGCAAATCCCACTAGGGAGAGGAAAAAAGTTCCTGTAATGACCATTCTCATGTAAGGAACATATGTAAACTTACAAATGTCAGGAATAAGAGAGGTAGTGTAGTATAGAGCACTGCAGGGCACTGGACCTGAAATCAGGAAAGATCTAGGTGCAGATACTGCCTCTGACATTTCCTAGCTTCTATGACTCTAGGCAATGACTTAACCTCTCTATGCCTCAGTTTCTTCATCTGTAAAATGAGGGAATTGAACTCAATGACCTTTAAGTCCCTTCAAACTCAAAATCTATGATTCTATATTATGTCAGTGTGAATTTGTATGCAATAGTTAAAGAATGACATTCTCAAAGCATGGACTCACCATTACCAAAAGCTATGTTAACTGTTCTTTTATTTTTATTATTCTCAAATTAGACTCCATGTCTGCTTGTTACACTTATATTTGAGTGGGTATGCCTATACCTTCACACAGAGGTAAATAAATATATATTCAGAATGTGCATCATTGTCAGTGTTTGCACTCAAGTGCATCACCTAGGATATGCATTTTTCTTGTGCTTAAGCCTTTTTCTCTTGTATTTTTTCCCCTGTTGGGTTCTTACCAAGAAATCAAAAGCAAAAAGAGTTAGACTTCTCATGACAGTTCTGACTTTCGTACAGAAAGGAGGAATTTCAAAGCAGCACATCACTGACGAAAATGCTTATTAAAGATGCAGTAGAATCAATTGGGAGACTTGAGAGGAAAGCTTCCAAACAGTGTTAGGAATAGGTGTGTCCCCTGCCCATTCTGCCCCATGATTGCAGGAAAGGGCTCTTCTCCATTGAAGCTCTCTTCATTGTACCCCTGCCCAAGGCTAAGGGAGCCCCAAATTTAAATGCATGCCACTAGAGTCAGGTATGTAGTATTGAACAATGGCCTACAGGGATAGCTTGTACTTGATCTTTTTGATGGTGGGTTGTTAAGGTTTCCACAGAGATAGCAGAGTGGGCTTTCTTTAATTCTCACCCATGTAGAAAGAAGAGAGACCGACTGTAGACTCTTACTGTCCATTTCTTTCCCATGTTCAATAATCTGTGTGTACTCATCCATGGCTCTGATGTGAGGTAAAACATCCCATTTGAGTGGTATTTGAAGTTGAAATGACATGGCTTTATTTAGACTGTTGTCAACGTTACTGTGTATAGTGAAGTCATTCCTTGGCAGGTGTCCTTTTGCCTGTTAAAGGGAGACTCAACAGTCATGGGGCAAGGGGATCATTGCATTAAAAAAAATTAGAAGCTTGGGATGACTTGAGGTACATAATAGGGAAGTGACTGTTGGAAGTAATAATTCATCATTTGCGATGTACTCACAATTGGAGATAGGTGTGTCTCACGATTTTCATGCCCAGAGAAAAAAAACTGGTATATGTAGTTAGTTAGAAAGTTTACTCTTCCTGATTTTTTTTCTATTTTCAGTTGTGTTGACTCTTGTGACTCCATTTGGGATTTTCTTGGCAAAGGTATTGTAGTGGTTTGCCATTTCCTTCTCCAATTCATTTTATAGATGAGGAAACTGAGGCAAACAGATTTAAGTGACTTGCCCAGGATCACAAAGCTAGCAAGTATCTGAGGACAGATTTGAACTCAAGAAAATGAGTCTTCCTGACTCCAGGCCTGGCACTCTGTTTATTTTGCCACCTTCTTGATTACTTGGTACTAATGAGAAGCAGTTTAGAATTAAGAAAATAAATTCCTTCTTAAATACGTACGTATGTACATATGTATTTATGTATGTGTGTATGTGTGTGTTACAGCTAAAGAGAGAACATTGGTTAATGTCTATATAAGGAAAGAACAATTGGTTAACATATAAAGAGTTCTGTTTACATATATACTGTGCCATGAAGAATTGTTATTTCTTTTAGTTTAAATTAAACCCTATGACTCAATAATAAACGTGGAATATTAGCTAGACTTGGTTCTTTGTTGTGAAATATGATGTTTATCACTTAAACAATAAGATATGGCTTAAAAGGACAGTTATTCATAACTTGAAACTGTTCTCATTATTTTATAGTTAAAATCCACTCTTTGTGGAACTCCAAACATATTTGCATTGACACCCGAGTACCCATGAGCTGAGCTGAACTAGAACACTTTAGTTGTCAAGTTTACTCCAAAGAAACAAATGATATATATTTGATAGCAAAAAAAAAAAAGGAAACAAACCTTACCTTATGAATTTACTAACCTAATGAATTTGTTCCCTGCTATAGGGAGTGATTAGTGCTAGTGAGTACTTGGATTTCACCATGATAGTGAGTGCTTGGGTTTTCACTATGATGAGATATGAGTATATTGCCTGTGAGAGAGCCAGAGAAGTAAATTGGATATCAGGAGGTTTGGTAAGAGATGGAAAAACCCTTTCTTTGAAGTAGATTTCCTTCTATGGGGTAATATGTACCCATTCTCCAGTCTTAAGGTCAGAAGATTGAATCCATTTTGCTTATTTTCACATAACTACTGGAAGCAGGGGATAGGTACCCATGTTGCCAGTTTCAGATTAAGAAACAAAGAGAATGAGGCCATTTTGTTTTTATTGATTTGTTTAGGGGCTTTGAGGGGGTAACTTAAGGTACAATAAATGCCTGATCAAGAAAATAATTCAATACTCAACTCCTCTGCTGTACTATATTCTCAACAGCTTGTCATTCCCCTAAAGACTTAAAATATGAAAAATGGACACATATATTGAATGAATGTCCATGATCTTGCTACTTTGGGAGAGAATTGTTAACCAATTCCATGTACAGTGTCTTCTCTGGCAACTATCTGGAGAGGGGGTATAACTGGTTCTAAAAGGAGTGAAGAAAAAGTGGAGAATGAAAAATAGATTCTCTCTTTGCCCAAGTTTGCATAGTTGATTTTTAAGTGGGTGGTGTTTGGAATATGGGGATAAGAAGTATTCTACCCAACTAGAGTTCTAATTTGAGGCCTAAATTAATGCATACCTGAACAGGTGACATTATCCAAATGATAAATTACTATAGGCTTGGGTCATTGTATTCATAAGGGTGATTTATGACCCAGGCTTGGGAATGAACATGGAAAGAGATATTTAAATGTAACCATTTAAAAGATAAGTTACTCAGTTTGGTGCTATATTTAAAGAATTGAGGTGTATCTTCCTCTTGTCACACTAGTCAAAATAGATTAGCTCAGCTTTTTAATTTTTAAGTAGGCAATTAAAAACCCAATGTATATTATAAATAAGAGAGATAATACCTTTGTGGTCTCTTCCTTCTTCCTTTATTTAAAAACACATAAACACAGGCAACACTCAAGGAAACCTCAGTGATCTGTATACACCCTCTTGACATGGGTCTGTTCACATTATCATAACCTTTTGAGGCTAAGTAAAGAAAGGAAACTTTCATTGATTTCCTTCCTTATTGAAACAGGGCCCAAAATCATCATTATAGACCCTAGAATAGTCCGGAAAACACAAAGATGGCTTTATCAACAACAAGGTAATTAATATTATTTCAGAATGTAAAGGAAGGAGAAACAATAGGCTGCCAGGTTCATAAAATGAGCATTGATCTTTCTATGACAGTTGAGTAGTCTTTCTGAACATGGAAGTTATGCATTCAAGTTATTGAGAATTAGTGTGAAATAGTGAGAAGAGCCCTATACTTGGACTAAGGAGAGAATCTACGTTTGAATCCCACCTCTGACACTGATTATCGGATCTTGGGTAACTCATCTCTCTGGGCCTCAGTTTCCTCACTAGAAAAATAAAGAGTAAGTCGCTTGTCGTGCCTATTTGCTACAGAACCATTTTGAGGATCAAAGGATGATAGATGGAAAAGTCTTTGCAACCTGCAACATTGTATAAAAATTCTAGCAATTTTTACTAACCATATTTTTGAGTATGTTCTCTACCATTCATTAAGTGTGCAAACGAATAAAGGAGAGGGGTAGATGTAGATTCTTGCAATTCTTGTCCAGACGAAGGAAGAAGAAAGTGGATTTGGGCTTTCAAATATAAATTTAAAAGAGGAAAAGATTATCTCTTCTTTTTCCTCTTTTTCCTTACATGAGCCCTCCCAAAAAAACTCACACAAAACTCTAATCCATTTGCCCATGGGCAAATCAATTTAATAATACATGAAAATAAATAATAAAAACTTCAGTACTTGTCAGGTTTAAAGTATTGGGGCATTTGTATGTAGGACTTCTGAAGCCTAGATGGTCTTCTAGATCCAAAGAAATGACTCTCTAATGGTAAATTTTCAGCTAGTGAGGTATTTTTCAGAGGGGTGTGAGGGATCTCTCACAAATGACAAAATGAGATAAGTAACCTATTCCTGAGAATAGCCTTGCCCAGAATCAGGACATTCATGCTCAGTCTCCATTTTATATTATTATACATTTATTAGGGGTGTGCTGGAACCAATTCTTAATCAGCTCTGGAAAGTTGATACTAAAATTTCCAGTGAGGGCAGCTAGTGCCTGCTAGAGTCAGAAAGACCTAAGTTCAAATTCAGCCTCAGACACTTACTAGCTGGACAAGTGACTTAACCCTGTTTGCCTCAGTTTCCTCATCTGTAGAATGAGTTAGAGAAGGAAATGACAAACCATTCCAGTCTCTCTACCACGAAAACTCGAAAAGGGGTCAGCAAGAGTCAGGCATGACTGAAATGACTGAACAACAACAACAAATTTACAGGTTAGAAATTGGCAAATCAAAGCTTGATTTTTTTGTTGTTGATTGTCTAGAAAGTGATAGGGAAAATGTTCATTGTTCAGATTAAATTTCAAATTATGTCCTGCCTACAATTTTTCCCCCAGAGAGCCAGTTGTCAAACATTTACCAGCACACTCCTGATTAAAATCACGCATAAAAATGAAGAGAAGTTCCAAACAGGCCTTAGGTTTTTAACATTTGCCATTTTGGCAGAGAGGCTGGGAACAATTTTTCAAATGTTTTAAATAGAAAAACAATGTTGGTGTTGGGGGGGGGGTGCAGTTTCAAGATGGCATTGCACTGTTTTTGGTTGCCTAATCAGGGGTGGGGAGCCTGCAGCCTCAAAGTCACATGTGGCCCTCTAGGTCCTCAAGTGCAGCCATTTGAATTTGTTCTGTGAAGTTTTGATCAAAGGGTTGAGCTTGAGGACCTAGAGGGCCACATGTGGCCTCAGGGCCACAGGTTCCCCACCCTTGGCCTAGATCATGTTCATATCCAGAAACACATAAGTCACTGAAGCTTAGATTTTTTTTCATTAGTTTTTTTTTTTAATCTAAAACAAAAGAACATGGCATTCTGCCCTTATATAACGTTCTTTCCTATAAGCCCTACAGGGAGGGTAGGGTCTGAATGCTAACGTGTGGGACACTGCGTAGAATAATACTTTGTGCTGTATAGTACTTTGCTGATCCCTCTTCATTCAAAGCTCCCAGAACATTATCTAGAGGCAATATGATTAATCTTTTTTTTTTTTTTGAGGGAAGGAGGGAGGGAATGAGGTAGTTGGCTTGAATTGCCCTGACTGCTCATACAATGAGAGAGTAAGCCAAGCCTGTATTTAAGTTCCAGGCATCTAACTTAATGGGCTGTGTCTTAGATAATCTTCCTCTTAATGATTAAAAGAGATAGTGCCTTACTTGAAAACCTTGAAACCTCCTTCACTTTACCCTAGGTTTATAGAATTGACACTTTCTACTAGACCCTTTGGGTTAAGAACCCCTCCACTTGAGGAGTATATTAGATTCAGCAGTGATCTGGCCAGTCTGATTCTCAGAACAGCACAGGCAGTTCTGCCTCCTGCCAGTCCAGCACTTGGGTAATGGGCTTTCAGAAATCCATGATGGAAGTCTGGAATAGAATGGAGGTTCCCCATGCTCCATGTGGACAAGCAACAGAAAGAGCCTCCTGGGAATTCCCTAAAAACTGGACTCTTATTGGCCAGACTTTCCATTTGCCTTCCTCCTCCTATCCCTATACACAGAAGAAAGTAAAAATATTAAGTTGCTTTTCTATAGTCTTAACAGTTTGCAAAGCACCTTCCTCTCAGTAAGACTGGGACACAGGAAGTACAATTGAGGAAACCAAAGGCTCAGAGTGGCTAAAGGACTTCAGGATCATGTGACTGGAAAGTATTGGAGATTGGATTTGAATTTCAGGTCTTTTAACTCTAAACCCTGGGATCAAGATTTCTGTGACCGACAAAGAATCTCAGGGTTGGAGGAGACCTCTGAAGACATCTTAACCCACTGCCTAAACAGATATCACTCCTCTAATGACTTGTATGGAAAAGACACTGCTTCTGAAATCAGAACACCTGGGTTCAAATCCTGCCTCTGACCTTAACTGTGGGTGTATCGTTGAGCAATTTACCTATTCTCTTGGACCTTGGTTTCCTCATCTGTAAAATGAGGGGGTTGGGCTCAATGGCCCCTGAGATAAAGATCTGTAATTTTATAATCCCCCCCTTCAAAGCTAATTCTAAGTGTTTGTTTTGTTTTCCATTTTCCTATCACCTATTTATCGTATATCAATCTATCTCTTTAATACCTATCTGTCCATCTGTCTGTCTGTCTATCCATCTACATATCTTTTGACCCTGCTATTGCCAAGAACATATGGGTAGAGTTGACTCATTGACTAGGACTTGAGAAATATTAACCACTGAAGACTGTTGGTCTTGAATGCTGTTAATTTTGTGATAAATAAGAAAGTCTCACCATCCTTGATTCTTAGATGGTTCTAGAAAAATGCACAATTTGTGATGACAGCCAGGACTCTGATCCTGTTTCTTATCCCAAGGCTTCCTGGTCATTCTTAAGATTGACTGGTCACTGATATAGGTAGAATGAGTGTGCTTTCTATGGGGTACGATTTAAGGAAACCAATCCAATCCAACAAGCATTTATTAAGTGGCATCCATTTTCATGACACTAAGGATGCACAAAAACATAAGCAGTCTCTGTCCCTCAAGGAGCTTACATTCTGCTGGGATTATACAATATGTAAACAGAGAATTTATGGTCATTTGAGATTCCCAGGGAGTATTCATAGCTCAGGAGAGAGGAGGCAGGAAGAAGTAGGAGGTAAGGAGGCAGCAGCACATAAACTGAGTCATGAAAAAAGCTAAGGATTCCAAGCTGGAGTCTTTCTGGCTCTCGCTTATTATGATCCTATTCTCCTATACACCTTACAGATAAATCAAAAGGAGAAGGTGCCTTATTTCCATTTCTAGGACTGTTTCTCTTTTTGCAAATGGTTCACCTTACACAGAAATACCTGGCAGCCTCCTTGCCTCCCTCCTATCCAACTTTGCAAAAATACTCCCCACTAACCTGTCATGTATGTTTGAGATGTCACCATGGCAGATTTAACCTTTTGGAGGAAGGCATTGCTTTTGTTCACAACTCCAGATATCCAATATTCCTGGGAAGGAGGACACAGGATATCATCATCAGTCATTAAATTCTGTAAGGCCTGCAAATTCTGTAAGATCCTTTCCAGTATGATGGCTAGTCGAGCATATTTTGACAAGGAAAGTAGAGAGAGTTTCTGAGCCCAGGCATTATTTAGTCAGAGTCCTTAGCTGTGGCCTAGGTAGTCAAGGGGACAAAACAAAGGTGTCTGGGAGACATGGTGTGATGAGGTAGGAGGACACTAAAGAAGAGATCTTTTTTTTTTCCTACAATAGGTCCATGTTATACTTTTAGTTATTATTGTACAGTAAAACTTGGCTATCCAAAACTCAGGCCGGTTTGAATAGGTGAATTTTCTAGATATTTGGGGGCTTAGCTATAAGCACATTAAAAAATATATATGTATATATACATAGATCTTTATATTTCCACCTGAATGGAAGATCTTTTTTTTTCTAAAATGTACTATGCATTTCCTGCCTTTTTAAAAATGGAGGATATTTATTGATTTATTCAGGTCCAGATCTATTTCATCAGTGTGGGGAAGAACTTGGAAGTTTCCTCCACTGATACGGATCAATAAGTCCTCTGTGGGTAATTGTTTTTACAGAGCTGCTTAGGGCGATCCATCAATCAGTAAACATTTATTAAGTACCTACAACACATTTAGACACTGTGCTAAGTACTAGGATACAAAAAGAGGCAAAAGACAGTCCCTGGGGCCATCAATGAGCTTACAGTCTAATGAGGGAGACAACATGCAGACCAATATATGCAAAACAAGCTGTATATAGGATAAATAGAAAATAATTAACAGGAGGAAGGCACTGGAATTAAGAGGGGTGGGGGAAGGCTTCCTGTGGAAGGCAGGATTTTATCTGGGACTTGGAGAAAGCCAGGTAGTGGAGGAGAGAGAGCATTCCTGGCATGGGGGGACAGCAAGAGAAAATGCCTAAAACTGAGAGATGGAGAATCTTGTTCATGAAACAGCAAGGAGGCCAGTGTCACTGGATCAAAGGGTACATGTTGGGGAGTAATGTGTAAGAGGACTTCAGGGGGCTAGACTGATGAAGGACTTTGAATGCCAAGCAGAGCTTTTTGTTTTGATCCTGGACTCAAAAGGAGACCATTGGAGTTCATTGATTTGGGGGTGGGGAGGGGGTGACACAGTTGAAACTGTTCTTAAGAGCAATGAGGTTCTGCCATCCCTCAGTAACCACATAGCTAATATGGGTCAGAAACAGCCCTTGAACCCAGGTCCAGAGCTGACCCTCTATCCATTTCCTAATTCTTCTTTGCTAAATAGAGGAGACTGAATAAAATTTGGCCTATTCTAAATGACCCAAGGTCATCATTATAACTGCCAGGTATTATTTTTCACTGGGCTACCCTTAAATATTGCTAAAGTACATGAAGCTATTTGCCCCTGCTCTATCTCCAAATTTTCATATTTTTTCAGTCTTTGTGCTTGTTTTTTGTAATATTTCTATATTATCCAAAGATTCAACACTTGTAAAGCATTTTGCAATATTAGCTATTATTATGTTATTGTCAGTCATGCAGCAAGAGGAGGTGACAACATGAGAAATTCTCTGGGGTATTCCTCTGGTGCTAGGGTTCTAAGGAATAGCTAATTGAGGTTAGATTGATTGTACTACCATGGATAAGAGAATGGTTACTAGTGGAGCTTTCATTATCTTTAAGAAAGAAACTATAGGGAGAGGGGATGGACCTGTGATTTCACTGGTATAGGTAATAATTGTCTAGCAAAAAGAGCAGAATTGGTGGGAATCAGCATTGGTACAGGGAGTTTCCACACTGGAAGATTAGAATACCAATGAAATCACAAGTTTGGTTCCCCCTCTAAAAATTCAGAAAATAGCAAATATTCTTCTGATCAGTTTATCCATACATGTGTGCTTTAGAAAAACCTGTGGGTTCACTGTTTTTAAAATATCAATTGGTGCCCCCGGCTGGGCCAGTAAGAGTTAACATCTCATGTGCAGGGCGTGAGAAACATTACATAACTCGTTCAGTCTCATCTCATGGGTGTTTTTATGGACACTCTGCCAGAACTAATTTCACGGTTTTAAAACAACTCGTGGTACCAAAAGAATTCATAATGAACAGCCACAAGATATGATTGTTTCCCATTTTCAAGGAAAAACCTGTAGCTCCCTGGGACTTATTAAGAATCATTTCTTAATTAAGCCCATAATGTAGGCCTAAAAGAAAGAAAGCTTGCTATTGGTATCACCCTCATGTGTGTATATGTGTAGCTATGTGTATAATGTATAAATGACTGCAGAAAGTTCACTTTTCATAAGAGTCTTGTGGACTTTCCCCCGTCCCTTCTCTTTTCTCTTCCTCCCAACCCAGCCTCTTTACCTGTCTTTCGCTTGCAGTCAGTTTTCCCATTTGAAGAAATTAAAAATCTGTAGGCCAAACTAGCATTCTAACCCAGCCCCATCCTACACGCATTACCTTTGTCTTGTCTCAGAAGGGGAAATGAGTCAGGGTTATATTTTGGTGCTGACTAAGGGGTCTTCTCTGAAGAGAGGAGCAAAAATAATCAAACTGGTGAGGCCTTCACTTGCTTCCTTGCAGCTTGGGCTGTTTTGTAGAAATGCTGGTTTTAGACTTGGAAAGAACCCTTACACTCCAGTATTCTAAGGGTCTTAGATTTAAAGTTGAAACAGACCTCAGAGGTCATCGAGGAAAGTTTGTACAGAGAGATGAGGCACACCCCCTTCCCCTCCAAAAAAGAAATAAAGCTATTTTCTCCAGATTTTTCTTATAAACCTCAGACTTGGTGGCTCCTCCTGACTTTTAGTCACCACCTGGCTTCCATACTATCTATCTATCTATCTATCTATCTATCTATCTATCTATCTATCTATCTATCTATCTATCTATCTGTCTGTCTGTCTGTCTGTCTGTCTGTCTGTCCGTCTGTCTATCTATATATATATTCCTGTACACATGCACACACACACACACACACACACACACACACATACAAATGCCCATCCATCTTTGGGGCATCAGGGCAGATTTGCTTTGTCATTCCAGCAAGGCCTAATGTACTAAGCAAAGAGACTGAGTACCTGTCCAGCTTCATGGGATGGGTTCCCCTTCATGACAAAAGTTCACATCTTATGGTTCCATCAAGTGATTTGAGAGGGCCCTGAATTTAGCAGGCTTTTCTCTCCCCTACCCTCTGTCAACCCCAAAGGAGTTACCAGTGTTTTCTCGTCCCCAGACTAATATTTTCCCAGTACATCATATAGCTATCGTGTAGACAACTAGGCGACATAGTGGTTAAAGCCCTAGACTTGGAATTACTACTGACCCAAGTTCAAATCTTACCTCAGACATTTACTAAACTGTGTGACCCCAAGTAAGTCATTTAATCTCTCTCAGTCCCGTTTTCCTCATCTGTAAAATGGGGATAACAATAGAACCCACCTTATAGGATTATTATCCAATGAGACAACATATGTAAGGTACTTTAAAAAATTTAAAGTACTACATGAATATGAATTGCTGACCACATAAACATGCATTATCCAGTTTCCTTTCTCAGAACACAAGATCAAGCAGGCGAGTAGGGAAGAGGGGAAGCCAGGGAAACATGAGTATGGTGGGGACAAGACGTATGAGAAGCCAGAGCCAAGAGGAGGAAAAGGAATGGGTGCTATGAGGATGGAGAAGAGGATTATGTCTGAGTACATAAAGTCATTTCCTGGATAGTTTAACTTGAAGAGAAGGAAATAGGAGAGATAATGCTTGGAGCTGTACTTGTATCCATCTGTTGTCCCAGAACCTCCTATCATGGTGGTAAAGCTGTATTCATGTCATGGTATATTACTAGGCTTCTTAGATTGTTTTTCTTTTTTAAAATTCATTCATTTGTTCATTTGTTTATTTGTTCATTCATTTGTTTGTTTTAGGCTTCTTAGATTAAAGTTCTCTGGGAAGTTTTCTCTCATCCCTCAGTGGGTAAATGACCTTCCCCCTCAGACCTCACATTACATGCTATTTTGTAAATTTTCAATGCACTTATCATGCAATATTCTGTATTCTAGCAAACTGTGATACTATCTTATCCCTATATTTAACTGTAAGCTACTTTAAGGTAGAGACTATATTCTACCAAAAATGTATACCTTACCTGCTGTCTAGAAGAGTTCTTTGCTTGCGTTGACACTTAATAAGTGTTCATTGATTCAAATTGATTTAAGGAGCTTGGTCTCCTTGTATCTCTCCAGGGCTTAGTATAATGCCTAGCATATAGTAAGTGCTTAATAAATGCTTATTCACTGGCTGGCAGGTTCCCCCTGGCTAGGAATTTATAATCTAAATCCAAGCTTCTGAAACTTTTTCAACTTCAGACCCCTTTTGTTGCATGGCCTGAGGGCATGCCCAGTGCAAAGTGTGCATGCTTTGTGTTCAGAACCAAGGCTGCGGTGAATTTGTGGTATGCAACAGGGCAAGAACTGCCAGAAACACCTCAGACTCATTACACATTTGATTTTTAATTAATTTTTGGTCCTTGCACTTTCAGAAACCCTCTACTGTTGCCAAATTTGTGCAACCCCATATGAGGTACACAACTCACAGTTTAAGAAGCATTGAAAATAACCCACAAGTCTTCAGCATTGGATGAGAAATAAGGAACTCTGGAGATTTGGTCAGCATTGCTGAAGAAAGTCACTCAAAATCAAAACAGGAAATAGAAGCCACTATATGGGTATATGGTGTATGGTGTGTGTGTGTGTGTGTGTGTGTGTGTGTGTGTGTGAAGAGAGAAAGAGAAAGGAAAGGAAAAAGAAAGGAGGGAGGAGAGAGAGGAAAAGAAAAGAGTGAGAGAGGAAGGAAGGGAGAGAAAGCGAGTAAAGAGAAAAGGAAGGAAGGGGAGGGAGGGAAAGAGAGAGGGAAGGAAGGAGAGAAAAAGAGAGGGAGAGAGAGACACACACACACATAACTTAAAGTATCTCCTGCTTCCTGATTTGATTTGACTACAGAGAGAGATGTTTATATACAAAATGTCCTGAAACTCTTAATATGATTTTAAACTATTAAAGCTTAAGCCCAAGCTATTAAAGGTTAAAACTTCGCTAAGATTTTTGCACCACTCTATATGTATGTGCATATGTTCCCATTTCCTGGTTTAATGTATATGCACACATATGTATATATCCAGGGGCCAGAATTTGATTTCATGGAAAGAGTATGTAGTGAGGAAGAAGCCCAGACCCAGTTTCTGCTGTGAGGAGGTTTTGCCAGTGTCAAATGCTAGAGAATCTGGCCATTGGCCAAGTACACTCACTTTTGGAGGGCTACTATCTTAAAATCTTTCATCACTAGACTACCTATTCCCACCACCCCCAGTTAGGAGAGTTACTTGTCCTCTCTCCCATGGGGTGTATCACAGGGAGTGGGGTGGAGTCTTTTGGCACTTGATAGAGCCCCAGTGCTGTAATGCCCAAGTTATGAATCTTTATAGGCGTCAAGCCTTAAAGAATTAAGTTTCCATGAACTCTTCATGAAATTAGTAAGGGACGGGCAGAGACAAGGGGTAACATTTCTGTCCCACAGAGCCCAGGCTTTCGTCTATAAAGAAACTCCTCTATCAGACAAGTGAAGATTTAAAAAAATAACACTGGCATTTATTTGGTTGAAAGCATGAAAAGTCAAGACAAAGCTGCAAGACTAAGCTGTTTTTGAACACAGACATCAAGAACGTGGCTGGAAGGTCTAAGGGATGCTTTGAGCAAGAAGGATTCTGGGAAAAAGGAGGGAAGGAAAGTCAGATACTTTTTTTCCCCAAAAATCTAATTAATTCTACACTTTTTGCAGTCAGAATAAAGGTTCTCTCTGCTAGTGACTAATGACTCAGAACAATCTGGTACAATTTTGAAAATAGACCAGGTTCTGTGCTCAGGTACCTACATGTAGTCCACATGGGCTGGACTTTAGTGATTTGATTGTCTTTGAATTCAGTGAGAGTTGAATAACAGAGGTCCGATTTTGAGCTCTCTGGCTATTTACTCCAGAATCCTTGTTGTGGGCCTTCTGTTTCTCTTTCTCATTTTTCAAAAGGCAGCACAATAATAAGTACAGTTGCTCCTAAGCTGCCTGTTTTAGAATCTGTCCACAGTATAGTTTAAAAATATAAACAGTGTATGCTGCCTTATGTACTCCAGGTAAGGAGGAAAAGAGAGTCTATTAACAAGGCAATTCTAAACTGGGATGTGTGTGTAGGAGGGAGGCAAGGAGAAAGACTGCAGTGGAGTAAGCAGAAAATTATTCAGCATTTCTCTGCTCTATTCATTAAAGCAATGGTGTTAGGCACTGAAATTTTCTGTTTCAGTCAGACCTTTATTTTATTTATGTCAGTATTTGTAAATAATTATCTTAACGTGACATTTTAAGTAGACTTGTTTTCAAACATGCACAATGACTGCTTTCTGAAAAATAATGAACACACGGCATTCACCAAAACGATTGACTTTTCATTTTCCATTTACCTTTCTAAGGCATTGCATGTTTTCCTTGAAAAGATACTGCCTTTGAGGGACTCAGATTGTTTGACTGCCTTTTGGCCATCTCATAGAGGCTGCTGGGAAATCTCCCAGATTTAACCTACCAGAGTTGGATTCTCAGAAAGCAGGTTCAGCAGCCTATGGTACTGAGCATCACAAAATCACTCTTAATCTACTAGAGTCGTGAGGGTTCCACTGTTGGAGAAAAAGAAAACATTTTTAAAAGGTCACAGAGCATTTTGCCTGTGGAAGCCCAAGGAGCAACCTCCCAGGAATATGGTAGCCAGTAAGCCTTGAGGTCTAGCAAGGCCCAAGTTCTTCTCTAAAGCAAATCACTGGAAAACTCTTTGAAGTCTCAGAAACCCTCCCCCCAGTGAAAAATGAAAGCGCTGAATATTTAAAGGCTTCCAGTCTTCTTGGGTTCCCGGCTTACTCAGTCTTTGGTTCTCAGATAGCCGCTACTCGTACAATGAACTTTTGTCCTTTTCAAAGTGTAATCCTATTTGATTTTAAGGCAGTTCATTAGTGTTTAAAATGGCTAAAGAGCTAGAACAAACAATACCTGAAAATTAAAAATCAGAACTGTCTAAAACAATCTTTACATAGTTCCTTCCATGTTTTCATACATAATATCCCTGTTACACGTTGCAATGGGGGGAACAAAAGAGTAAGCATTTATGAAGCACCTACTATGGGCCAGGTGCCCTGCTGCATGTTTTATAATAATTTCCTCATTTGATTCTCACCATAACCCTGTGAGGTAGGTACTATTATTATCCCTATTGTACAGTTGAGGAAAGTGAGGTAGGAAGTGATTAAGTGACTTGTCTAGGGTCACACAGCTAGGAAGTTTCTGAGGCAGGATTTGGACTCATGTCTTCCTGACTCCAGGTCCAATGCTCTGTTGAACTAGCTGAAAACTCTATGGTTCCAGAATAGAGATTTCTCGCACCCTTTCTCCTCTTTTTGGAATGCTGAACATATGTAAGAACTTCAGAGAATCTTAAAAATCTATCTTAGTCCTTGGGTTATTATGTGAGCTATGTTGGTATATTTGGCCACTGAGAAAGAGATACATTATGTAGGCTGAGATGATGGTAACAGCAATGGCGATGATGATTCTTCCTAAGGAAAGGAAAAGAAGGGAAGTGAGAAGAAATAGGAAAGAAGAAGGAAAAGAAGGAAGGAGGGGGCATGTCAAAGGAGGCCCTTGCTAACATATTCTCACATTTGAATAGGCTCCCTTTTTTTTCCTCTTGTCAATAGTAAGGAATGGTGTGAGCATTACCTGAGTTGAATTGGCCACATAGAGTAAAAACAAGAACATCTCACATTTGTATTTTTCCTTGGGATGTGGGGGGCAGGCAAGGGCAGTTGGGGTTAATTGACTTGCTCAGGGTCATACAGCTAGTAAGTATTGAGGTCACATTTGAACTCATGTCCTCCTGACTCCAGAGCTGGTACTCTATTCAGTGTTCCACATATCTGTACCTACATTTGTATTTTTCAAAGCACTTGCATGGACTCATTTGAGTCTATCAAAACTCTGTGAAGTAGATGGAATGTGTATGGTTATTCTTGTTTTATGGGTAAGAAAAGTGAGGTTGAAGAAGTCAAGGGACTCATCTGCCATCAGTGATGGCAGAGCCAGGGTTAGAACTCCTGTTTCTCATTCCACCCCACCATGTTCTGTTTCATTAGAGCCTGACCCATTGCATCCACACTAACCATTATGTGTGCCTCATCCAAAAAAGAAAAGGAAAGGAAAAAAAGGAAAAAATTTCCAGCCAGCCTTCTAGTGCCCTCTATGACCTAAGAAAAGGTCACCAAGGCCACTGTGGTGTCACTGAGATAGAGAAAAGAGAAAGGTGGCAGGGATGGCAGAAATACCCATGAAACACTGGCACCAGCTGACAACTGCAAGACACAACATGAGCTATTGTGAAATTATAGCCAGCCCAGAAGTTTCTTTGTTGAGAAGCCATGTACCACCTACAACAGGAGAGTGCTTTATTACCCAACATGGAGCTGTTTGGAATTCTTGCTGAGATTTGAGAAACAGCACACTGGAAAATCATATCAGTGCGAAGCAACTGTGGGGCTGGGCAGTGGTGGGATCCTCGTAGGAGGCTTGGGGCTGGACATATGTCAGCCAGTGGGCAGAGGGGATTTCAAATGGATAGAGGTCAGTTAGATACTGGGATTTCACAGGGGCTTCCAAAAGCAGTCCAAAGTCTACCCAGCTTATAGGAGGGAGCAGTCCAACTGAGTGGCTGGGAGTCTCCTAGGCAATGCAGCTTTCATTTTGGGTTTTTTCCTTAAATCATGATTTCCTGGGAAGTAGAGCCATACATAATAGACTCCCATGGGTACCCCATAGGAAATTTGGGGTGAGACACTTTGTTGAGAAGGCACTGACCACCTCAGTTTGCCACACATTCCACTCTAATAACATTTTTATGCGGGGGGTTGGTGGGGTGGGGGGTCCATAATATCACATTCAAATGTATTTCAAGAGGAAACTTGAAGAAATCCAAATAGGGACAATGAGGGAGGGATAGAGGGGAATAACAGGGAGGAGAGGATGCTTTATGGGCCAGTTTGTATATATCCGATGACTTAATTTATTTTTATTTGGTGGTTTCCTCCTCTCCCTTCCTCCTTTCCTCTCTAAGTCAGGGGCCTGGCCTGGCCTTGTCATTCCTTGGAACCCCGATGCATCCTAGAAAAGGCCCTCAGAGCTAAGCAAGGGGCAAGGGGAGAGCCCCTACCAGCGATAAAGATGGTTTTTCTCATCTGGTGAGGAGAGTTTCCCTGGAGCAAGCTTAATCCATGGCTATTAGGGACTGAGCTCTTGTCCCCCTGACCTTTGCCTTGTAAGAGGATTATTAATTAGCAAATCTGTGATTTTTCTTCAAGGAAAAAAAAAATCCTTCTTCCTCTGGCCTCCACCTGGGGCCTCCACGTCCCTCACCACCCTCCCTTGGACTGTCAGCCTTGCACATCAATATTTCATTTTGGAGAGCCTTGTTTGATGCCAGTTCTGCTTATTTGCTTCGCAGGAATTGCAGCCATGCTCTGTAGGTCTGTCAGTATGTAAATTAAACCGAGCATAGATAGCTTTGTGTTGCTTAATGTTCAGCTGATAAAAATTAATGTGGTGTGAAATGAGTATTTTATCTGACTACAGATACAGTGACGGAGTTAATTAGACAGGCAGAGGAGAGATGTGATTAACCATACAGAGCCCTCTCATCAAGGGGTGGCCTGCCACTGCACCGGAGAAGGAAGGCATGGAGGGCTTGGGTGGGCAGTCTGATGGTAATCGGCCTTGGCAGCAGACTCAGAGCCAGCCCAGGGAGCGGGGTGCCCTCCTTGAGCAATCAGACCTGACAGGCTGAGCTTCAGCAGGAGTGCTGATAAGGACATGTCCTCCTGCCCTGGGTCATGGGAGGCAGGGGACAAAGCCAAGTGCTTCCAGCGCTCCCTGGAAAGTGCCCTCGTCAGCATTCTTTGGGAATGCCCAGCCTGATTCTCCTCAGGCTCACAGCATTGTTTTTAGAGACAGGAGGTTTATTCTTAAGGGGTGAAGAGGGATAATAGGCTACAATCAAACCCCTGCTGGAGAGGGCTATTGGTATAGTTAGAAATCCCTTACCACAAAGAAAACATTTCCCAAAGGGCTCCTAGACCCTGGGTTAATTTTGAAACAAGCCGATCTCCAGACCTCTCCATTTGTAGTGGCAGTGGGAGAGATTGTCTTAGACAATATTTTTATTTCTGGCTGGAGAGAAAAAAGAGACACCTTTCCCTGACTCTAGACTGCTCTCCAATACTTTTCATGCCCTCTCTAGCCACACTAGTACCACATGGGGAAGTGACCCTCAACAAGCTCTTCAGCAACCTCAATATTCTTTCTTGGGGGCCTTTTCAGCCCCTCGTAAGAGCTGCAAGAGCTGCGTGGGCAGTAGATACCGATCTAAGCTAGGTAGCATCGAGTGACTTGCTGTTTTCGCCTGAAAACATTGCTGAACTATTTCAGTGTAAATTTCAGTGTAAAGTAAAGTGATGCTGACTGTGTTTTGAGAATTTTAGACACAAAGCACAAGGTAAAGCCAGGAAAAGTAAATTGTTTATATCTATTTTGTAGATAGTTGAAAAATTAACTCTCCTGAATACACACACACACACACCCTTTTCTAAGTTGGTACTCCCTCCACTGGCATAGATCACAAACTCTCTGTGACTCAGTGGAAGGGTCTTTGAGAATAGCTGAGGCCAAAACTTTCACCATTTGTCTGCCATTCTTGTATTTATCCTCTCTGAACTGAACTTCGCAGGTCCTCAGATGTTAGACCTACAGTTCATCAATTGACCTATATTTGAGGCCTCTCCAAGTTTGGTGGGACCTTCCAGAGAGCCTACACAGTCTTTAATAAATCAAGAATCACCTCCACACTGTGGTGACACATCTTTTCAGGATTTTAGCAGTTTATGTTCCTGTAAATAGACATACAGAATATCCACATTTAAAAATAAAATTATGATGTTTAATTTTTCATGTGGTAGCTTTTGCCCTTTATTAAGATCAGATTCCTTATTAAAAAGAAAAAAAAAGAACAGAATTCTTCACTGGATTGAGGAAATAGAATACAATGGAAAGACCATGAGATTCAGAGTCAGAAGACCTGAGTTCTAGTCCTAACTCTGGCATCAATGACCTTTATGACCATTGGCAAGTAATTTGCTCTCAGTTTCCTCATCTGTAAAATGAGGGGGTTGGAAGTGACATCTTTTAAGGTCACCTATGATAACATAGGATTTATAATCTCATTATTGTTGATTCCTGGTGCTAATCCCAGGTACCTACGTAAATCAGCTGGGTAAACTTCCATTCATCTATTTATTTTGTCACTCAAAGATTCTGAGGTATCTTGTCTTGATGAAGGGTGCAGTTCATGCCCTATGACCATCTAGTCTTTTCTACCTCTACTGCTTAATGATTTCTATTGTGATATAGAAAATCCTTTACTTAGAGACCCACGGCTGCCATTAAGTAAGAGCTTGAACTCCTGAGTCATTAGAATTATGTCCAACCAGGTGAATGTGAGGTAGGAGATTTCCTATTTATATTCTAGTCTAAGCAACTATCATCAGAAAACCAAGTAAGTCACGATGGGTATGCCACCAGCAAGTAAATTCCGTCTTATATGCAATGGAATGTGCCCTCTTGAGTAGGCTCTCAACCCTAGGTTTTACCCTTATCTCTCCAACTCATAATGACCCTGCTTCCTAAACCACACTTTCCTTCTTAAGACTTCTATTTCTTGGCGTGATATAATGTAAAGACTACTATATTGGAAGTCAGGAGACCAGGGCTTTCATTCCAGCTATGAACTTAAGAAGCTATGTGACCTTAGGAAAGTCACTTAGCTTTCCCAGATCTCAGTTTCCTCATCTGCAAATATAAGGTTTGAGCAGTATCATCTCTAAGAAACTTTCTAGCTCTAACATAATATGAATCTAGATTATAGCTCCTTACCCCATGCTACTTCCTGGTTATCTCTGCAACATGCTATCTCCACTGCATCATTTCCATCTCACTCACACACTCACACACACACACACACAGTCTCTCTTTCTCTCTCTCTCTCTCTCTCTCTCTCTCTCTCTCTCTCACACACACACACACACACACACACACACACACACACACACACACACACCACTGAAACCTCCATGATACTTCTGGTTATCTCCACACTATATTGTATCCATGCTGGCATCATCTCCCATTCTCTCCCCACCCATATTAAAACCTTGGACTCCACCTCTCGAATACCAGCCTCTACTAAGTGAATTTTTGTCTTCTGTTGCCCAGAACCAGAACCCATGCTATTTCCCAGCTATCTCCACCATGCTGCTGTCATCCTTTTAGAGTTCTCTTTTATTTATCATCTCCCCCAATTAGAAAGTCGGCTTCTTGAGAGCAGAGAGTATCTTGATTACTTTATTTGTATCAATGTAGTGCAATGGAAAATAAGAGAAGGGAATTAGCTTTTTTTAAGTATCTATGTGCCAGGAAGTGTGCCAGATACTTTATAAATATTATCTCATTTGATCCTCAAAACCACCCAGAGCCCAGGACATACTTAGTGCCTAACAAATACTTCCTCTCTCTAACTCTTTTCCTATCCCAGTGACAGGCCCAAATGCACAGGTTCGTTGTCATTTCTCTTGCACACAATCACAAGGATCAACGCCTTCTGTGTAAAATCCTGTTTCCCAATCAGGTTGAACAGGTCTATCTGCTACTGTCAAGATGCACACTCTCAGGTTATTTGGATGTTGTGCTCCCTATTAGAATGTAAGCTGCCTGAAGCCAGGGACCTGTTTTTGCCTCTCTTTGTGTAGCCAACACTTAGCAAGTACCTAGCACATAGTGAGTTCTTAATGCTCATTGACTGACTGACAATGCTTCTCCATCCAGTCCCTAGTATGATTTTTGATTATCAGAATTATCTTTACAATGAAGGATGGAAGAGACTGTTTCTTCTGGGTTAAATTTGTTATTTTCACTAATAGTTATAAGCTGTTACTTTTCACTAATGGATCAAATGAGATAATATTATAAAACACTTAGAATAGTGCCTAGCACAGAGTAGGCACTATATAAATGCTTATTCCCTTCACTTCCTCTGTAATAGCAGTAGAAATATTAACAACAATAGAACTGTAACTAAGCTGGGGTGACAAGGGCTTTAAACAGAGCTCCTATGTGGTTGGGGGCAGCTTGCATCCTTTCCATGGCAAGCACTCTCCCTATGCAATTTACAGTATATGTACCTTCACCCCCTAGGACTTTATCACCATTGGGTCCTGGGTCCCTCTCTCAGAACCTACTTTCCTCCAATCCCACTTGACTTTTTTAGGATTATGGAACTTACTTTCTAGGGGAAAGTACCTGTAACTAGTATAAGATTGTCCCTTTTACAGCTGTTACCAACTATATCCTGCCTTCCTCTCAACTACATTTACTCCACTGCAAAAATTCATATTTATTGTTCTGAATTACAGCCAGCAACCACAATGATAATACCAAGCATGGCATTAACAGAGATGTTGTATAGCTTTTACCTTTTCAAAGGGCTTTTTTCATATGTATTTGCTCTTCACATCTCTATCAAGTAAGGTGAACAGTTGTTATTGTTCCCATTTGACAAATGCAGTACAGAGAAGTTTAGCAACTTGCCTATGGTCACACAATTCAACAACAAGTAAACACTGTGCTAGGCACTTGGGGAGATGCAAAGTTTAGCAAGATATGGTCCCTGTCCTCATAGAATTTTCAGTCTAGTCGGGGAAATAAGATACCAACTAAGACAATAATATACAATATGGATTATAAATGCATGACAGAGTTCCAAAACAACCTGTTGTACAAGATTTGAAGGGCGAAGGTGCTTACTGACAGTGATGGACTAAGGGAGAGGCTCAAAGGAGGTTCCTTGCAAGAGTATGATTTGAGTTTTAAAGGATGAGTAGAAGCGACGTCTAGGTGGCTCAATGAATAGAGCACCAGCCCTGGAGTCAGGAGGACTTGTGTTCAAATACAGCCTCAGACACAACATTCACTAGTTGTGTGACCTTGGGCAAGTCACTTAACTCCAATTGCCCTGCCTTCCCCCCTCCAAAAAGAAAAAAAAAAGGATCAGTAGACATTCGGGGTCACAAAGAGTTGGACACAAATGAATAAGGACTAAACAACAAAGAAATTCAATAGGCGAGGAGAGGTAGGGAGGGCATTCCAGGCATAGAAAACAACCTGAGGAAGGTCATAAAAATCTGTGCCTGCGGTAAGACATTTCCAGTTTGGTCAGAGTGAAGAGTGTTTGATGAGGAGAAATAATGAGAAGAGGCTGAAATGGTAAGGCAATGCCAGGGACCTTAAATGCTAGGTGAGTTGGTGGCAGGGCCTGCACTAAGACCCATGGCTATTGGATCCTAGACCTATGCTTTTCATGATGCCATTTATCTAAATGAAGAAGAAAAAATTGTTCCGGCATTGCTAAGTCATGAGGATCACAGATTGAGAGCTAGAAGGAACCTTGTTGTTGAGTTGTTTTTCTGTTGTGTCTGATGCTTTGTGACCCCATTTAGGGTTTTCTTGGCAGAGATACTGGAGTGCTTTGCCATTTCTTTCTCCAGCTCATTTTACAGATGAAGAAACTGGGGCAAGCAGGGTGAAGTGACTTGTCCAGGGTCACCCAGCTAGTGTCTAAGGCCAGATTTCAACTCAGGAAAATGAGTCTTCCTAACTCCAGGCCTGGTACCACCTGGCTGTCCCAGAAGGGACTTTAGAGATGATTTAATTCAAGCTCTCATTTTAAAGAGGTACAAACAAAACCCCAAAGAGTTTAAGTGACTTGCCAAAGGTTATATGAGTAATAAGTGGTGAAACGAAAACTTGTAACCAGGACCAAGTTCCAAACCCAATATTCTTTCCAGAGTGTGCCAAAGAACTATCTGATCTCTGAGGACTTCACGCCTACATTTTTAACCTGTTCTGGGCACTTCCATGCATAGGAAAGCTTTTAAATGCTTTCCAAAATGACAAGGAAGGCAATAGTCAAGAATCTGACTAACTCCTTTCCTGGGCTTCTCATGCCAGGAGCTATAAAAGTTACAGACCACCCCTTACACCTGATAGGGACTGTATAAGTATTTGTATGTTTGTGTGTCTCAGGGCAGGCTCAAAAATCTCTTTGTGGGGAGTGTTATTTGCAAACACCTTTGCTGAAAGACCATACAGAGGAGCCTGGGGATCCCCTTGGTAATTACATCCTCAGCTGTTCGAAGTTAAAATCCAAATCCCATTCCCATTTGCCTTTTCCCTTATTTAAGCTATGTACCACCTGAAACTAAGGAGGCTCAAGTCAGCCCTCCTCCTTCATAGCAGTGACCTCAGAAAAGAAGCAGAAAGGTTAGGGCCATTTGGAAACCCACGTGGCTCTTGATGAGGGTCTCCCTGACAAGCAGAATAACTGTGTGTGTGAATGGAGGCCTGTTAGCTGGATGCTCATCAATGTTTACACTTCAGGTGCATGAAACCAGACACTGAAACTGTTCATTAAAAATTCCTCAGTTCAGGCAGACAAAGGAGAATCATTTCAAAAGCTCGGTAATGAATGTAAAAGTGGGCACAAGTTACCTTGTCAAACACAATAATCGTGAGCAAACTCAAACGGCTGCTACTTGTTTTATTTGATTTTTACCTGATTCTGGAACTTTGACAACAGGCCTCTATTCTGTAGCATGCAGGTTTTCTGGGTTCCAGAGCCCAGCCTTTCACATAATGATGTACTCTGACCATAGGTGGTAGAATTACTTGCAGGTGCAGGAGGGTGACCAATCAGAGCTTGTTCAGTCTCCTGTCTGCTTTCAGTCTCAAAAGGCATCCCACCAAAACCCATAGAAATGAAAGTCATGGTCTCTCAAGTTACCTGCTGGATCCCAGGTCATTGAAAACAAATGGTCCATTATAGAAGTCCCCCAGAGTTTGGAAGGAAATGCACTCACCATGTTTAGTAAGCAGTTTTCTGATTTCTCTTTCACCTTGGGGATGACGGGGAATATGTCTCTATATTCTATCCTTTAACCCACTTCTTTTGGGGTGAATCTCTCTTCACTGTTCTAGAAGAGTTTTGAAAGTCATTTTAACCAGAAATTTTACGAAAATCATGTTGAGTTTTCTGCATAGGGACATAACTGTGGGTCTCTGCTGCCACAGACCTAGGCAGTAGGACCTAGTTTTACACACTACAGATTTGTAGTGTATAACTTTGGTGACCCCTGTCCTTCTCATCTAACCTTTTGGACCGTTATGTATACTTCCCCACATAAATATTTCACACCTATTCTCTCTTCTCACTCCCATGCTTATAGCTCAAAAATTTTCTGTGGCTCCCTTTTGCTTCTAGGTTCAATTTCAAACATTTCAGACTGCTATTTAAGACTTTCTGTAATCTAGCTTCAATTTACCTTTTCCAGCCTTATTTTGTACCAGTCCTTTTGATTCAACTTGGATTGAATTGAATTTGATTAATCTAGCTAAACCGAACTACGAGCTATTGGATAATCTTGACACTCTACCATCTGACAACCTGCCTGAAATACACTCCACCCTTAGCTCTGCCTCTCAGAATCCTCCTCTTCCTCAAGAGGAAGGGTTCATCTCCTTTGAAAGGTTGTTTTGAGGATCAAATTAGATAATATTTTTTGAAGGCAATTGGGGTTAAGTGACTTGCCCAGGGTCACACAGCTAGTAAGTATCTGAGGCAGTATTTGACTCCAGGACCTGTGATCTTATCCATTGTGCCACCTTGCTCCCCAAATTAGATAATATTTGTAAGAAGCACTTACCATAGTGTCTGGAATATAGTAGGTTCTATATAAATGCTCATGCCCCTTCCCTTACTCTCTAACTTTCCCTACTCCCCTCCTTTATGCTTAATGTTAATTGTGAAATTTTATTTTTTTTAATTTTATTTTTTAAAATTTATATTATTTAATGTTAATGTGAAATCTTCATTCACCCAGCAAGTATTTATTAAGCATTCACTGTATGCTGGCACAGGGCTGGCAGTACAAAGACAAAGACTCTCCTTGAAAATTACCTTGTATTTGCTTCTCTCATAGCCTCGTGTAAAGACATGTTGCATCCCCCCCATAGAATACGTTCTTCTAGATCAGGGACTTTTCATCTCTGTATTGCCAAGGTCGTAAACACTGTAAACACTTAGTAAATGTTTGCTGAATTCAGTGGCGTGACTTAGCCTCTTATTTCACTGAGAAAATGATGCTATTTGATGTGAATTTCCTCAGTCCCCCTCCTCCATTTAAAACAAAACAAATTTCAGCATCATCACCTACTCTATTCCTTCCCTCGGATTACAGGATGAGAGGTAACCCTACTCTTTATAGGCTGGAACTTCTACCTGTGCTTTTAATTCCCTTCCTTCCTGACTCTTCTAAGATCGTGTTCTAAGTACCATTGCCTACCCTGACCCCTAACCCCTGCCATCTTCAATCTCCTCTTCATTTCTGTCCTTTCGCATCTATTGAAATATATTATAATCTCCACAGTCCTAAAATAAGCCTTTTGCCCATGCTTCCACCTCATTTAGCTACTGTCCTATCTCTCTGCCTGTTCACTGCTAAATAGAAAAAGGAAAAAAAAAAGATATCCCTATTTTCTACTATCCACTCTTTCTCAGTCCCATTGCTATCTGGCTTTCTTCCCTACCACCTTACTGAATGGCAATTACCAACAATATCCCAGTCACTAAAATCTAATAACTAATTTCATTTCTTATTATCCTTAGCCATTCTGTGGGTATTAATGTCATTGGACCATCCTTTCATATGAGATAGTCTTTCCTCCTTTGACTTCAGAAATACCACACTCTTCTAATTCTCCTCCTTCATGGGATCATAGGACCTGGATCTTCCTCCTCTTCACCCA
>NW_027186296.1:44347135-44393642 GCF_028583685.1 Petaurus breviceps papuanus
TCTCTCTCTCTCTCTCTCTCTCTCTCTCTCTCTCTCTCTCTCTCTCATTTCATTTGCCATCTGTGCAGGTGACTTCCAAATCTGCATTTTTCGTCTTGATCTCTCTTACAAATGAAAAGTCATCTCTAGCTCTGTGAGAGATCTCCACTAGCTGACTTATGAGGCCCTCAAACTCAACAAGCCCAAGAATAAGTTTATTAGCTTTTCCTCTAAAATTTTTCTCCTTCTGATTTCATGGTTGTTATTGTTGGCCCCGCCATTTATCCAACTTTTAATGTTAGAAACCTTGGTGTTTCCTCTGCTTCTTCCCTCTCCCTCACCTCTCATATCCAATTAGCAATTACAGTAAGTTCTATCAAATCCACCCCCACATCTCTCATATCCCTCCACTCCTCTCTATTTCCAGTGCCACAACTCAAGCACAGGTCATCATTACTACCTACCTTAACTGTTACAACAGCCTCTGGACAAGTCTTCTTTCCTCCATTCTTTCCACCCTACAATTCATCCTTCATTCCACTGGCAAAATACCAGCATATATTCTCTGCTCAAAAATCATCAACGGCTCCTTGTTGTCTGCCATTTAAAGGTTAAAAATCTTTGCCTGGCATTAAAAACCCTCTATAACCTGACACTGACTTCCCTTTCCGTTTTTATATTATTCAGCTACCTCTCATACACACTTTCTTTCAGCCAAACTGGACTACTTTATAGCTTCCAACCATGACCCATGACTCTCCTGCTGCCATGTTTTTGCTTTTTATATTTCTTGACCCCTGGTAGAGGCTGCAGACATCTTTTACATGTAAAATTCCTACCCATCCCTTAAAACTCAATTAAAGTGTTACCTGCTCTATGATGCTTTATCTGATAATGACCTTCTTCCTCAGGTCTCATGTAGCAATTGATTTTTTTATAATATAGTAATTATTATATAATATTTGCACTATAATTATTGATGTTTGTGTTTTCTTCCCCCACTAGACAATAGGTAATACCTTGTCTCATCAACTTTCTCTCCAAGCACCTAGCAAAATGCTTTGCACGGGAGTAGGTATTAAATAATGCTTTGGAAAGATTGAATGAAGGAATGAATGACTGCCTATATTTTACTTAATCAGGTTACTGGAAATGATACCAGCCAATTTTGTAAATTTACTTATTTAGTTGTCTACTTAAAATGATAACTGGTTCCTTAATTTCAGAACTGCTTGGTACTAGCAACATAGACATGAGGTGAAAGTTGATCCCTAGTGATCCCTGGTGGTAAAACTTCCTTAATTTCCCTGGGGAAACTGTTCATCGGACATTAGGGGAGTGACATAAGAGGGAGAAGAAGCATAGCCATGATGATTGGTTGCTGGTAAGGGAGAAGTAAGCAAGGTACCCTTCCCATTTCAAGCTGTTCCAGTATCATTGCAATCAAGGGTCAAATGAGGGAGATCAGAAATGTGAGAGATCTGTTTCAGAGCCACTTTGAATCTGAAATACAAGATTGGGAATCTTATTCTTTTATTGATTTATTGAATGACATTGGCAAAGGCAATCAAAGGCCACATATTGGAGAAAAATAGATTTTTACAGGAAGCAGGACACTTAGAATTCAACCCTCTTATTTTACAGATGAAGAAACTGAGGCTCCCAAGAGGTTAAGTGGCTTGCCCCCTTCTCTCAATTTATCACTAGATCCAAGTCTAGCATCCAGGTCTCCTGTATCCCTGTCCAGGATAGTTTTTACCAGCATACCACATTGCTTCTCAAATGCTGCTATAGACCTTGACAGCCCTTCAATGGGAAAATATCTTCCAAAATTTCATGTGGGGCTGACAGACATACATTCCCTTTTGCTTCAAATCCAGAAGCAAAATTCCTGTAGTGAGGACTTCCTTTCCTCTTTCCCCCATTTTTTTCAGGAGTACCAGCAAGGAATCAATCAATAAGCATTTATTGAGGGTCTACTTACTGATTCTTGGGGATACAAAGAAAGGCGAAAGACAGTCCCTGTCTTCAGGGAGCTTACAATCTAATGAGGAGGATAGTATACAAATAGCTATGTACAAACGAGATCCACACAGGATAAACAGGAAATAATCAACAGAGAGAAGTAACTACTATAGAGTGGGAGAGGGATGGAGGAGAAGAGTGGGGTGTGGATGATTCTACAGCAGCTACTCCTGTTGGATCTAATGGCAACAGGGTAAGGGCTCATTCTGGGGAGGCTTCTAGCAGATGTTGGGCCAGGGAAGGTAGAGACTCCAAGAGGGAAAGGATCTTGGCCTTGGAGGGCTCTAGCTCCCATGGGGGAAATGGTTGGGCCGCAGCTCTAGTTTTAGATCCAGATCCCTCAGTCTGTGTTCTATAGTGGGGTGGGGAGCTTGTGCCCTTGAGGTCACATGTGACCTTCTAGGTCCTTGGGTGGGGTCTTTTGACTGAGTCCTAGTTTCACAGGACAAATCCTTTTTTAAGTGAATTTGTTCTGTGAAGTTTGGATCCAGTCAAAGGGTCGAACTTGAGGACCTAGAGGGCCACATGTGGCCTCGAGGCATCAGGGTCTCACCCCTATTATACCCTCTGTTGCACAAAGGATATGAATAGAGAAATATTGATATGATCTCATATGCTACCCACTTTAAAAAAAAAGTTAGAGCTATTTCTTTGGGGGTGGGGGTGGCTGACAAACAGCTGTGAAATCTTATTTAACTATTTCTGGGAGATAATTTCAGGGTGATGACCCTGAGATTAAATGAATACTTGTGAAAAAGTTTGGGTTGTGATATATGGGCATTGAAGGGAGTACCCATATTGATGACATCACCAAGCCAGTAGTATATTGAAGGAAAAGATCCACCTTGGCCTTGGGTTTTGTCAGCTTCACCTGGGCACCTGCTCTTTCTCAGGGCTGATTTAAGAGCTCCCTGCCACTGGCCCAGGGCTTGTTCCTTTACTTCATTTTAATCACCTTAATGACTTCCAACCCCTGGCTTCAGTCTATGCCCTTCTTGGTCCCTGGATCTGTTTGGCATCCTGGATTCAGAGACTGGAGATATTAGCCAAATCCAGTCCCTACTTATTTTTTTTCCTTCTTTGGTCACTGCCACAACTGGATGCCTTTTCTAACCCTGCCACCAGTGAGATACAGTAGAAAGAACATCTGTAAAATGAGGGGATTGGTCTAGGGTCTTAATTAAAGGTCCTGTCTTGCACTATAGACATGATCATCTTACACTTACATACACACACACAAAAGTAGTGGGTAGAAAAAGAAAAAATAGGGGTGTAACTACTAAGAAATGTGCATAGAAAAGTATTTTATTCATCGGGGCTAAATGGTATCCTAGCTCACTAAACTATCCTAAGCTAATTTAAAAAATTCCTGGACCAAATCCCAGCCTCCATTTTTTTCTGGGTCCCTAGAGTTAAACCTAGCTCAGCTGTCTATCTCTATTCCTACCCAAACCAAGAATGTCTTCTCTATAGAAATCTGACATTTTCAAACTTGCCCCCTTCTCCCCTGCTTCTCCCCAGGGTAGTCACAGTCTAGGCCCTTCTCGAACTCAGAAGCCCAGTGCATTCATCAGCTCCTAATGATTGTACTCGTCATTTCTGTGGGGGCTTCTTGGTTCATTAGTTGTTCCCAGACCAAGGACCCTTCCTGAGCAGAAAAGCCAAATCTTTGAAATCCACTTCTAAACACTAACTTGCTAAGTGAACTCCCCCTAATCCCAACCAAGGCCCCTATCACCTTAAAAAGACAGTACAACAACCCTTTGAAAGTAAAAAGATGCCCCCCTTCTCACAGATTATTTTATTCTATGCCACTACAATTTTGTGTGATGTTAATACCGACCTCCTCCTTCCCCATACACACAAATGAACCACATTGACCAAAGTCACCAATGTGTCCAGTTTAATTTAGCTGCTCAGAGTTCTTCAGCCAAATGGAACTTAGGGAAGATTGAGAACAGACTGATGCTCATTTGTCCATCTTGCATTCTCTGGAGATCAGCTATAAGGAGCTTCTGGTAAAACATTAATCCTCGAGGCTTGCCTTTCATTGCTTCCATTTGTCCATGTTGAGAGTTCAGAAACTAAAGGGCATTTTACTGTATGTCATGCAAGGCTTTCAATAAATTAAGATCCCCTTGGTTTTGAGTTGAATGTGATAATGCTTTAATTCACATGCCCTCAGTCATTGTGTTCAGTTCAGTGAATAAAGATAATTGTACAACACTGTATATTTTTACTCTACACAGACCCTCTTATGAGGGGAGCTAAACCTGGCTCCATTGGTTTGCCTCTTTTTTTTTTTTTCCTCAGCTGACCAAATTGAAACGTGTGGGTTTCCAGGATTAAAGAACACTAGTGCATTAAACGGGAAACAAACCTCTCCAAAATCACAAGGTACTGGAAGTTTTAAAAGTCTGTTTTCTTAACATTACTCTCATCATGCCTTTCCTGCTTCTTTTTTTTTCTTTCCTTCTTTGTGTGCTCGTTTTCTCCCCTCCGGGGAGGCATTCAGCTCAGTAGGTTATATAACTGTGACTTGACACCGCAGCCACACTACCCGAAGCTTTGGGATTCAGCTTACTGAACTGTAGCAAAGCATGAATTCTCCTTCCCTGCACATGCCGGTGCTACTGGCTGCTTGGAGAAGCACAGTTAGAGGATGAATAGATGACTTAGGGTTACAGATCAGCTACATTTAATTCAGTGAGCTGGCGGCTGCGGCGGGCTCCGTGCCGTTCGGAGTATTGGTAAACATGCTGAGGACTGTACTGTCCTGATCACTAAAATGAATGGCTCCGAAGGACCAAAATAGGGCATAGGCATGCTAACTCTGAGGAGAGTAGACTTATTTCCCCCCCTCAAGGGAGCAGCCTGGGAAGCTTTGCTAACAATTTCATTGTCCAGAGTACAGACAGGGGCATACAAAGTTAAGGTGAATGGATTGCCTAAGCTTTTAGGTTCTTCGAGAAAAAAACAAAACAAAACATAAAAAGGGCATTTTAATTCCAAAAGCAGGAAACTCTCAGAGTTCTTTAATTCATTATCATCTCTGCTTACTGGATGGAACATTTGGCTAATGACATAGGCACCAGACCAAGAGCATCCAGTCTAACCAATTGCTGTCTTCTGATTTGGACATTTTGATGGGTTGGTTTTATTTTTTTGGTGGGGATGGTTTTTGTTTTTGTTTGTCAAAGTAAACTTTTATTTTTAGCTGTTTCCCCGAGTAACTGATGAATCCTGATAGTACCTGCTAACCTATCTGACAAAATTTTTCTTTCAACTCCATGTAGTGATGGAAACTACGAAATGGTTACTTCCCCTTCCCCCCTTAAAATAGTTTTCTTCTGTGAAATACCAAATAAAACTAAGTTATTAGTTGAACAATGCTACTTGTAGGAAGCTGCAACCTGAAGGGCACCACACCTAAGTCTTTTTAAAGGAATGCTTCTTTTGCTCGCTTTGTGCTAGGTAATATGTGGCATAACATATTTACAAGGTTTCATGGATTCCCAGGTTCTGCACTCCCACAGAATAGATTCTACTGCCCACAGTCTGAAAAAGGAAACCTTGAGGAGGGGAGGAAGGAGGGTGTGATGGGTGGCAGAGAAAGGGGGTCTGGAAGGTGACTTTATGGAAAAATAAACTCAGGGAGGCATTAAATTTGGAGTCATAAGATATAGGTTCAAATTCCAGCTCTACTATTTAGTATTTGTGTGACCTTGGACAAAAACCTGGGTTCAAAAACCTGATATTTCCTACCTACATGACCTTGGGTAAATCTCTTGGCCTTAGGCTCCTCATCTGTAAATAAAGGTAATGGACTAAGTCCTTTCTAGTTCTGAGTCGGATGCTGATTCCATTTCAGTTCATCATGCCAACCTCTCACCAACCCCACCTCCAATAAACAAAGAAAGCTATGGTCCATTTAATGAAGTATGAGTAAGACTGCTCCTGGAGCTACTTCTGTGAGAAATATATACATATATGCATTTGCCTATACACATTAATATTTCAAATACCATACTGGGTATTTGGGAAATATCAGTAGTTGTGCTTTGGCAGAAGGGGTAAATCTAAACTTCACAAGCTTATATCAATATTATTACCTTCTACATGAAGTTTTTCCTGAATTCCCAAGATACCAGTGCCTTTCCCCCATAGTACCTCCCCAATTATCTTGAATTAATTAATGGATTTATTTTGAACATACTTAAACAGATGTCCATATTGTCTCCTTCAAGTAAATGTAAGATCCTTCCGAGCAAGAACAGCTTTATTTTTTTTTTATCCTTGGTGAGTAGAAAAGTGTGTGACACCTAGTAGACATTTAATAAAGACATGTTGATTGAAGAACAAACCTCCTTCCAGAATATAAATTGTATGGAAAGTTTCCCTATAGCTGGGTGTGTGTGCAAGGATGGTTTAATAAATTGGGAAAACATAGCGATTCATTCAATTTAGAATTATGAAATATAATTGATGGCACAGAATTCCATGGTAAAGTGGTTAGTCACTTGAAGGTCAACTAAGGTTGGCTCCATTTCCAGAGAAGGCTTGAGAGAAACCTTTTAGATCTAGCTTCCCCCTAAGTGCCTACCTAGGTTCTTATAAGAAGCTCATGGATGAATGATACCAACTTTCAGATTTTATGCTGAAAAGTTACATAATTCAGTGGCCTGTTAATCCTTCTTTCTCCCTTCCAAAATTGTCCTGAGTGGCATCTCCAGTGAGCAGCTCCTGCCTCCCTCTTGCCTTATGGGGCTGCTGATGCAGCTTGTGCTCATTGAGGATTCCTTCCTTAGCAGGCAGGGCTAAGCTCATAAAACCCCAGCTTGTGGATCTGGGATCCTTATTAGAGAGACATGTGTTTGACAGGTTTGGCCATTTAAATGGCCTGTCAGGTGAGCCTTTGATCCCAGTCACTTTCCTTTGTTTGAGAGGAATGCATTCCCTATTGCCAAGAGGCAAAAAAAAAAAAAAAAAAAACAGGGAAAAGAGCACTTGTTCTGAACTGGATGAAGCTTTTATGACCAAACCGGGGAGAAAATTTTGTTCAGATTCCTTAGCACCCCACACCCCCTCCCTCCCACACAGATATTTTGACAGCCCACCCAAACAAGAAAAACACCAGGACAGGTGATCAGAGGGTCTAGGCATCCAACAGCCCTATTACAGCCTTGACTGTAATTCTGTGGCTTGGAACTAGTTACTCTCCCTCCCGACCTCAATTTTCTCATCTATAAAATGGGGGTAATTCATACCTCACAGTGTTGTAAAGGGTCGGGGGTGGAAGGGGGTATTGATTAATTAATGTTTACAAAGTTCTTTGAACTTAAAAAAAAAAAACCCTCACCCTGTACATTGTTATTATTTTTTGCTTTGAGTTCTGGGGTGTGTTTTAACGTGAACCTCTAAATAGAACGCCTGGTTTGCAAACCCATGGGAATGGAAATACAATTTAAGGAATTAACACAGCTCTGGGAGAACAACAAGAAGGCGTTTACCCAGCAGTGTCGCTTTTTTTTTTTTTAAGATTTCCATAGGGGTACTTGCAGCATAGGGAGAGACAGCAGTCATTTTCAGTGCCAAGAACAATGTGAGCTCCAAGAGAGGAAGCAGGTATCCAGATTCGGGAGGAAAGCTTTGACAAGCCTTTTTCTTGGCTCTCGCGCCTCGCTGAATGGAGCTGTCTCTCTTTAGAAAACTCGGTTTTCCATCCCTATTCTGCCTTTATACAGTCCCTAGGGAAGCCAAACATGGAGAGAGTAATGCCTTGCCTGCTGTGCAGACTGCCAGGCGGAGGGCTTCGTGTCTGAAACATTAAAGCATACTTAATATGATTTAATTTCTAGCTCTGCTAATTTATCCTGTTGTCACTCTGCAGCACAACAACCAAATACAGACACTTGTCTGCAACTAGGTAATTAGGCTTTGTTATGGAGTTAGATTTGACTCCAAGTTAATGAGTGGCAGAGGAAAAGCTAATGAAGAGAGGCTTCTCCTCGGGTGCTGGGGATGTTTAACCCTTTTATGTGAATCTGGAGAAAGGCCCTTTTTCGTGGGAAAAAACACAATAGCCTAATCCCCCGTTAGAGAAACTTTGCAACCTGCAAAAGTTAACAAGCCTGTTCCTAGCGATTCGGTAAGCCAGATCAAAAATCCTTGAAAATGTAGCTCTACCTGTATTAACTACACTGATCCTCCTGCTCCGGCAGCCCCCATCAAATGAAGGGCTTTCTAATTGTTTCTTACTGAAGAAACAAATACAGGTGATATGTATCAATAGAAGGACAGCACGTTTGCATTACTTTTTTTTTTTTTTGCTGGAGGCTATGCTTGAGTCTTAAATCAATAGTCTACCCAATAGAGCCTGATATTGATTATTGGATTAAAGGGCACGTCAATTTCTTATTCAAGATTCAATATTCAAGGATTCAGTGAGAGTGGGGAGATACTCCAGGTGTACTTTTTTGTTCAGTAGTTTGACCCATTTGTTTTGCTGTACTACCATTTAGATCATTTGGAATAAAAATTGTATCTCTTAGTATCATAGATTTAGGGCTGAAAGAAACCAATTAAAATCATCTAGTCTAACCCCCTCATTTATAGATGAGGAAACTGAGGCCAAGTGATTTACCCAAGTTCACCTAGAGAGGAAGTATCAGAGCAAGAATTTGAACCCAGGTTTTTGATTGCAAATCTGACTCCTTTCTACAATCCCAGGCTCCCTCCTTTGGAGGCTCAACAGCTGAAGCTACTGTTGGTATTTTTCTCATCTCCTTAAGCTCCTGAGATTGTTGTTTGATTCTCCTGAATTCAGAATGGTAATTAGAGGAGGGTACCTCAATTCTGATGCACTTAGCAAAAGACTTTCATCTTTCAATATTCTCTGCTGGTTGAGGAGTCAACTACACTAATTCCTGTAACCTGAATATCTCAATAGGTGGAGAAGCCTCATAGGTGTATATCTCTAATTCCCTTCATATCTACTACCAAAATTTAGGGAATCGAATTTTGACTCTCATATAAATCATCTAAGAGCTTGGAGTCAGGCAGATCTAACTTTGAATCCTGCATAGCTATGGGACAAACTCTGATTAAATCTCTTGAGCTCTCTCAGCCTCAATTCCTCATCTGTTTAAAAAAAAAATGAGAAAAATAACTGCACTTACCACACAGCATTATTGTAAGGATCTAACAAGATAACATCTGTGAAGCACTTTATACATGTGAACTAGCTGAAAGGCGGGTCTGGGAAGCAGGGAGATCTGAGTTCAAGTGCTATGTCTGACATACTGACTGGGTGACACGCAGGACAAGTCACCATCTCTCAGAGCCCCAGCCAACTCTTTAAGACTGCAAATTGCAAAATAGTTTCCTCTCTCCTGAAGCATGTGTGTGGTGGAGAGGGGAGGTCCTGATCAGCAAGCTCACTATACCAATGGAATCACATGTCCAGAAAAAAAAATAGGGCCCCTAGTTCATCTTCTTTTTTTTACAAATGAGAAAAACTGGGGCAGCCAGGTGGTACAGTGAATAGAGCACCTGCCGTGGAGTCAGGAGGACCTGGGTTCAAATCCAGTCTCAGACACTTGGCATACTTATTAGCTGTGTGACCTTGGGCAAAAGTCACTTAACCCCATTTCCCTGCCTTCCCCCCTCCAAAAAAACAAAACAAAAACCAAATAAGAAAAACTGAGACCAGGAGAGAGGAAGCCACTTGCCCAGGCAGTACACAGCCACCAGAGAGGGGACCAGAAACTCAGGTCTTTGGACTCCTGTTCTGAAGTGTTTACTTTCCATTATGCCTAGCTGCCTCCCATCTCATGAATACTGTATCATCTGTGTTTTCTCCTGAGCTCCAAGTTTCATGCCACTAGACTGTGTGGTGCTGGTACTTCAGCATTTCATTTAGCTATTTTGGAACAGATCTGATTAGGAAATATTAGATAGCTCATTAGGTTCTCTCCCCTCCCCCCCCATCCCCCTAAAATCAACTCCAGAGCCATGTTGTCTATCGGCATTACCAGCTATTGCCTAATGGCAGAGTATGCACTTACCTTTCTGGCCATGCTGGTATTTCTGGTAATGCCCAATTCAATTTTGTGTGCTTGGTAAAAATTGAATTAAGATGCAGATATATTTCAAATTTGTGATAATACTGTCAGAAGACAAATAGGGGAAATCCTGAACTTAGTTCAAGTAGGTCAGATCAAGACCCGGCCCTAGATAAAACAAGTCAGGAAGGTTAAACTTGGCTTTCTTAACTTTTTGTCCCTGCATCTACTACTTTATTCAGCATTCATGGACATACAGGGGGTTTGGTAGCCTCTATCATTTTTGCTGATCTTGGCCAAGTGCCCATTGCTATAGTGCTTCTGCTTAGCCTCCTAGGGAGCCTACTGTACCTTCTCTTCTAGACAGCCACCAGTGATCTAGGTCTTTCCTGACCTCTTCTGGCTCCATCCAAACCTGCCTCTCTTTTTTGGCCCCTTCCTTTGAGGCCTTCCTGAATAGCTCATTAGGAAATGTGGTTAATAAAACCAAATTGAGTTATCAATGGCTGAAATAATGGCCTAATTTGCTTCTGTTCTCATTTGGCATTTACATCTTTAATGCTATACCTATCCTTTAAAGCCCAGTTCAAATACATGGAAACGTAGCTTATCTTCTAACTCCTTGTCATCTCTTCTTCAATTCATAGCACATCATGTGTTCTTATGTTTTAACTTGTATCAAATTTATAGTATCATAGCATAGTATCCCCCCTACTCAGTTGGAAGCCCCTTGAAGGCAGGGCGTGTGTTCTATTTATCTTTCTTTCCCCCCTCCCCACCCAGGTTTACAGCATATAATAAGCACCTAGCAAAATATTTGTTCATTTAATTCAAAGGAGTGAGCAGTACGGGGGTTAGCAGTGTGGCAAGATCAGTAAGGGAAAAATTCTGAGCCAAGACCCAATTCCAGTATCTAGCCCAGTGCCAGGCCCATAGTAGGCAATGTGTCAATCAATAAGCATGCCTTCTGGGTGCTAATGAAACAGTTCCTATCCTTAAGCAGCTTTCACTCTATTGGTGGAAATAGCATGCAACATATAAATATATTCCAAATAAATGCTGGGTAGTTTGGGAAGGGAAGACACTAGCAGTAGGGGGAATCAGGAAGAACTTAGCATAGGCTATACTATTTGATCAGAAATAAATGAAATAAGGGATTCTACAAGGCAGTCTAGAAGGTGGAAGGCATTCAAAACAAGTATAAAGGAAGGAAGACCAGAGATAGAATGTCAGGTGTGAGTAACCAACCAGAAGGCAAATTTGACTAGACCATAGAGAGCATGAAAAGGAGAGATGTGTAAGGCTGGAAAGGTAGGTTGGGGCAAGTTTGTAAGGAATTTTAAATGCTAAACAGAAGAGTTTTTATTTGACCCTAGAGGTTAGAAGGGAGCCAGTGGAGTTTGTTGAGTGGTAGTAGTGAGATAGAGAAGTTTTATATGGTTAGACCTGAAATTTAGGAAAATCCTTTTTGTGGCTGTATGTAGGATGGATTGGACAGGGAAGAGGCTTGAGGCAGGGAGGTCAGTTAAGAGGCTGTTGCAGCAATCTAAGGCAAGAAGTGATGAAGGACTGAATTAGTATGGTGGCTAAATGAGTGGAGATAATGGAATGTACAGGAGATATGGTGGTAAAAACAAGATTTGACAATTGATAGGAAACGTGGATGACTGAGAATGAGGAGCCAAAGATGAATCTGAGGTTAAAATTGGGGTGACTGGGAGGATTTTGGTACACTCCACAGTAGAGAAGTTTGGAAGAGTTATTCCCAATGTTTACTACATGTAATATCAGCCATACCTGAGGATCACAGAATTCTCCCTTTCTGTCCTATTGTATACGTTGGTTTTTTTTTTTTCCTGGAAGCACCAGCTTGGGATCTGGGCAGAGCTGGAGGTGGAGGTTGAGGCAGGAAGGGGCAAGCCTAAGAGAACTAGAGAGGTAAAGGTGAGGAAGATGAGGCAGCCTAGATGAAGGCAGCTCAGAAGGAAAGCTGGTGACTGCAGATCTGACCTCTTCCAGGCCACACAGGGTCAAACAGCAGAGATTAAATAAAAGGGCTAAAATGGCCCAAGCCTCTGTATTATCAGATTACTACCAAGGACCCGCCACTATAAAAGGGTGGGCAGCTTCACAAGATTCAGCCAAGTGCTGCTTTTCTTCCTTGTCACTAATTTCAGACCCAAAGAGGTTTAATATCCCAGAAGCATATTCATCTTTCTGTGTTTATTAAATTAAACCCTACATGAATCTGCAACAACATACCGTTCATTAATAGGAAAAGAGACCATTGTTTCCCTCTGGGGAATAGATTGGCTCTGATCTGCTTCTAGGTAGGCATAAATGTGTTTGCGGGGGACAGAGAGAGGAGGTGGAGGTGGGGGGGAGAAGAAGAAAGAGAGGAAAGGAGGTCCTAAAGCCTAGATTAGAAATATTCAAGACTGATTTTTATGGGAGCTAAATCTGTCTAAGTATTCCTGATGGGGCGCCTAGCATGATATTAGTTTTTATAAGGGGAAAAAAAGAACATGTAATTGTGATATCTCCATAGGAAGAAAACTGCAAATCTGTTAAGAAGAACCCCTACGCAAATTTGAAAACAGCTTACATATAGGAAAAGCCATTTTTTCTTCTAGCAACATTAACATAGTCAAACAACTGAAGAGAGAATCCCATTAGCTAAGTCAGTCCCATCAAGTTAAAGCATACCAACAGTGCCACCGGGGGCTCAGTGGGAAGTCTCATCTTATACAGCATAGACCAGAATAATCTGGAAATCCCATCAGTACAGATTCATGTTACTATTAACAATGAAGGCAAAACCAAAAAGCCCCTGGGGGAAGGAGGGGTTTAGAAAAGAAAAGAGGGGGAACAATATGAGAAATAACATGGTGATAGAAATTATGGTGGGCACATGATTCAACACTCATTAAATGCTGCTTTGTCCAAAGTGCTATGGTAACCACTGAATCTAGGATCTGGAAACCTATAAAAGGTTGGAGAGATTGGTTAACACTTGAGTAGGAACTCAATCCATGGCAGCATGGGTTCAGATAATATTAACCTGATGCAAGTCACTGGTCAGGGAAGGGAATCTGAGGAAATGTCTGCAAAAACAAAAAAATAATGAGGAATTGATTTTCTTTCTCTAAATACTTAGGCTTCCCCTTAAGGTCAACAACAGTTTTGTAACTAACCTGAAGGAACACAGTTATAATCTGAGTTAAATAAAGAAAAAGTTTGTTTTTGTTTTCTCCTCTGTTTTTTGCTCTGCTCATCTCAATTGACCCAACATGTTTTAAGCTCTTACTATGCTCCAGGCCTTGGGTTGGGCATTGGGAGTACAAAAATCACTCAGTTGATCCCATGGATCAAATGTTCCCTAAGTATTCCATAAACTGGTCAGGAATGGATAAGTTGTGATTATTATTACTGGAGGACATTGAGGATATAAACAGGAAAACAATATAGTCCCTAACCTTCAAAGAATTTAGAGTCTACAAAGAAAATAGAGTCTATACCATATGGCTACCAATAATAAATACAGAGACACAGAGACAAAGAGACAGAGAGCAAGAGGGAACTATTAACTGGTAGGATCAGGTGGTACCTGAGCTCTGAGATCCTGTAAACCAGGGGTGAAGAGGGAAGTCCCCAGAGGGAACTGGGAATTCTGGGAATAGGAGATCATAAAAGATCTTTATCCCATAAAAATGACAATTATCATCTATCTTTCTTGACATGTGTGGTGGTTTCTCAGGGTTTTATTTAGCACAGTGTGCAGAAAAGTTAGGACTGAGGGATATTTACCCCTGGCCTATGCATAGTCATGACTTCCAGGCTTTTAAGGATAACTTGTGATGGGGATGATATGAAATGGGACAATAATAGCAATAGTTAGCATTTATGTAACACCATAGGGTTAGCAAAGCATATTGTCTGCTATTTAATCTTTAGAATCCCATTATCAGGTAGAGATTATTGTTATACTGATTTTATAGATGAATAAACTGAGACTAGCAGACCCTTTTAAAGGTTCACAGAACTATAACATGTCTGAGGCAGGACTTGAACTTGGGTCTTTCAGAATACTATGCACTAAGCTATCTAGCTGCTTCTCAGAGAAGAGGAACTCTTTTCCCAATTAAAATCTTACTTCTTCTTGCCCAGGAATTAACCCTAGAAGCAAAAGGAGATATCCCAGGAGGGATTATTAAGTGGACACTGCCAAGCCAAGCTATACCACAAATGAGACTACAAGTCATCTCTTATACCCAAGAGTCATAGGGAATCAGTGTCCATCAGTAATAGTAAGAGCAGAGTCCCTGTTGAGAAGGATAAGAGGTAGTGCCTTACAGCAGGGTCCAGCAATCATCCCTGATGGTCCTTTGGCTAGCTAGGCTGAGAGCATCAGCCCTGAAGTCCATTAAGGTATGATAATCCTTCAAATCAAAATGATTCATTGTAGTCCTAGCAGTAGACTAAGCAAGTGAGAAGCACTGGAAAAGCTCTGCAAGAGAGAGAAACTATCTTAATCTGCAATTAAAAGGCCATTTCAGCACATGTTAATCTCTAGTTTAATTGGAGACATTTTAGTGTTGATTAATTGATTGGTGAGAATGAATTTTGGGATTTAGTTGGGAGGCTGATAAACCAGAGCATATCTATGACACACTGGTCTGATGAAAAGAAAATTTTACACTGCATTCAAAGAAGGCCAAAATGTATCCATTCATTCATTCACCAAGCATTTATTAAGCTCTTGCTATGTGCCAGGGGATGGTGCCAGTATGTGCCTGTACATACACAGAATGTACTGCAATCCTAGTACATTCCAACTGTACTGGGAATACAAAGACACAAAAACCCACAAGGATCTTAGGATCGCCAAGGATATTTGGGAGAAGCAATATATACCCAGATAACTAAATACATACAAAAAGTAAAGATACACAAGGTCATTTGGTGAGTGAGAGCAACCAAAGGGGTCAGTGAAGCCTTCCTATAGGAGCTGGCTATTGAGATGAACCCTGAAGGGAGCCAGAGAAGCCAAGAGGCAGAGGTGAGGAAGAAGGGCATCCCAGGTAGGAAGGTACAGTCTATGCAAAGACACAGAAATGAGAAACGGAGAGTTGTCTGTGTGGAACAGCCAGTAGCCCACGTTCGCCAGAATGTAACATGACATCGACAGGGCAAGATGGGCTGCAGCCAGATCGTGAATGAAAGGCTTTAAATACTATGGAGAGGAGCGAATGTTTCATTCTAAAGGTCACAGGAAAGAAGTGGGCCAGTCAGCAGACCTTTGTGATAGGAAGATGAAGTTAGCAGCTGTGTGGAAGATGGATTGGAGAGGGGAAAGATGGGAAGCAGAGACCAATTAGGAGATATGGTCACTGCAGTGAGCTCCATGTTGCTTCTAAGCATTCCCAATGTACATCTTCCCAAGCATATGGGCAACAATTTGAAAGTCATTGGAAACCTGAACCCAGCAGAAAGAAGAGCTCCCATTCACCCCAAGATATAACTGTGCTTATTAGCAATCTATCAGCAATAATTTATTGAGCATGAACCATGACCTCACCATTATTTTAGGTGTAACTAGGAATAAAAAAGAAAGTGGACCATATTCACTTTGTACTCATGTAGCGTATAATCAAGTGGGAAGAATGGGAACCTATTTTTTTTCCCAGGGATGATGATTACAACTGCTATGGGTACTTGGATTATTTTATCAGTAACAAAAAATTCTGCATATTTATAACCTATATTTTTCTCTGCCAAGATATGAATTTGCCATTTTAAAACTATAATGATATATTCATACATGTAGATGATAAATATATAGCATATTTAGATTTGTAATTGCATTGGTGAGGGGAGATTGCTTCCATCAATGCAGATGAACAACTCATTTGTAACTAATAGCCTTGGAAAGTTTCCTGAAGCAGTGAGGGTTTGAGTGATTTGCCCATGAAAACACAATCTGTCAGTCAGGAGTAGAATTTGAATCCCATTCTTCCTCACTGCAAGGCTTCCCAATAATTCTACTCACTGTTGTATGACTGTCTCTCTGTGTTTATATATGGATGGAGATAGGGCCTGGTCTTGTGATTTCCTTCTTATAGAGAACTCCCTGGCAATAAAACCCCAGGTACCAATTCATGTTGGAACCTTCTCTGAAACTTGTAATGTTAATACTGATTTTTAATCCTAGATTTCAGGGGCTCTATGAATTTGATTTTGATAACAGTATTTCAGTATCATTGATTTCCTTTGTAGTTGTATTTTTTATTTTATGAATTTAAAATATCTTGAGAAGAGATCCGTAGGCCCCACCAAACTGCCAAGAGCTCTATGACACATAAACGATTAAGGATGCTTGTCTTAGAGAGTTGCCTAGAGTTCTGAAAGGTTAAATGATTTTTCTGAGGTCATATAGCTACTATGGGTCAGAGGTAGAATTTAAACTAGAGTCTTTCAGGTTTCAAAGTTAGCACTCAAATAACTAAGCCCCGATACCTCCCACATGCTTAAAAAGGGATTTACAACCACAAAATGTTTTCTTGAACATTTTCACACTTTATCCTTACAACAGGGCAGTGCAAATATTATCCCCAGTTTATAGGCTGAATTAAGTGACTTGCCCATGATTACATAGCCAGTAGGGGCAAAACTGGTCTTTGAACCTTCAGTATCCGTAATCCAAATCCAGTGCTATTTCTACCACACCATACCACCTCTCAAGTACACATTTGGGTCATCTTTTTTTGGCTTTTGAATATGTCTGATATAACCCAACTTGGTTGGGTTCTCAAAGCTCTGCTTTTCTTTGTGACCTTGGGAATGTCTCTAAATATTAGTTTTCATATCTGTTGCAATAGATACATCTCTAAAATTCAATTTTTATAAAAACTATTTGCATTTTAAGTAGGAGATTTTCTTCCTCTAATTTGTCTTCCACTCACAAGTATCCAGCAGATAATGTGATACAGTGAAATAAAAGCTTTAAAAGCCAATTCCTATCAATAATGAAGTCAGCACTGAGTATACCAAGAGTATCATTCTGTAATCCTGGGATTAATACAGATACTTAATAAAATGTATAGACCATCAGAACCCAACTACCAACCTGCGATTCCTTACCTCCAATTGAAATGTCAAGAATTAACATTTATACTAGCATATTTAATCCATCCTGAAATCCTACAGGTTCAATTGACCTGCTAGGAGAGTATCTCTGAGACTACAAAATAGAGTTCTCTTTTAGGTTTGGGCTGTCCATTTCAATTAAAGGAAGTATGGAGAGTAGGAAATCATAATCCAGAGTATTTAGTGACTCTCCAAGCCCTCACAGTAAAAAGCACTGGGAAATTTAGGAGGACAAATTAATATGAACCTACAGTTAAAATAAAGCCTCAGCTCTTACTTATCTAGGACTTAATTGGAGATATTTGAATGTAATATTTTGGTAAACATGAATCTGGGGATTTAGGAGGAACCAGGGAACAGCAAATAGGCCCAATGAAAGAAACACATTTTAAAATTTCCTTCAGAGAAAGTCCAAACCAGGACATCTAGTTTTGTTTTCTTTTCCATTGTGTCAATTGCCTTTTTGGAAGGTGTAGCTGGACAGTTAGGCTCTGTCATTGCAGTAGACTCTCTAGATTCAGTAGGGACAGGATGTTTCGCTTTCCAAGGCATGGGCACGATGATAACTCAGGTGAGGCCTTTTCTGGTTTTGTTGCTCTTTCTTCACAGCTTTGTTTTCAGGGTTTTGCAGGAATTTTGGCCCTGCCATTACCTTGAAAAATAACAGAATCCGTGAGATTTTTTCTCCTGCTCATGTTATTTGATTCCAAGTAAATTTCTGTTTTGTATTGTGTTGTCATAACTAGAAGGAACATCAAGTGAAGCGAATCTATTCATTATGGTCTAAAACATGCTGTGTCCACGAGTATGTGCGATCACAGTGGTTCACATTTCATGAGAACATTGTGACTTGCATTAAATAGGGTATAAGGAACTCCCAGATAGGGAAACTCCCTCTACCAATGACAGTCGGCTCTTTCTCTACAATGTATTATATTAGAGAATTTCTTAGAACACTGAGAGGATAACAATATGCTCAAGGTCACAGCATGTCTTACGGTCAGGACTTGAACCTACTTCTTCCTGGAGTCAAAAATAACTATATATATTATGCCACACTGTTTCTCTATTAAATATGTAAAGATAATTAAGTGATTTGTGATACAGGACACAGGTGTGGTGAATATACTACTCAAACAACATACTACCTTCTGTGAAAATCAGTAGCAAGAGGTGGCTAGGTGGTGCAGAGAATAGAGAACTGGCCCTGGAATCAGGAGTTCAAATCCAACCTCAGACACTTAACACTTACTAGCTGTGTGACCTTGGGCAAGTCACTTAACCCCAATTGCCCTTTCTTCCCCCCGCCAAAAAGCAAAAAAAAAAAAAATCAGTAGCAAGATTTTAACTCAAGCAATTCAACTTTTACTAGGTACTAGCTCCAATGGAGACAATGTTAGTCTTTGGGGGGCACATAAGGAAAAATAAGGTGGGATTCCCAGCTCTCAAAGATCTTATAATCTTAGTGGAATAAAATGTCAATTTCCAGTAGAATGTCAGTTTTTTGAGGGCAGGAATTATTTCATCTTTGTTTTTGTATCCCTGATGCCTAGCTCAGTCTTTACACATAGAAGGCACTTGAGGAATATTTGTTAAATTGAGTTTAATGAGCTGAGACCGACAGAAATTAGGGGAAAAAAACCTTTTGTATGACGTTTTCAAAAATACGTTGGACCAACATTAAATGCTATTATCTTCTATGGAAATAGAGAAGGCTTCACAATAGAGATGCATTTGATCTCTGCCTTGAGGATTATATAGGATGCAGATAAATTGAACTGTTATAGATAGGGAAAGGAGGAAGGGGGCATTCCAAGCCAGGATGGGTCTTGAGCCAACGTACAAGATGATGAGTAGGGGAGTTTGACTGCACAAAGTTTTTGTGTTGTAGAATAACGGGAGATTAGCTAGAGCAAATGGGGGCCATGCTGTGAAGGGATGAGGATTTGTACTCGTTGTAGGCAATGAGGAACCACTGGCATCTTTGGAGAGAGGGGTAATATACTGAAATGATTGTCTTTGAAGGATGATTACTTCCCCACAAAGTAGACTGGTTTAATTTCTATAAAATGGACCAGATTACATTTCTAAACATGGTACCAAATAGGAACCAGTATTGAAGAATAAAGTACATTGCATTGTGGCTAAGAAACTTAACATCAATAAGACGTTTGTAATTGTCTTGGAACCTTCAGTGATGCCATTCACTAGAAAAGAATAGAATATGAGGTAGGTTTCTCCTGTTCCATCCTTCCTCCCCCACATAAGGGAATTTAATTCAATTCAGATCAGTTAAACACGCCCTTATTAAACATCTACTATATGCTTTTACTTTAATGGATTTTTGAATTGTGTTCTGGATTTCATTTTTCAACTCAAGACATTATAAGTCTCTGATCCAATAGCCCTTCTGAGCACCTGGCCCCAGGTGAATTATAAATTCACCCTCCCCTGGGGCACTGGGAACACAAAGGAGAAGAAAAATATATATACACAAATTAAATACAAAGTAATTTCTTGGGGAGCAATTAACCACTAAGGAGAGGACTTAGGTTGGAGCTGAGTCATGAAGGGAATGAGGGATTTCAAGAGGCAGAAACCAGAAGGAAAAGAGGCCAGCCTGTGCAAAGGTCAAACAGATGAAATGTGGTCCTTCTCTCTAGTGTACAGGGAGAAGCAAGCAGGCCTACTGAAGCTAAGTATTTCCATGGCATGCTCCCTAAACTTATGCCACAAGCAGAATTATGTTAATGCCTATAGAGATTCCTCAAGACCTGAAACTGGCTTTGACAAGATTATTTCTTACCAAGAGCCCTGGTACCATGTATCTCTACTTAACATATGACTGTAGGTCAGTAAAGAAATCTGGTAAGAGATATGAAATAAATGAAAATGTGTAGAAATGATATCAGGAACTTAATATGGGAAATAATGCTAGCATGCTATAATCTTTACCAAAAGCCTTTTTTTCCCCAAGAAATAAAAGTAATAACATTTGTGAGCATATGTCATTCAAAAAATTAAAATGGGCTCCATTCAGAGACAAAGAGCTCTTTAATGAAGGTATAAATGTGCCTTTTAAAAAGAAAATGACTTTTTCCCCCTTTCCCTGGTACCCACAGTAACGAACACTCCTACCCAATCAAAATATGAAAACAAAATTGGAGCTGTGTCAGCATCTTGGCTGCAAATAAAACTCAAAACAGGTTATAGCACATGCTAGGAATACAAAATAAGGTTAGAAATAATGCTTCAGCTGTGAGTTCTTCAGGCTGTGGAAATAATAGAGCATAATTTAGTAGAAGAGGAACTAGGGAGTCAGCATACACAGGAAAAATGAAAGGAGCAAGAAAAATGCAAAGGGGTAGGAAACAGGGTGGAGAAAAATTTGAGGAATACAGTGGGTGGTAAATCATTAGAGGGTGGAAGAAAAAACAGGAAGGATCAAAAGACAGCTCAGGTAAAGAGCCCAAGAAGAAATCGAGGGAATTGAGTTTTCTATAAAATGGACCAGATTACATTTCTAAACATGATACCAAATGGGAACCAGTATTGAAGAATCAAGTACATTGCATTGTGGCTAAGAAATTTCACCAGCCTACTGCCAATATGACTATGAAAACAGACCTCTGGACAACTAGAACATTCAAGAACTCATTTCTTACTGTTCGTCCAATATTATCACCTAAGTCATAACTAAATTTGTATAGCAGTTTTGTAATTATCTTGGCTTACAGGTACAGATGTCAGCTCACATTGTTCAACTTAATAGGTTTTTGAATGTGTTTTGGATTTCATTTTTCAATTCAATCAAGATATTATGGGTCTCTGATCCCGTAGCCCTTCTGAGAGCCTGGCCCTGGTGAATTACAAATGGGAGTTCCTGTGACCAAAGACCCAAGATTACATAGAAGTAGTAAAAGGGTGAAAAAAAACCCACCTTTTCTCTTTCAAACATTTTCAACAGAATTATCAAAACAGTTATCTCAGGAAATAGCAAGTTGAGCCTAGCTTTTGTTCTAGCTGAAAGGAAGGACATATTTTTTTCCTAATAAGTATTTATTGTGCAGGTTAATTTCCCCTTGTGTCTGATTTCCTAGGGCTAATGGTTGAGATTTAAGAAAGGGGACTGTTCTCCATCATTTTTTCTCCACGCTAGGAGAAATGTTTTCTAAAATTGGATATAGCTGATAAATTTATCCTGAAATTGCTTAGTTTTGCTGTCTGTTGCCTTTTCGAGGACTACAGTTTTTGGAAAAATCCATCCTATAGAAGTCACATTCAATGTTCATTTGGGGGTCAATAAAAACATTCCATAAGAAGATTCTAAAAACACCCCCCCGCCCCATTCTTCCTATCATTTTTTGATAACAAATATTTCTCAACCTCAGATATTAAATAAACCCCATCCCTTTCAAAAAAAAAAAAAAGCAGAACACCTGCTCCCAATGTTATATGTTAGTAGGAATAAAAAAAAACCTGACATGTCATCAGACAAGCAGTCCACTTGTATTTCTCACCATTTTACTCCCTATCCATATGTGGAACTAGCTGGCTTTCCCCAAGATGACCTATGGGTTGGTAGATAAAATTCTACTCCATATTCCATAGATAACTGAGACTAGAGTTGTTAGATAAGGGGAACAGCTAGCTTGAAATAGTAAAAATGCTGTGGGGAGGCGTATGCATAATAAGGGAGGCCTAGTTGAAGCCCAGTCAACAATTTAGATCCATACCAATCAGGTGATATTCAGAAATTCCTGCATTCCAGGTGAAATGTATGTTCAGCCTGCATCTGGGGAACACTCAAATCCTTTGTGGGATTTGCATATATCCTTGGTCTAATTGGTCTCTTCTTTACTGACTTAAAGGTTTATAACTATTCAGCAGCACATATATGTCGGGATTGTACACACCCTCATTATCTGTTCAATTCACAACAAATTAGTGATTTTCCCCCCAAAAATTTAAAGGTGCTGTACTTGTTGTCACATTCCCAAGGAGGTAGTAATAGTCAACCACCTGGCACCTGGAGCACAAGAATCATCTTTAAGTACTGAGAATAGAAAGAAAATGAAGGGTTTTGTGCTTGTATCCAAGAAGAAATCCAGAATAAAGTCGTTTGAGAATCAAATTTATTTTTAGCTGTCCTAACCCCATTTCTTCTACTGAAGGAAATCCCTCACCTCCCAGTCCTCTCAAGTGTGTGTGAGCACACATACACATAAGCTGCTTTGTATTGTTGGATATATTTGCCTGTTTATTGGTCAAATTTCGCCATCTAGATTGTAAGTTTCTTGAGGACAAGGGCCATGTTTTCTACTTTTATTTTATTTTTTTATCTCTGATCACAGGGTGATATCACCATCAGCACTTGGCAAAATATTTGTTGATTGAAATGCTTTATAGGTTGGGACAAATAACAGCCACATCCAAACATCAGCATAAAACAGGCAGAAACAGGCCTATAAGAAAGAAGGCCCAAACCGAATAACTCAAACTGTGACCAAAGCAACATCACAGACCTGGGAATGGAAACTTTTGAAACTCGGCCCCAGCAAGAAGCCTGTGTGAAGGCAGCAGCTCCTTGAAAAGGTGTTAAATCGGTGAAGGGCAGAGATTGTCAATCCATTAAACAGTGAGTTACAATAGTCAAGTGCAGAGATCACAGAGGCAAGGTTTAATGTACACATATCTATACGGGGCCCTTTGATGCTTTCAAATACCTCCTCGTCATCTGAAAATCAGTCAGCAGGCATCGCCTACATATTTCACAGCAGTCTACCCGTCTGGGTGTTTTGGCTTGGCAGCAGAAAGCTCTCTGAAAGGAAGCTAAGATACTTCAATGCGTTCTTGCTCATGTATCCAGTTTGTATATTCCAGCAGTGTCTAATTTTCCACTAATTTGGGGACAGTCGATTCAGTTGGAAGTGTGCAAAAGAGTAATTAATGTGGTTAAGGCACTTTTCTGCAATCCCAAATGGGTCTTACATGCACACCACACAAACTTTGAAATACGGAAGTGGAGAAGGAAATTTATTCACAGATCACGACTGTTTTCAGCAACAAGCCTGGTCAAAAGGGCCAAATGTTTGAACTATATGACTTATGCCCAAATAGTTTTGTAATCTTTCAGGGATGGATATTTAGGGCTTTCTGTGAGTAATAAATAATTTAGAAATCATTCATTAAGAATGTCTAAATTATAGACACTGCAGGCAAATTCTCTTTTAAGAAAGGAAGTATGGCCTAGAAATTAGACTCTGGTCTCTTTCTTCTGTAGTTCCTTTTTTTTTTTTTAATTCTCTCTAACCATGAATAAAATGCCAGTGTTATAAGGGCTTGGTTTATATCCCAGCGATGCTTAAGTCAAAGATGAAAATGAAGTTGGTAGTATTGATGAAGCATCAGGAAGCAAGTCAGAAGACTTTCATTTTTATTCCTCATTCTGCCAATGTTTCATCCCTTCGTAATGTTTCCCATTCTGTTTTTAAAGGAGGACCACATATCCCTGCAAGCTAAGGGAAGCTGTAAAAATGTATAGAATGAGAGTTTAATAGATTGAAATCTTCACAGTTCCTTTGCATAAGGCAAAAATATAAACTTAGCTTTAATGACATATCTATCAGCCAACATAGGGCACACAAAACCTGACCAAGCCTGATGGGACTAGCCTTCATTTAATTCAGATTTTGTGGGTAGGGAGAAAGGCTTGGTCATACCCTTCGGAGACACTTAGAAGAGGAAAGCTTATTTCTTGAGAGAGGAAGTAAGACCTTGTTTCTGGGAAGATCCAAGAACCTCCAAAAGATACAGTCTATGTACATTTCAAGTTGACAATTTAGGGTCAAAATTTACAGCTGGAATCTCATCTAGGCCCACCAAGGTCATCTACAACAGGGGTTCTCAACCATGTTTGTGGTCATGAACACATTTGGTAGTTTGTTGAAGCTTATGATCCTGGTCCCAGAATATTGGTTTACACTACATAAAATAAAATGCATAGGGTCACAAAGAAACTAGTTTTGATGAAATGCAGTCATCATTTAAGTTCACTGATTTCATGTTAATAACCTTTTATCTAGACTAACACCCTCCCCCCCCCCATTTTACAAATAAGGACACTGAGACCAAGAATGGTTAAGTGATTTGTCCAAGGTCACACATGTGAGTGATAGAACTAGAATTCAAATCCAAGTCCCTATATTTAAAATTCTGAGTTTGACAGGCATGGTAGTACGTGTGTGCAATCCTACTTACTGGTGAGGGGGAGACTTGTGGATATCTTGAGCTCCAGACTCCTGAGACACAGTGGGCTACGCTGATTGGGTATTTGCACTAAGTTTGGCATTAACATAATGAACCCTTCCTCTTCTTCTGCCCCCTAGCAAAGGGTCACCCAATTGCCTAAGAAAGGGGAAATTTGGCCCAAGACAGAAACAAACATATTAAGGCTTCCATGCCAATCAGAGTAGGACTGACCTGTGAGAAGCCCTGCATTTCTAACCTAGACAAGACAGCAGATTCAGTCTAAATAATAAAGTCAAATCAAATCAAATCCTATGCCATACTACACTACTTGCCTTTTTAAAAATTATTACTTCTGATCTGGAAAAATCAATTTGAAAAGCAGAATTTTAAATACAGGAAACAGAGGTATTGCATTGTTCTAGCTTGCTACACTCATGCATTCGATACCATCATAGAAAGAGAAAGAAAATAGATGTGTCTAATATGAAAGTCCTTTTCTGTTCTTTCCCTCACTGATGCCCAGTAAAAACCCATTTGATTCCATTTCAGGGGTCTAAAGTGCTATATGATCCCAAAGCCTACCTTTAGGTTATTGCATTCCTTTTCCAAATTATGTCACTCAGTATTGAATCAGGCAGATCCAGGGAAGAGAAAATCCTGCCTATTTTTAAAATATCAGCTGAAGGCTCTTATTCTCACTTTTTAAAAAGCTGCTCAGAGAGAATCAAATCATTACATGCCCTGATGCCATCTCAAGCTAAATGATGAACACATTTTTTTAAGATGCCCTTTTTTATGGTTTCCCAAATGACAAGGTATTTTAAGTAAAACATGATAAAAGGGGCATGGTCATAAAGTTATATCTATGGAAATAAAGGTATTTTATGGCAGGAAAAGTGTCAAAGCAGAGCTTTATCAATGAGTGGAATTTCCTGTAAGTAAAGAAAAAAGATAAATGAATTAGTAACTCAGAGCAATTTTTTTAAAAATACATATTCAGATAAGAGCCCTCATAAGTTTGATCCCTTTTAGCCAATGAAGTATGATCTGTAATTAGGTTTCTACTCAGACAGTAAGAAACATGAAGTACATTTCTGAATCTAGTTGACCTTTTCAGCTGGAGAAGCCAAATGATTTCCATTCCATGCTCTTTAATTCTGGAGGAATTTGTAATTTGTTGCCACAGATTTAAAAAAAAAAAAGGCAAAAACTGTTACCCCAAACAGAAAAAAAAAAGTTACAACAGTCCCTTTCCACATTAATAAAATAATAGCATTTTAGAGCTGGAAGCTACCTTTGAGATCATGTCATGTAGCCCCCTCATTTTAAAGATGAGAAATCTGAAGTCCTGAGAGATTAAGAAATTAGCCTTAGGTTGTGCAGCGTTACTGTCATAACTTAAACTAGAACCCGGATCTCCTGACTCTCAGTCCAGAGTCTTTCCACCACACCCCCTTTTCTTAGCTGGTTTCTCCTTGGCCTGCTGGGCTTTTATTTCCAGCTGTTTCCATTTTTGCTGCAGGGAGCGTCCCTCATTTGAATCCAACACTGGGCCTTCATTTGGGAACCTTTCACAGGCCGACATCTACCCTCTTGCCTTTCTTAATTTCTTTTGGAAATTCTCTATTCTCTCACCTTATTAATGTTAAAACAAAACGGGTTCTTTCATTGCCACAGGCAGCAAGAAAGTGAACTTCTAGATGGAAGAAAGTGTCTTCCCTAGTGAGAGCAACTAAATTAGTTCTGAGGTGCTTTCACTCACTGTAACTGTAATGAGAGACACCAGCTCCTCTTCATTAATAAGATGCCAGTCACGAAGGGAGAAGCCACAAGGACCTTTTTTTGGGGGTGGGGGTATTATAGAAGGGGATAGGTTATTGGTGCTGTGGTGAGAAAACATTAAAGCCGCAAATAAAAGTCTTCTAAGAAGTGGAAGAACACAGGTGGATAGTCTAGAATTGAAAGAAAAGATAGACCTAGTGGGCAGGTGGTAGGGCTTTTAGCTAGGTAAGGCAGGGTGGTGCATGGGGAATAAAATTGAAAAGAAAAAAAAACAATATACCCACAACTGAGGAGGATTTGGGAACTGAGTTCTGGCCTCATCTTTCAGACCACATGCCCATCCAACTCTTCAGACAATTGGATCAGGGGATGGTGGATCCCATGGAAGGCATCCAAAGCCCAATGGGTTCCTCCAACTCCCTGGGCATTGGTAAGTGTTTAATATGGCTTCCTGAACTTTGAAAAACAAACTCCCCCCACAAAAAAAAAGGTCCAAAAAAAAATTGACACAAACATAAGACAGGGTTTGAGGCTTAGAGAGCCTGGTCCTTATATGAAGGACATTTTATTGTTAGGAAACGCTTTTCAAAACTATCAAGGGAAAACAGATTTAATACTGAGTGCTTAAAACAGCTGAGTTGGTCACTTTGGGTTTTTTGTTTTCTGGGGGGGCAGGGTAGTGGGTGAGGTGAGGTGGGCTCATGGTGGGGAGGAATAGCCTACCATTTGACCTGGTCTTCTTGATAAGATTATTCAGCTAGGCAGCAGGCCCTGGTCTTCACAGGATAATGTGGCTCTTCTATCTCTGTTGCTATCTTTCTTCCTCATCTGCCCAAGACAGTGTTAACAGCTGCTGTAGAGAAAAACTGGAAAACATCTGTAGTGTTTTCCTGATTTCAATTCACAAAGACCTGGAGCCTGTATCTGAGTCTAACACTGGCAGAATTCTGTGCATTTTGGAAATGACTACACCTATTTGGGATCCAGTATATTTTTTTTCCAGCTGTTTCTTCCCTCACCCTCCTCCCTCTCTTTTTAAGTGAATATATTCCTGGGTGAACATTAAAAGGCTTTTCAGCCCTGGAAACAGAGAATAACAACTTAATAAAATGTCTGAGCTTACAATTAGGCATGCCTGTGTCCTTCAAGAATCAGGTAGCAGAAGTTCTAATTGGCAAAACAGCATCTTGAATGTCATTTTCTAAACTCATTAGACCATGTCTAACAGAGAAAGGGGAGAAGCCGCAGCATCAGTTTACGATGCACTCATATTGTCCCTCTTGGAGATGTCATCTTGGGTTAGCAGGCAGCAAGCGGGTCCTGAAATTGCAGCGGCCACAGAATAAAGAACAGAACCACAATAGCATCCGGGAAAATGGCATTCATTAAGAGTATTTGATTTGTGCTGCCTCTTCATACACAACCAATACCTTTCAGGAATCATAACTATGTATACAAATGAGTACTGGAGATAGAAGCTAGTAGGAGCATTGATGATGGGGGAAAGAAAAACATTCCTTTTTCATCTCTTTTCATGCCTATTTTGTGCAAATTTCTTTCAAAATCATTACTATGAGTCAGGTACAGAACTACAGAGGAAGTCATACATCGTAACCTTTATTTGTTGTCTTTGATAACCTTGGTGAACAGATGTTTCAAGACCTGGGTCAGTCATGTAAACTATGGATGGCACATCTGTCTCGAATTATTCAAATCACGTACCATGGTCTCTGTGTCTGATGGCATTTGGGTTTTCAACTGTCAAAATTTAAATTAGGAAACCCTAGAACTTCTGAATAAATCGAGGCCAGATTTCTCTGTTGCTGCCTCCTGGCGATGTTGATATAAGGCCTGGAATCACCAAGCTTAACTTTGGAAAATCTGATGAGAGCTACCTTAGAATTCCATCCCTTTGGCTTTTGGACTCCTGCATGAGGAACCATTGGAGAAAATAAGTGTGCATAAAGCCAAGTACACTTCAGTTTGGGAGTTTTGTTGCTGCTATAAACTTGGTTTCCTATTTTTCAAACACTTGGTTGAAAAAATTTGAAAAGCTTAATCTATAATTTTTTTTCCCCTCAAGTTGGAAACACCTGTGTTTTTAAGGGGAAAATTCTTGCAGGTGTTTCTGATTCATCTCTGTTTTTCAAAATAGCCCAAGAATTGTTTACTATCTAAAGAGTAGATTCCCCCCCCCCTTAGGATCAACAACAGTAGTTTCTCCATAGCCAGTGATTTAAATTTAGTCATGTATGATGAAGGTAAAGGGAAAGTAAGTTTCTTGAACCAACCATATCACTTTTGTATTTGTAGTCCCATAGTCTCAACTGGCTAGTTGAGGTGATTAGAAAAAGAAAGAAGAAAAAAGAAGGTAATTAGAAAACATTTGCTAGGAGTGTCTAGGTGCTACAGTGAATAGAGCTCCAGCCCTGGAGTCAGGAGGACCTGAGTTCAAATCCAGCCTCAAGACACTTTAACAAAAAAACTAGCTACGTGACCTTGGGCAAGTCACTTAACCCCAATTGCCCTCCAAAAAGAAAAAGAAAACATTTGCTGATTGATGGATTGATTGGTTGGTTGACCTTCTGAGTTTAGAAGTATTTGAAACTGGACAAAATACATTTTTTTCAACCTTATTGCAATAAAATGAGTATTTTGTTTACAAAGCTCATCTTCTGTTGGCATATAAATGCACCAGATCATATCTAAACCAAACTTTGTTTTCTTTTCTTTTTCTTTTTTAAGTAAAATCATCTTGTAATTGTTAGCTCCATTCCAAGCTCAGTTCAGATGCTATTTCCTAAATGACACCTTTCAGGATCTCTAATTGTCGGTGTTCTTCTCTGACCTTCCTGAAATTACTTTGTATTTATTTGTGTATATTTTTTGTTCCCTCAATAGAACATTTTTTTCTTGGTCTCCTCAGTGCATAGCCCAGTGAACTAAATTAATCAAAGATAGCTGAATTGTTAAATTGTACTATAGTACAATGGGAAAAACACTAGATGCGAAATTAGAAGAAACTTAGATTTGATTAATGCCTGGGACACTTGGTTGTCATAGTTAAGTCATTTTAACATCTCAAAGGCTGTTTCTTCATCTGAAAAAAAGCCAATAATACAACCTGTCTTAGCTACCTCATGGGGCTGTGATGAAAATAAAATAAGATATTTACAAAGGGTTAAAGCACTATATAAATATCAATTATTATTATTATTATTTATGTCTGTGTGTGCACAGACATATATCTAAGAAAGATTCTACTCAGAGACATATGAAAAAAACAGGAACATTTCAACTCACCTAATACATGTGTACAGTATCAAAGCCATTTCCTATGGTCAGTCTATTGGCTTTTTGGTTTTTTTCCCCAAAGGCTGGAAGCATAAGGATGCCTGATAGGGATTAATTTTAAAACATGAGAAAAGCTGAAAACCCAAAATACTCTCAATCAGAATGATCTATGAATGGGCTCTTTGACATAACTATGGTTAAACAATTAGTGTTTATGATAAATATATTAATGTATTGAAGGACACTAAAGTACCTTCTCATTAATCAGCAAGCATTTATTAAATGTATGTTATGTACCAGCCACTCTACTGGGACACTGTCTAGATAAAAAGACAGAAGTGAAAAAAAAATGCCTGCCCTCAAGGAGCTTACATTCTACCAAGAGAAACAATCTACAAATTACAAGTATACACAAAATAGATAAAAGATCATTTGAAGTCACTAGCAACTGGAAGAATCAGAAAAGACCTCATTTAGAAGGTGGTGCTCAAGCTGAATGTGAAAGGAGATATATGGCTTCTAAGGTAAGGGGGTGATACCTTCCAGATAGGGGCGTGAAGTTGGAGAGGAACCACTTATGCAGTCATGGAGACCAAAACTACAGTGGCCTGTGGGCAGAACCAGGGTTAAGTATATATATTTTTTTAGTTTTAGCTTTTAAAATTTGGTTATCCACGGATAATATCTATAAATTAGAAATTGGAAAACTACAGCATACCAAAATAGACCAGTTTTCTTGAGCATTTTGACTGGTTACCACCAACACACTAACTTCTCTGCTGCCCATAAAGGGCTGGGGTTGTTGCCAAACTTCAGAGTCTATTTGTGACAATGCAGCTTGGATGTGTTCCCTCCCTGTCTTTGGACCAATTTCTTCCAATAAAAATTTACTTTTTCACTCCCTGCTATTAAGACAGTGTTCAGCATGTGAGCAAGCAAGGTACATGGGAAAGAGCCTTCAATTCAGAGGCAGAGGACCTGGTTTCAAATCCTTGCTTGGCCAGTGATTAGCTATATGACCTGGGGTAATCCATTTATGTTCTTTGACCTCTAGTTACCTCATCTGTAAAATGAAGGGGTTGGTAAGAAGATGTCTTGAGTCCCTTCCAGCTTTAAATCTGTGATCCTGCTCAGCTATCACTCCCCACACATGTCCTGTTATCCCCTACCACTGTTGCCTTCTTGTTTCTGTTGTCCAGTTGTTTTTCTGTTGTATCTGACTCTTCATGACCATATTTGGGGTTTTCTTGACAGAAAAACTGGAGTAGTTTACCATTTCCTTCTCTGGCTCATTTTACAGACGAGGAAACTTAGGGAAACAGGGTTAAGTGACTTGCCCAGGGTCACACAGCTAGTAAGTGTCTGAGGTTGGATTTGAACTCAGGAAAATTAGTCTTCCTGATTCTAGGCCCTGTATTCTATCCACTGTGCCATCTAGGTACTCTCTTCCATATAGTACCCCTCAGTTAACCAAAGCATTTAATCAAATTTTCCTGACTGCCTAATTATGTATTTTGACTGGTTGACTAGTTTACTAAGAATAATCTTTTTCCAGAGCTTAACATCGTGCCTGGCACATAGCAGGTATTTCAGAAATGTTTGTCAACACCTTGATTTTGCTGTCTCTGGATCATTCTTGTGCTCTAACTAGAAACTGAGCCCAAGTATTTCAGAGAACTTCCTTGTATAGGTTAAAAGTAGCCCTTAGGGGCGGCCAGGTGGCTCAGAGAGTAAGAGCACCGGCTTCAGTGTTGGGATGACCTGGGGATCAAATCCGGGCTCAGATACTTAGCACCACACCCAGAAATAACTGGCCGTGTAACCTTGAGCAAGTTACTTAACTCCGATTGCTTAAAAAAAAAAATCTGGGTTAAAAGTAGCCCTAGTTCTGATCCACTGTATGCTATGTTTATGTTATGATACTGTTAACAGATAGAATATTTCATAAATATTGATCTGGAATGGTTCCCTGGGTTATTTATTAACAAGGTCCCTCAAATAAAGGTGATCATGGAATGGTGAGCTTCAATCCAACCACAAAGTTCTCCCAAATAAAGGACACAACATATAATGCTGTGTCTAGATTTACTAGCAAAAGTCATAGGTAAAAGTATCAGCTAATTGATCATTCCAATGAATAGACCAAGAAAACCCTTCCTTTGCCTTTCCCCTCAGTGTGACCTTTCTTTCCTGGTACTTTTAAGTTGAAAACTAAATGAATTGGGGCATTGAAGAAGATGTCACCTTAATATGACCTCTGCCCACCTGAATTGACTTTAAATCTATCTGAATTGAAGAATCATTTTATTCTTTCAAATGAAACTTTAGTACTTTTAAGGGGGAGACTCAGAGAATGCATTCTTTTGAATTGGTTTGAAATAAAATTTTAAACAAATGTACAAATTAAACTTCCCTGGAAATACACAGGGACTTCAAATTTGAAAAAAAAAATGAGTCCAAGATTGTGCATACAAAGCAGTTTTGAAAGATTGAGGTATTGAGATCATTGGTCAAATCCAAAATACTCCCAGACTCCAAGTTCTGTAATATTTGCCCAAAAGAACAAAACCAAACAAGATCAGCAGTTCTATCGTGCTTTCTTATATCTCATCACAAGCAAAAGATGAAGATGTGTGTGTGCGCGTATGTGTATATGTGCACGCACGCCTGTTATTCTTGCTTCTGCAGCATTGTATTTTCCTTTCTAGTCCTATTTAATTTCCTTAACTGACAAGTTGGTGTCATGGATTTTTAAAGGAATGGGCCTGTGCAGCAGGCAGCATTTTTCATTCAATTCATTAAGTATTTATTAATATACCTACTATGTATAAGACACTGTGCAAGGTTTTGGGGACAGAAAGACAAGGGCAAAATTGTTCCTGCCCTCAAGAAGTTTACACAGTACTGGAATGGAACTAGGAATATAGCATTCACATGAGTATGTATGTATATGTACATATCTATATCTACATCTACATGTATGTATGTGTATGTTTTTATACAGTAACATATTTAAACTATGATATTTATATATGTATCATCTATAAGATGTAAAACAGCAATTTCAAGAAGGGAAGCATGCCAATTATTAGAGGGCGTGGGGGAATCAGGAAAGGTCTGATAAAGGGGGTGGCACTTAAAGCTGTATTCTTAAAGAACTGAAGAATTGTATAAATTGGACATGAAGAGGGTCTTCATTCCAGACACAGGGCAGTACTGATGCCAAGACATGAAGGTGAGAGATAAAATATTGGGTATCCACCAGTCAATTTGACATTTTATACATCTGACACTTTATACATTCAGGGAACCAATGACTCTGAGACATGCCCTGAAGTAGTTAATCAGGGAGGAGAGGCGATGTCAGATTACATTATGGGAGGATTACTCTACATTTTTGGTCAAATCTGAGACGGCCAGTCTTTCAGGTCTGGAACTGCGGTTGCATGCAAAATGTGATCCTAAAAGTGAAATGCCAATATTTAATCCTTTAAACTACTCAGCTTCCTCATTATATTCTTGTGGGAATTGTGGTTGCTACTGACTCAAAGGTCTTTTTTTCCCTTTCTTTCTTTCTTAGTGATATATTAATTGCCACAGTGGTGGCACTGGTATTCACCTCAGGCTGGGTTTGAGTCAAGGGTCTTGTAGTGGGAACACTAATTAATCTGAGGATAAAATGCTGCAACATAAACTTTTTGAACATGCAATGTGAAATGCTGCATGTATTTATTTGTAATTCCATGTTTGCCCTCAAACAAAATCTGGGCAAGCCACTTGCAGGTGGGAGCTCCCTGACTGAGAAGCCTTCCCGTTCTCCCTTGCCTCTTTCTGTAAATATACATCTTAGCAGAATACATTAGACAGTACCTAAGGCCACCAAACTGACTTTTTATATTGATTAGGTTTTCCTGATAGTTCAAAAGTTATTTGATCAGCATGTAGTCAATTGACCTAATTCAAGTATTGTGACTGTTGAATGGAGGTGTAGACTTTAGGTTATAGCCTGGGCGGGGGGGGGGGGGGGGACCACATGTGGCCTTGAGGCTGCAGGTTCCCCACCCCTGGCTTGACTTCCCCACCTATGGCTGTGACTGTGTAGAGGGTACAATGGAAAGAGCATTGGGCTTGGAATCAGGAAGACTCATCTTCATGATTTCAAATCTGATCTCAAATACTTACTAGCTGTGAGACTCTGGGCAAGTCACTTAACTCTATTTGCCTTAGTTTCCTCATCTACAAAATAAACTGGAGAAGGAAATAGCAAACCACTCCAGAATCTCTGCCAAGAAAACCTCAAATAGGGTCACAAAGAGTCAGACATGACATGTTTGAAAAAATGGCCATGAGTAAGTCAATTTTTCTGGCCATCAATGTCTCCATCTATAAAAAGCAAGATTGAACTAAATGTTAGCCAATATTGTCTATGAAATAATAGAATGAAACATGCTTTGAAAAACATTAAATTCCATGCAAACCTATATTATTGGAGAGCCCTTTACATATAAACTCTCAATACATTATTGGGAAATGCTCATATACATTTCTGTACTTCTAGTCCTACAACTTCAGTTTAAGTCCTGACGCTGCTATTTATTAATTTTATAGCCATGGGCAAATCACTTAACCTTTGTGACACTTGATGGTATCCTAGTGAACTGGAAAGTCAGAAGTTCAAATCTTGCCTCTATCAAATCCTGCTTGTCTGATTTTATGCAAATCAATTACCCTCTCTACACGTCAGTTTCCTCATCTGTAAAATGAGGGGATTGGACAATAACCCATATAGTCCTTTCAAATACTGTCTATTATCCTGTGGTTTCCTCTGTCATAAAAAGAGGTTTATAGCACATTGAGTTGTTGTAAGAATCAAGTGAGAGGTTTTTAAAGTATTTTTAGGTGGCAAGTTTTATATAAGTTTCAGATAATAATAACAAACGTTTCTGTTAAAATTCATTAAACATATTAAGTGTCTGCTATGTATAAAACACTGGGCATAGAGGGATGATAAAACAATCCTTGTGCATAAACAGTTTTCAAGCTTTAATAGGAGTACTTTTTAAGCTAATATAGGTAGAAATAAAGATGACAGGACAAAGGGAAAGATCTAAAGTGCCCAAGGATGGTGGTGTCAAACTCAAGTAGAAACAGGGGCCAGTAAACCATACATAAGGATCCCTGCAGGCCGCACATTAACTTAGAAAACCATACATGTTCTTGTATTTCTTTTTTTATATATATATATAAATACATCAACACATTAAATTAAATAGGAACTACATTTTAATCCAGTCTGAACCATACTCAGGAGTGTTGTGGGCCATACGTTTGACATTTCTGCTCTAGGACGGTGGAACTGCAAGAGAGAGTTGTCTCAGCTGGGAGAATCCAGGAATGCCCTTCATGAAGGGAGCAGCCCCTGAGCTGTGTCTTGAAAGAAAAGGATTTCAAACAAGCAGAGAAGTGAGGGGGGAGTGCTTCATGGAAACAGGAGATGACCTGGAAAAATGAACAGAGGTAGGAGAATGCTGACTGAAAATGGATAGTTTGGTTGAAAAATAGAGTGCATGAAGAATACTCTGAGATAAGAGTAGAAAGTCAGGATAGAGCCTTATTGTGAAGGCCCCAAGATGCCTCACTAAGCAGTTTGTACTTTATCCTATGGGCACTAAGGAACTATTGAACATTTTGAGCAGGAAATGATACCGTCAAGCCCATGCATTAGGAGACCATTCCAATAATCCAGATGAAAGAAGCCTGTGTAAGCCTTCACTAGAGCGGCAACAGCAGGAATATAAAGAAGGGAACTTTCCGATAGACCCTGGGCTTGTGGAAGAGATGGATGTGGCAGTGTGGCCCTCTAACCCATTCGATTGTGAGCTCCTTGAGAACAGGAATCTCCTTACCTCTTTTTGCATCCCCAGACCTTAGCACAGTGCCTGGCACTTAGTACGGGCTTAATAAATAGTTGTTGACTGAGTGAGTTTATTAACTGAATTGGTTGAATTTGGCCTCCTAATAAAGGAGGTTGAGGGGGGAGGAGGTAGTGGAAGACTGTGTTACAAAAAAGGAAGCCAGATTCATTACTAAAAGCTTCTCTTAAATATATTGGAGTCATCAAAAACAGCCCAAGGTTCCGGTGAGCCCACTTGGTCCTCCCAGGCTGGAAGGTGCCTCCATGGGGCTTCAGTGAGCCCTGTGCTGCACTCTCTGCTGAGGAAGGTATCTGGGAAGTTCCCACTGCCCAATTGTCTTTTGAAACAGCGAAGTTGGGAGTATTGGAACAAATAGTAGTAAATGAACAGGATGTTCTAGAATGGGCAGACTAGATGTCAATAAATCACTGGAGCACATGGCTTCTGCCCAAGTCTTGAAGGAACTCAAGGGTGAAATTGTGGGACTGTTGGCCAAAATGTGTAATTTCTTACAAAAGACTACTGTGCTAGGGAACTGGAGGGCTGCCACTCTGACTCCCATCCATAAGAAGGGAAGTACAGACTGGTGTGTCTCCCATCCATACCCACTGAGTTGGTAGAAACTAACAAAAAGATTGTCTTCTTGAATTTTTAGGCACATAGGATCATTGATTTAGACTTGAAAGGGATCTTGTTGTTCAGTTGTTTTTCAGTTGTGTCCGACTCTTCATGACCCCATTTGAGGTTTTCTTGGCAGAGATTCTGGAGTGGTTTGACATTTCCTTCTCCAACTCATTTTAGAGATGAAGAAACCAAGGCAAACAGAATTAAGTGACTTGTCCAGGGCCACACAGTGGCCTGTAGTACGTGTCTGAGGCTGGATTAGAACTCAGTTCTTCCTGACTCCAGGCCTGACACTCTCTCCATTGTGCACTGCACCACCTATTGTAATTATTGTTCGTCCATTTTTCTGAAGAGGACCAATGACGTCATGATATTGGGGTCATGGTACAGTGTGCGTGGGTGTGACTGATCAGTCCAATACTGCGCCACCTAGACCTTAGAGGTATTCTGGTCCATTCCCCTCATTTTATAGATGAAGAAGCCAGAGAAGTAAATGGTTTAACCAAAGTAGCAGCAGTGACAGAGATACAATTCAAACTGAGCTCCTCTTACACCAAATCCAACACTTTCCACCATTACACAAAACACAGTCGTTCAGGAAAGGCAAAATGGTTTCTACGAAGAATGATTATCTAGTAACTATTTAGCAAAACATTACATTATATGCTCCATGCATGTGAATAGTCTAGGGACAGTTAGGGAGGGGGGTAACAAAGAAGACCAAGACATGGTCTCTGCCCAAACCAATTTGTAGACATCAGACAAGTGTCAAGGAAATATTGGCATCAGAGAAAAGGTAGGCTTCTGTGGCAGCAAGGAGCTTGGAGAGTCATTGAAAGTGTTGTAGTTTCCCAAAAAGTGATTCATTCTGATCTCCTTATATTGAGTTCTGGGTCCAGCTCATTGTTCATCGGTAGCACCTGGATGAGATATGTGTGGTGATGGAGTAATTAAACTGGCTGCTCACCTAACTTTATATCATAATCTGCCAGTGACACTATGTAGCCCGAGGCATGGAATACCATGTTCTCAGAAAATATGTGATTTCAGGTGATCCAAAGGGTAATGCAGACATGTCGTACATCTAAGTAAGCTGATACATTTTATAAACAATGACATAATCAAGAAGGAACAGATAAGACTACACCAAAGACTGGCTTAAAAAGGAGGTGGGCTAGTCCAGCCATTTGTCGTTTTTTATATTATAAGAACCAGAGGAAGGCCTTCAATTCAATGGATAGGTCTTCAGTAGACGACTTATGGATGTATATGGACAAAACTCCCAAGGGATGAAAGGTGCCTACTCTAGTGAGATCACAGATTCATTGACATATCAAAGTATTTAAACATGTACAAATAACAAAATTAATCAGTAGGGTGAATGTCATATGAGTGGCAAAGAAGAGGGAGATATTATTTCCAGCAGAAGTGATGAGGAAAAGCCCCTCAGGGGAAGTGAGATTTAAGCTGAATCTTGAAGGGGAATAGATTTTTGAAAGAAGGAAGAAGGGATGGAGAAGAGAGGGCAGGAAAAGAAGGACAAAAGGATGAAACAGTATGAGCTATGTCCAGGTAGGAAAAAACATGAACCATGCTTGGACAATGACCAGTAGACCAGTGCAACTGGACTAGAGTGTTTGTTAATTAAGCATGTGAATAAGAACAACCACATTAACATCATTTATTCTGACTCCAAAATTAAATCATTACATGGGATCCTCTGGTGTGGCATTTCAAAGGCTTCATAATCTGGCTCCAAACCTATCTTCCAGGTTGGTTTCATGTTACTTGCCTTCACAAACTGCATTCCAGCCACTAGGCATAGCTACTTGCCATTCCTCTAACTCAATATTCAATCTTCCACCTCCGATGCATAACATTTCATTCTTCTCCCACCTCCATTCTTTTATACAGCTGACCTTCACACCTACAATGTGTTCTTCCACCCAAGCTTCCTTCATGGCTTAGCTTAAGATGGGGAGAGAGGGAATAGCAACCAGAGGGGTATTTTAGGAAATGACAGTATTGTTTAAAACAGCAACAACAATACATCAATAGAACCATAACAAAAAAAGGACAATTTTAGGATAAATATAAGAAAATGTTACTTTATGCAATGGAAATTTACTTCCCCCAAAGTTGATTTGGGTTGAATCTATAAATAGGTTCAGGAGACTTTGATAAATAAATGGTGACAGATCATCAGATTGTTAAGACAAGCTAGGGATATTAGGAGGAAAATCATGGTCTTTCACAAAATGTCAAGGATAGAATTCTGAGGTCGATGAACTATTAGTCTGATGCAATATGGCCTTTGCCAGAACAATGTAAACCTCTTGAGAGTAGATGCTATTTTTTTTTCCTTTTTCTGACCAAGTACCTAGGCAGTGCTTTGCAGAGTAGATCTTAAAAAATTTTTAGTTGCATTTATTTTAGTCATATTGGCACATCATTTGGTTTGTATTAGAAATATATCTAAATAAGGCTAGTTGAGAGTTCCTGGACAGTGTGCTATACATGGAGTCAGGAAGACCTAGGTTTGAATCTTGCCTCAGACACTTCACTGTGAGATCATGCCTAAGGCACTTTGCCTTTCTCAGCCTCAGTTTTCTCATCTGTAAAATGGGAATAATAATAATAATAACATCTATTTCACAGAATTCTTGTGAAGCCCAAATAAATTAAGGTATATAAAGTGTTTTATGAAAAAATTAAAAGTTAAAATGAAAGAAAACAATACACCAAAATTAATCAATACATCAAAACTGACATTGGCAGTGTTCCACACCTGCAAAGTATGGAGACAGGGATGTGCCTGTTCATCCCTCTTCTTTAGAACCAAGCTTGGTCATTATAATTTCATCACATTCTGCTTTCCTTATATTGGTTTGAACTTCTGCTGATTCTCTTTTCTTTATGAAATGGCAGTACTCATAATTGTTCATCATCCTTCTTCATGAGATTTGACAAATGACTTTTATTTTTTGACCTGGTGTTGGCTTTGGCTGTCATCTCTCTCCATTTGGCAGGGAGGTCAGATGTTTGTCACCTAACTTATTGTCTGGGCTCTTATGCTCTCCCTGTTATATCAATTCATTTACATTGGTTAAAATTCTGGATAAAATTAATAGTCATATAATTTCTCTTGTCCATTTCCTACTTTAAGTTTTCAATTGTAAATAGTTCAGGTTAAGTTATTTGAATTGTATACCATATATTTTTTCTCATTATTTTTCTTGATTTTTGCTAATTCTGATCTTTGGTGAGTTTAGCGGTCTGACTATACACAGCCAGTCAATTCAGGGATACCTGTCACATCAATACATCAATAATAAGTCTTTTATTTTGTCAGAAAATAATGCTTTATTCATTATGTCCAGTACTTCCTTACCTTTTTATAAAGAATGTATTAATAATCTAGAAATTGTGTTTGTCTTTCATTTTTGAAGAGGACCACAGCATCAGGGAAACGATGCTATGACTTGCAGTTGACTTTGATTTGAGTGAGGGAGGGCTGTGCAAGGTCACCAGCTTCACAATTTCCTCCTGAGTCATCTGGGTTCAGTAGCCAGATATTCATCAGAATGACTGGAGATGGCCCAGGATGCAACAGGAGACCCTGGCCCTTTTAGGGTCTGGCCTTTTCAGGTTCTCACTTTTAAGTGAGGTAACGTCCAGGTTTCTGTGAAATCTCTCATTAGTCTAGCTTATTCCTTCTTCTTGAATCATGCTTTCCCATGTATTTTCCCCCATCCTCACCTTCTTCCATCTGTGTATTGAAGTCATCAAGTATCAAAACATATGCTGATTTAATTTGGAGGGTCTTCTCAAGCTCGTCACAGAATTTCTCTAACACTTTATCCTCAGTAGCTATTGTTGGCATATAAGCTACAAATATTTTCATGGTGCTCTTTTTCAAATACTTACCAAATACTGTAATTTATGATAACCAAATAGGCTTAGGGACTAGACCTATGATTCTGTTAAAATAGAGTTAGATGAGAAATCTCCCACTATCAATAGGATGGCAATGTCTGTCACTTAATAGCCTAAAAGAGTTGCCTGGGGCCCTTTGATAATGACCAAATACCCCATGAAATAATTTTTCTTGAAGTTTTGGAGCATATGGTAAAACCCATTCAATAAAATCCTTTCTTTAACTCTCCAAGGAAAACCATTGAGCTTTCCTTCTTTTTAGCAGCAACCTTCTTTTTTCTTCTGACATCATTTAAAGCAAGAACATCAATATTGATATGATTCAAGTCCTATAATAATACATGTACTTGTTTGTCATTGAACAAGGACCTCAACTGATAGTGCCAGTAGTCAAATTAAAGTTTGACAATCTAAAAATCATATGATACTTGGTCCCCTTTCTTGCTGCACTTCTGAAGAAGCAGAGACAGTACTAAAAATATATTTTTTTCTCTTTATTTCATGGGTTGCCATTAGCCAAAAAAAAAAAGTTCTCACCAAATAGCCAGCCTCTCTGTCATTAGCCAGCTTGGTTTTCAGAAAAGAGACTTAGTCTATTGCAAGAATCCTACTTGAAGCTTTCTCAGAATGGTAGGATGTGCCAGAGTTTACAATTCCCTGGCAAAGGCATGAGAACTCAGGATAACTTCCATGCCACAGTTAGGCATTAGAGTAGATCTTTTTGGAAGTCGTACCAAGGGCATCCAAAGATGAAAATGAAAGGTGTCCTACAAACCGAAGAAAAATAGGAAAGCTTTGAAAAATCATAACAATTTTTTTTCTTTAAAGGCTATGTCACTTAGATCCTTACATCACAGTCCCAGATATGATTCAAGAGGAAGTAGAAATAGCACTAAAGAACAAAGACGGAAAAAGCAACAGGATTGGACCAAATGTGTACAGGAGAGAGCCTGCTAAAGGAAAGATAATTGTGAGGGTATTGAAGTACCAAAATGCAAGGTATCTGGAGGAAAAGATAACAAAGGCATAGAAAAAGTTTCGATCTTATTAATATCAAAAAACACAACTGAGAGACCATCAATAACTATCCATTTATAAGCCTACTCTCTCATTTATTCAAAATCTTTGAGAGTCTTCAATACAGAAAAGGGTGTCTTTAATAATGGTACTAATAGGTAGCAAAGAGGCTTTAATAAGTGATATTCAACAATGTACTACATCTTTATCATTTCACAATAAACTGAAACTTGAAGTGAGTATAAGAACCCATATTACTTATTATTAATTAGAGGAGGTGAATATTAGATTCAGTAGAATAAAAACAACACCTTGAAATCTCTTTTACCATGAGGTGTTTCCCATCCATACATTAGAACCATTCAAGATTCCTTGGAAGATATAACAATAGAAATAGCCCTGTTCAACAGACCTCTCACTACAAACACGAGACAGGTAGGGAAATGTAGCCTCATCAAACCATCGTAATGGAGAAAACCCAGGACAGAGTCCAAGTTGAAGTGAGAATCAGTCTATATAAGGTTCTCCATTTCTGGGTGTTCTTGTGTGAGGATGATATTATGCCTTTTACTTCAAGTTCCCAAAACATTCCAGAGTCTCTGGGAAGAGCTGCATAATCACTCAAAGAAGTCCATCCAAATAGGAAAGTCCAAGTGGATGCAAAATGTCTTCGTCCATTTTTCAATATCCCTTTTGATAGATACCCCCGTAGAGTTTGTTCATTAGTATGTATTAGGTGGTGCAGATGACCCTGAAATCAAGAGGACCTGAGTTCAAATCCAGTCTCAGATACTTACTAGCTATGTGACCCTGGGCAAGTCACTTAACCCTGTTTACCTAAGTTTCCTCATCTTTAAATGAGCTGGAGAAAATGGTAAAACACTCCAGTATCTCTGCCAAGAAAACCCTAAATGGGATTAGAAGAGCCAGACATATCTAAAAAAACCACTGAATGTGTTTAAAACAAACAATCCAAAAGGACAAGTTGGGCCCACAGTTTCATAAGAGAAGAGTAGACAGGAATGTCTTTGGTAAATTGAAAAATTACAATGCTCTATGCTGACCCCAAGTTTCCTACCCTATATGGTGTTTTCTTGGCAAAGATACTGGATTGGTTTGCCATTTCCTTCTCCAACTCATTTTCCAGATGAGAAAACTGAGGCAAAGAGGGTTAAGTGACTTGCCCAGGGTCACACAGCTAGCAAGAGTCTGAGGTCAGATTTGAATTCAGATCTTCTAACTTTAGGACTGATACTTTATCCACTGTGCCACCTAGCTGCCCCAGGATTCCTCATGGGAAACACAAAATATATTCCCTAAAGTCAATATCAATAGAACCAAAATCTCCTGGAGAACATTCCAATGCTTCCTGCATTATATTGTATTGACCTGACTTGACTTGACCCAGTTAGAACTGGAAGGAACCTTAGAGATCCTCTAGTCCAGTGCCTTAATGTTACAGAAAAGTAAACCAAGACCCAGTGAGTTCAAGTGACTTCTCCAAGGTCACCTAGAAAATTAGTAGGAGAGCCCAGATTAGAATCAAATACTCCTGACTGCTGTCATTTCTCTTTCCACTATATCACAATGCCTTATTGAGTGGAAAGAGACACCACAAAGTACAAAGCACACTGGACTGGATGTCAGCCCTTTCTGTAGAATGTCAGGACCTTCAGGGTGTTTTTGTCTTTATATCCCTAGCACCAACTACATAGAAAGTGCTTAATAAATCCTCGTTGGATTGATTTGCTTTCAAGAGACCTGCATTGTACCCTGACTCTGACTTACCCCTATTCAACCTCAGTTTCTTCATCTTTAAAATAGGAATAATCATTTTTTTAACTAGCTACCTCATAGGGTTAGTTGTATGCACATGAGAATTATGATTATGGATCTATGCAATGTGAATAACTACCACTTTGTAAAAACAACCTAAGAATGAATGGAGTTAAATTTGAACTTTTAATCCTCATGCCACAATATTATACCATCAAGTGAGATAGTCACTGACTTGTGTGTTACATGTAGAAGAGATGGTGTCATGTCAACTGTCTAAAAATTATATTGCTCTTTGCAAGCTTTGAGTAACAGTAAGCAAATTTAAAAAAAAAATTTGGTGTCACAGAAGCAAGGGGATGGAGACAGAGAAAGATAACATAGTGAAGAAATGAATTGAAATACATTTTACATTTTCCCTGTAAGACTGCTATTTGTATATTATCATGACATTTTGATTTGGCAAAAATACGTATATGCTACAAGCCACAATTCTTATCCAGGGAAAGTCTTCTTGCCTAACAATCCTTATCCAGAATTAGGTGATAAAATGTGTTGGTTGTTTTGTTTACTGTTTTGGTACATGAAGTTATAGGGAGAGGAAGGAGAGTGGACTTTGGATTTCTTTCAGGGACATTTGCTCATTTGAATGAGATATGAAACACCCTAGAGCAATAGCCTTTTTTAAAGATTTTTTTCTAATGAAAGGGAAAGAAATCCAAACTCTCCTCTTGTGAATCTGCTACAATCCAAAGAGAGAAGAAAGACCTTCTTTGGTTTAAGTTTTCTCTGTTATTATTCTCTGTACGCATTGGGAAAATAAAGTACCTAGATGGTTAATCCAACAGTAGTACAGTGAAGCCCATTGAGGTAGCCAGCCAGCCAGTCTGGGGGATTCCTGACCTCTTTTTCATCACTAGCAGAGTTTTGTTTTATTATCGTTGTTGTTACTTGTTTTATAACTGCCTCGTTCTCCCTTTGATTTACCTCAATAGTCTCAAGCCCTACTGAAGCAGTCTTTCATCAAAGTTACTTGACCACATAAGCAAAGCAAGGTATCCTTGCCTCTTGTGTCCCACAACTGCTCCCAAGGGCTTTCCCCCCCCCCCCCACTCTTAGGACCTAGGCCACATTGCTCAGAACACAGAGCTGCCCCAATTGGCCAGGTGGGAGAACTTTCAGTCATTTTTTTCTTTTTTAAGGATCAGGTCACTGACACTGAGTAATGATTTATAAATGTAGTAAAGGCTGTTTGACATTGTGTTGTCACCACATTTGAAAAACACAAGCACAAACACACACATAAAAACCAAGCTGAAGTAAAACATCTTCACAAAGCATCCGGGGAAGAGCATGCTACTTTTGCTTTAATAAAATAATGATGGTGGTGACGATGGTGATAATGATGATGATGATGATGATGATGATCAAACCAAAGTCTCTCCCAGGCTTGAAAGTGGAAAGATGATCAAAGGATACAAGTTCAGAAAACCCTGCAGAGTGCCAGCCAACCAGCCCTGGCACATCCAGAGAACGTCTGTTTCCATTCTGATTCAGTTGACAGTGTCTAGTCACATCACTTAATTAATAGAGATTGTAACTGAAAACAAAGCATTAGCAATGCTCAGTCTCCCACCAGACCTGGACATGGACTACAAAACTGTGAAGAGGGAGTCTTGAAATGAATGAACTTGGGCTCTGTGATTCTTATTCTTAGGAACTTTCAGGGCCTAACGCACCCTATTTGGAGCAGTAGTTTTAGGAAGAGGCAGAGGGTGTCTGATCATGAGGAATCTCATTCTTCCAGTGTATGAGTGTGGTATCATGTAAAGAAGATAGGACCAGGAGTCAGCTCCTGGCTCTAGGACCTCAGGACAATTAATCTGCCTCTTGCGTCATTTGTCCAATGAAGGTGATAATATCATAAGATCAAAAGAGGTAATGGATGTGACAGTTGATGGAATATAAAGTACCATGCAAATAGTACAAAACACTGATATTATGGACCAATTCTCAGTGTAACAGGGTCTTTGAAATGTGCCTAGTTCATCTAACATGGAGGCACCCCTAAGGACCCTTGTCTGGGCATTCCCGCATTTCCTAAGATGGAGTCACCAGCATGAGTAAGTAATCCTTTGATTGGCTGAATAGGCAAAATAAGTGCAGCCATCGTAAGAAATCTTGGTATGTTCAGACAAGCTTCAATGAGAGCCTCCATGTTAGGTGAACTGAACTGAGCATGTTCCAAAGGCCTCATTGCACAAGTATTAGATTAGGAGATAGGGGCAGGTACTGGGCCTGTTATTTCATTAATACAGGGACCTCAGGTAAAGAAAATCCCTCTATCAGTGCAGAACACCACCCTCTCTGCAACTTAGTCTTTGTAAGTTCCCAAGAACAGAGAGAGAGGGTAAGTCCCTTGCCTAGGGTCAAACAGTCAGATTATGTCAGAGGTAGTAGTATTGAAATGGTAGATGTAAAAGCTGGTTCATATTTGCAGTGTGTGTATGTGTGTGTGTGTGTGAGAGAGAGAGAGAGAGAGAGAGAGAGAGAGAGAGAGGGAGAGAGGTATATAGACTTAAGTGTTACTGCTGCCTCAGAAAGGCAACAAGACATACTACAGAGTATTGGACCTGAAGTCAGAAAAATCTGTGTTCATATCCCACTTCTGATACTTAGTGCTTTGTGTCTACAGGGAAGTCCCCTTGAGGTCCTTTACAGAGTAAACTTTAAGATTTCTGTTGCCAAGTTTTGGACAGAGCTCCAAACCTCAGAGTCAAATGGATCTCAGAGGCTATCTATTTTGGTCTACCCCAAAGCTGAACAAGGATCCCCTCTACATCATCCTGGAAACACGGTCACCCAACCTTTGCTTAAGGATTTTTAGTGGGTTGCCATCTCTTTCAGTGAAGGGAGGTCCCACACTAATGAAATGACAGTTCTTTGATGTCATGATGCCTCAGAGTGTCAATTCTTTCATATATATTATTTGATTTGATCCTCAGGATAAATCTGAGATGTAGAAATTTAAACTAAACTAACCCTATGACATAGACAGGGAAAGTATATTTAGTCCCATTTTACAGATGAAAACAACACCTTAGCCATAGTTACCTCCTGACAGGTCCTGGGTTTGCACTGAAATAGCATTTTATAGGTTTTTGACTGGAATGGGTCTAGGGATCATCTAGTTTAACCCCTTTATTTTACAGATGAGGAAACTAAGGACCAGAAATGTAAGATATCTTGCCCAACATCAAATAGTTCCTAAGCAGAAAAACCAAGATTAAAACCCAAATTTTCAAACTCTACATTTTGTGCTTTTTCCACTTCACCAAGGCATTGAGATTAATGACTTACTCAAGGTCTGAAAGTAATATTTGGAACAAAGGTAGGCTACTATCCAGGCCTTCAGACTCCTAGGCCTATGCTCCATCAAGCATATCACACTAGTGGACTTTTGTGTGATTACGTACAATAGTGTCTGAAGGGCATTAGACTAGGGAAGGAAAAAGGAAAGGAAAGGGAAAGGAAGGGAAGGGAAAGGAAGGGAAGGGATGGAAAGAAGGAAAAGGAAAGGAAAGAAGAAAAGAAGGAAGGAAGGAAAGAAGGGAAAGGAGAAAAGAAGGAAGAAAGAAAGGGAAGAAGGAAGGAAGGAAGGAAGGAAGGAAGGAAGGAAGGAAGGAAGGAAGGAAGGAA